>NW_027530016.1:3160283-3404445 GCF_008692635.1 Crocuta crocuta
GTAAGCCCCCTCCCCCACCAGGTTCTACTCCGCTACATACAGACCTTGACAGGCAGATGGGAGGGATAGCGCGTTCGGATTCTCTGGCTTGACTGTGCAAACGGGCTGCGCCTCTGCGACCCCAGCTGTCCAAGGCGAGCGGGGGTGGGGGGAGCGAGGGCTGCGAGCTGCCTCCACTCGTCGACCCCCCCGTCTCAAGTCCGCACGCTGTGAGGAAACCCCAGCTCTGCCGGGGCCCCAGGTGTAGCAGGGCTGAGCAAAGGAGGCACCCTTCTCGGTCCCCATCCTAATCCCAGCGCGCCTGGCTCGGACACCTAGAGGCTCCAGAGTGGGTGCTCAAGCTCCCAGAGCGGCAGGTGTCCAGGCGAGGCCTCCGGCTTCCTGGAGACGTCTTGCCTTCCACGAAGGCTCCAGCCCCATTTCGGAGCTGCCCATCCCGCGCCGCTGGAAACCGCGCCGCCTCGCAGGTCAGTCTGTCCGCGGAGCCGCCTTCCCCCGGCCTCGGGGGGCCGGAGTGGTAGGCCCTGAGAAGGGAACTGAGCGCCTCCGCCTTGATGCCCTCCGGGTTGTCCCCGAATTGCCGGAACCGTTACGAGGCTGGAGTTGGGGCGGGGACGGACAGTCCGGGTCCCTGAGAGGCGGAAACACGCTCCTTGCCTTCTCCTTTGGGGAATGGGTTTGGGATGGGAAGAGGCGTCCTCTGCTGCTTCCCCGGTGAGCCCGCCCTGACCTGACCCACGCCGGACCGTCTCTCTTACCAACCGTGCGAGGCAGCCCGACACCTAGGGGTAGGAGGGGTGTGGGGCGCCCGCTCCCTTCTCTGCACACCTGAGTGCCACGCCTTCGCCCTTCTCTCCCCAGCATGGCGTCCAGTCTCGGTCCCGACGCTCCCCTGCAGCCCAGCGCGCTGTCGACCCAGCAGACCACGCTCTTGCTGCTCCTGTCGGTGCTGGCCGCGGTGCACGTGGGCCAGTGGCTGCTGAGGCGGCGGCGGCAGCCGGGGTGCCCGCCGCCCGGCCCCTTCGCGTGGCCGCTGATCGGAAACGCGGCGGCGATGGGCCCGGCGCCGCACCTCTCGTTCGGGCGCCTGGCGCGGCGCTACGGCGACGTCTTCCAGATCCGCCTGGGCAACCGCCGGGTGGTGGTGCTGAACGGCGAGCGCGCCATCCGCCAGGCGCTGGTGCAGCAGGGCGCCGCCTTCGCGGACCGGCCGCGCTTCGCCTCCTTCCGAGTGGTGTCCGGCGGCCGCAGCCTGGCTTTCGGCCAGTACTCGCAGCGCTGGAAGACGCAGCGGCGCGCGGCGCAAAGCACCCTGCGAGCCTTCGGCACGCGCCAGCCGCGCAGCCGGCGCGTCCTCGAGGGCCACGTGCTGGGCGAGGTGCGCGAGCTGGTGCGGCTGCTGGTGCGCGGCAGCGCGGGCGGCGCCNGAGCGCCGTGTGCTTCGGCTGCCGCTACAGCCACGACGACGCGGAGTTCCGCGAGCTGCTCAGCCACAACGACAAGTTCGGGCGCACGGTGGGCGCGGGCAGCTTGGTGGACGTGATGCCCTGGCTGCAGCTCTTCCCCAACCCCGTGCGCACCATCTTCCGCGAGTTCGAGCAGCTAAACCACAACTTCAGCAACTTCGTCCTCAACAAGTTCCTGCGGCACCGTGAAAGCCTGCAGCCCGGGGCCTCACCCCGCGACATGATGGACGCCTTCATCCTCTCCGCGGGAACGGAGGCGGCGGAGGGCTCGGACGACGGCAGCGGGCGCCTGGACGTGGAGTACGTGCCGGCCACGGTCACCGACATCTTCGGCGCCAGCCAGGACACGCTCTCCACCGCGCTGCAGTGGCTGCTCATCCTTTTGACCAGGTAAAACCTCCAGGGGGCGTGGGCCGGGCCTTCCAACCCCCCCTCCCCCCCCAGTAAAAGGCTAGAATGTGCCGAGGTTTGGGCAGGGGTTGGGGGTTCGCGACAGATCCCCATCTCTCCAAGAAGAGATCGCGGCCGGAAAGCGCAGCTCTGGAAGGCACGGCGCGGGCCGAGACAGCGCACGCGGCCCGATCCTGTCGCTCGCTGCCTCTCCTGTCGCTCGCTGCCTCTCCAAGTGGCGACCAATTTGTGAGAACCCCGAAAGGCAAGATCTCTTAAGTGTCTGCAGATCAGCCCTGATCTCTGCCTCCCCGGCACAGCAGAAGCCACATTGGCACGGTTCCGAAAGAAGGGGTGGCGGGTAAATAAGTTAAACAAACACAGGAGCCTTATCGGCTCGGCCAGGCACCCGCGCAGATCCGAGGCCGCCGAGCCCGGCGCTGCAAGCCAGCCGCGCGTCCGGGCTTTGTTCCCGGGCGGAGGGAGTGCTCGGAGGCCGGCCCCGCCTGCAGTTGACCGGCTCCGCAGCTTTAGGAAGGCGGCCAGAAACTAGCGGCTTGTGTCCGTTTAAAAAAACCGGAGAAGCAGTCATTTTTACCGGCGCAGAGCAGCGTCTCGAAAGGCAAACAGGGTATCCAGGAGGCGCCCGCCTGGTCCCTGGGTTCGGCTTGGTTGCCAAGCTGGTCCGCGGTGCCCACCCCGGTTAAGGTCGCCAACCTCTAGGAAGGAAGCCCTGCGCGCAGGAAGCAGACAGTTTGCTGGTATAGGGTGTTGCCAGACGTAGAAAATAAGAATAAATTCTACACAGGACATACCTCTACTCAAAGATTAGCCATGTTTATCTGAAATTTAGATTTAACAGAGCAGCCTGGTTTTGTCGGGCATCCCTGCTCCAGGGGCAGATGTCTCACTAAGGGCAAATCTCGGTTTTCTTGAGAGACCAGAAATCCTGGCTGTGCGATTTCCTGGCGTGCAAGGAAGTAGGGGTGGGGCGAGAGGGGGGTACTGAATTTGCTGGTAACGCAGAAACTGGAAGGCAAAGACCACTTCTTTTCTCAGAATCCTGCAACCTGTGTGTTCTTAGACCGTGCAACTACTTTTATAAATTGAATTTTTTGTGTATTTAAACTTGCTTTTTCAGCATTGAGACCCCAGAAACACTATGAGCAATGAGCAGAAATCAAATAAAAAGAAGTCGGTAATGGATGGGAAAGAATACATCCCAAAATGAGAGCAATATGTCCTTTGCATCCGCCATAAACATGTTCTCTTTTGAAACTGCCTTTTTTTTTTTCATTAGAAACTGAATTGGATAGCAAGAGTAAATAAAACAATTTTGGAGTCGCTTTCAGTTCAGTGTAGCCGATGAATACATTTTTCTTCTTTTTAGTGAAAAGACAGTAGGACGGGGTTGGCAAATTACACTGCTCGTTTTTGTATGTAAGTTTTTTATCAAACCCAGCCATGCCCACTCATTTATATATTGCCTATGGCCACCTTCATAGCGTGACACAGAGCTGAATAGTTGTGACGGAGGGTTTGGTCTGCAAAGCCTGAAGTATTTCCTATCTGGCCTTTTATGAAAAAGCTTGCAGACCCCTGAAGTATGATATTCATGAAGCAGTTTTTTAAAATCACCCGTAATCTCATTCCATACGTGCTTAATTTTTTTCAGAGATGCCATAATTATTTATTTTTTAACTTCTGACATTTTTACTTATCATGATGGACATTTCCCCATCTTTTAAACTTTGTTTCAGTGACTTTTGACAGTTACCTAATATTTTTGCCATAATAACACTATTATATACAATCACTTCTTTTAACATTGTTGACTGCCTTTTAAAAATTTCTTCTATCATTGTGGTTAGATATGTTTGCACCTGTTGTTTCCTGTACATGAATTTCTAGGCATGGATTACTGGGTTTAAAAAGACTAGGGAGGAGTCACCCATATGCATCCTGCTTTGTACTAAGATTTTGTTTTCCAGATCGACAGTACGATTTGTAGCGCCAACAGTGAATAAGTATTACAGCTTGTACCATAAATCTCTTGAACGCTGGAAATTTTCTTTTAAATTTAGACATTCTATAGCTTTATCTTTCGGGATACCAATGTGTGTGAAGTGAGAGCAGTGTGTCTGCTGGAATTAAAAGGAAGATGTGGAGGGGAGAGGTGAAGGATCCGTTTTGGAAGCTGCTGTTTTTTTTTTTTTTTTACATTTTTTTAAAAATCAGTAAGAGACAGAGAGAGACAGAGCATGATCCTGGGAGGGACTGAGAGAGGGGGAGACACAGAATCCGAAGCAGGCTCTAGGCTCTGAGCTGTCAGCACAGAGTCCGATGCAGGGCTGGAACCCCCAAACCATAAGATCATGACCTGAGCCAAAGTCAGGGCTCAACCGACTGAGACACCCAGGCGCCCCATTGGGGGGTTCCTTTTTAATTTTGATGGGTCTTGGGCATTTTTGCCTCATGAAAACTTTTTGATGATATTTTATTACTGTGTTGGTTTAAAGATAAGTATATTAAAATATTCTCTTTGACCTAAACATTCTCTTTTCCCCTCTGATTTTAAAAGAAAGGAAAACATTTTCATGGGCTCCTGAAAAGTATTGTGGGTCCTTGACATAGTCTGCTGTGCCTCATGAAGAGGCTGGCCTTGTCTGTTTGGAGCTTTTTCAGGCTGAGAAAACTTAGACTTTTTTCGACTTACAACAGGAAAGAGAGCATTAGCCATATGAGGCTTACTATGGGAAATAGAACTATTAATTTACCCTTCTTGTAATTCAGTGAGAAATTAGGAAACCGTTTTAGGTTTGTTTGTTTGTTTGTTTGTTTCTGGCTGGAAATGTTAATTCAGCCCCCGATTCAGACAAAGAAAGTGGATTTAAGGTGTCCTGTGCTTTCTAGATAAAAGAATTACCTTTCCTCCCTCACTTTCTCCTTCTGGATTAACAACCAAACAGGTATCCTGAAGTGCAGGCTCGGGTCCAGGCAGAATTGGATCAAGTCGTGGGTAGAGACCGTCTGCCCTGCATGGAAGACCAGCCCAACCTGCCCTACGTCATGGCCTTTATTTATGAAGCCATGCGCTTCTCCAGCTTTGTGCCGGTCACCATTCCTCACGCCACCACCGCCAGTGCCTCCGTCTTGGGCTACCACATTCCCAAGGACACGGTGGTTTTTGTTAACCAGTGGTCCGTGAATCACGACCCAGTGAAGTGGCCTAACCCAGAGGACTTCAATCCAGCCCGGTTCTTGGACAAGGACGGCCTCATCGACAAGGACCTGACCGGCAGCGTGATGATTTTTTCAGTGGGCAAACGGCGGTGCATTGGGGAAGAGCTTTCCAAGATGCAGCTCTTTCTCTTCATTTCCCTCTTGGCTCACGAGTGCAATTTCAAGGCCAATCCAGAGGAACCCTCGAAAATGGATTTTGATTACGGTCTGACCATTAAGCCCAAGTCATTTAAAATCAATGTCACCCTCAGAGAGTCCATGGAGCTCCTCGATCGTGCTGTCCGAAGGTCACAAGCCGAGGAGGACTGCCACTGTGAGGCCGGAAGCAAGCTGCAGTGTTAGAAGTACTCAGGTTTTGCGGGAGAGGGAATAGAATTTTCTAGCTCCTCTGTGCCACTTTCTCGGTTAGCCTCTAAAGTGAGCATAAACCAACTGACCCCCAGATGATATGCTTTACACATGTGTGCTCAAATGAGCACCGGGCCATGCGGGAGCTCCTAGAAGATTTTTTTGAATCAAAGAATTAAAGGGTCCAAAGAATTTTTATACAGAAATCAAGGGCTGGTAACAATAATTTCTTGAGGGAGCATTCTTTGGAGTTTAAACACACATATGCATACACACAAATGACCTAATGAAGGAGTATTTCGCTAACAGTGCCTTTGTGGGTGGGATCCAAAATTGATGTTCTGTGTGCTGAGATCTGGTCCTCAGAAAATTATATTAAGCAAAGATTCAAAGTATATTGTTGAATATAGAAAGGCAAATACTTTCAGTGTAAGACATGTGATTGAGGGTGGTAAGGGAAAAGGTAAAGACCAGAAACGCCTTTCTTCACCTTTTCAATAAAAAATAGTTTAGTTAGGCTCTAGCGTCTGTGGATAGATTTATCTTTTTGCCTACTGATATGGTTTCTTTTTTTGCAAAAGTCATAAATTCATTTGCTTAGAAAGAAATTTTAATAGTAGTTGATTTAGTGATTATAGTAGGTTTTGGTGATTTATTATGAATTTTAAAGTGTAAGTTGTTCAACTGTAAAAAATTCCAAGCCGAAGTCATACCTCTGTTGGCGGCCAAAGTACAGAATTTCAATTACGAGCAAGAAACAAAAAACAAGCGAAAAACACAAGACAAGCAAAAAAAAAACAAAACAAAAAAAACCCCAAAGACAAATCAACAACAAAAGATTTATCAGCCCAGCTAAGCTTTAAATGATGTGATTATTTATAATGCACTGATTTCATTCAGTCTCGTAGGTTAAAAATAAAGTCACAAAATACTATTCAATACACATATAATTATTCATAAGCAATATGTATTAGTTACTGTATTACTAAATAGTATTATTTTCATTAAGTAAAGCTTGAATAATGTTTGTCTTTCCAAAAGAAAGACCAATCAAAAAGTTTGATTCAACCAATTTTGGCTCAGATAGTGAAACGAGCCTATTTCGACCTCATGAAAACCAGGTTGAAGCAAAGTCTGTTCTCTCATCCACAACTTGAACGAGAACTGAATAATCTCAAGATTGGACCTGTAACAGTGGGTTCCTCATTACTTTACAGCATATTTTCTAAGATTATATTCATAATCCAGAATCTTCTTGTGACATTGATGTAGTGAATATGCTCTAATTCTAAACTCTTGGCATGCTTCAGTTTTAATTGAATCTTAAAGCCCTTCTGATTGTTGAGTTCCAGTTGAAGTCACTGGAAATACGGCCATTAGCCTGTGTGAGACAGAGAAATTTAACCAGCATCTGCCTGATGAACAGTGAAAAATGCAGTGACTTATCTGGGTGTTCTCTCTATTAGCGACCAAGGGAGAAACTTCCCATCATAATGGACTTAGTTTTTGTTTTAAGTGAATTTTTTTAAAATAGCATTCATGTCTGTGTTTTGGAAAGTCAGAGTCAAAAGGGAGTCTAGGGAGGCCGCTTTGAAGATTATGTCACGTTCCAGTGATGGCTGATCAGATCAGGTGTGCTGTTCAGGATGGTCAACCCAGTGAGTGGCCACTTTGGTAACTGTGAAAACATATAGCCGGAACGAAATGTGTAGGCTCCGTTTATGTAAGGGTCCTAAAAACCTTTAAAAAAAAAAATGATGGAAGACCAGAGGAGTACAAAGTGAAGTTTAGAGCTTTAACTTTCATTGCGTGTGGACTTCCAGAGGAAGACATTCAGTGTCCTGAAAGCTTGCTCTTACATTTTATTAAGAGTTTTGGAATCATCTCATCAGAATTATAAAGGAAGGAAGGAGTATTTGGCGGTTGTGGGAAAGGGTGGTGAGAAAAACGAGCGAGAAATGAAAAAGAAGAAAATTGGTTACGCGTTTCCCCACGCATTCCAAATTAAATAATCTGTGGCACAAAAGTTGAAATATCAACACTTAGAAATAAGATGTTCTGTGTGCCAACGTTAAATCCCAAGTAGGCTTTTAAGAAAGATCTACAACACAGAAGATCCGTTTTGTGATTTGGAATTCTTTTGTTAACAAAAATGTGTATCATAAAATCTCATAGTGCTGCCTCTTGAATACAGAGAACTGTGCCAGTATTTTTAAAGGCAACTAAATTCAACTGTAGAGGTCAGGCTTACCCAATACGCTTAAATTTTTTTTTGTTACCGGCTATTCCCAAATGTTATCACCCCTATGCCCTAAGCAGGGCTGAGACAGTGATTTTAGGCTGCCCTAGCCCACTGACCCTGAGACATGTGTGGTAGCAAAAGTAATCATGTGTCGATCTGGATGCCTCATTAAGTCAACCAAATCCAGATGTGCTGTAGTCTGTCTGCGTTTGTAGGCTCAGTTCATCCAGCAGTTTTGGCAAGGGAAAAGCTAAGCTTATATACGAGGAAGTAAGGTGGGCTCTTGGAGGTTACCTGGATTATTTAACACAGCCTCATTCATTTTATATTTTATAACCTCGTTACAGGAAGGAAAGCAAAACCAAAAATAAGCAAATAAAAATAACCATATTTGGAGGCTACAATAATGAGGCTATTGACTTAATCAGAAGACCTTATTTTATTTCTTTCAGAAAAAGAATCTATTTGATGGTCACTGTTGTAGTCAGAATAGCTACTCCAGGTTATTGTAATAGTTAAGGTATATTGTTTATTAAATGCTTCCTTTATATATGAAGCTTTCACTTTGTAAGAAAATTGCTTTTTTTTTTTTCCAAACAAAAAGATGTCTCAGGTTGTTTTGTGGGTTATCTGAAAGCTTTTTTTTTTTTTTCTTTTTTCCTGAAAGCTTTCATGTCTCAGAACTTAGCCTTCACCTGTGAAATGTTATTACGGCCTTAACATTTCCTTATTAGATCTATATTAGATCAAATAGTTGCATAGCATTTATATTAATTTGTATGTTCTCAGCTATAATACATGATGTGATATTTTAGTAGATGTTCATGAACTCTATGATGGCTTTTTATTTAACCATTTCTTATTTTATATTGTATCACTTATGCTTTTAATATGTACAGAGCAACTATAATGCATAGTTGTAACGGAAATCTATTTTGGAGACACAGCATTAATATGTATCTTTTGCTTTTTGATGGGCCCAATTAAAAAACATTCTGTATCTGTAATTTGTCTATAACAGGACACCATTGCCCAATAGTAAAAATCACTTTCATAATCTTGTTACGAAGTTTTACTTTATGTTATAGCAAAGATAGCCTAATGTATCCATTCCTTTCAACTACTCTCTGTAAGTGTTTGAAATAAAATGTTGCATTGTAAACATTTTATTTGTTCATTTTACCTATCAGTTTGCTTGCTTTTTTTTTTTTTTAAATAGATTTTCAGCATTCAGTTTCCTACCAAATTCCTGATCTCTACGTTTCTTAATTTATGAGAACCAAAACAGAAGTTAAAATTCAACAGCAAACACCTAGCAAAGTGAGAGTTAATTTTTAATTAAGATTTGTTTTTGTTTTATTTTATTTTTTGAGAGACAGAGAAAGCATGAGCAGGGGAGGGGCAAAGAGGGAGGGAGACACAGAATCCAAGGCAGGATCCAGGCTCTGAGCTGTCAGCACAAACCTGACGCGGGGCTTGAACCCACAAACCATGAGATCATGACCTGAGCCGAAGTCGGACGCTTAGCCAACTGAGACATCCAAGTGCCCCAAAAGATTTTCTTTTTAATTTGGTTGATAGACATGTCTATCATGCATGAATGTCTATCAACCGAATTAAAAATGTAACAAATACATCTCAGGTCCAGTAAAAATAAGATGGATGAGAGCATTCCGTCACATGCTATGTGGAAATTTCTGCTGCCCTTTTTACCAGGTTTAAGACGTGACTTCACAGGGCCTCTGCTGTGACTCTCCAGGCTTTCACTGCCCCGCTCTCACCAGAGGGCAGGGTGTGCGGTACCAAAGCCTCTTATTTCTCCCCGGCCCAAGCTCCCATTACTGTGAAAACAGGAAAAGAAATCGTGAAGTAAAACTGCCCACAATGTCATTGATACTTCAACTTGACGGTAACACTTCAGCAACTGAAAGATATGGCTATACATTGGTTTAAGAGAATACTCACTTGTTTTCCAGATGTGCTGACATAGTACCTTCGAAATGGTCATAAAACTTTAGGACAAGTGAACTAAATTTTCCCAAAGGTGAAATCTTTACAAAATTGTACTTGGAGTCAGGTGTTTGCAAAAGTATCGCACAGAGTTGAATTCTCCCCAGTCAATGCACTAAAACCTAAGGCTGGAGTGCGGGATGGGAAATGCAGGTAGCTTTAGACATAAGACAGGCCTGATCACTGCAAACTCATAGAGGTTATTTCCACAGCCTTGAAGCCAGTCTCTTTTTTTGCATAAGTGCTACGGAAATATGGCTGTTAACAGTCCCTTACTTGGCCTCAGTGACTCACAGGCTCTCTGCTTTTCAGCTTTGACCTACTAGTTATGATCCTCAGGGAAGGGAAGGAAAAGAAAAGAAAAGAAAAGAATACATTCAGAGGCAATTATTTTTAATGGGGAAGATTGGAGAAAACGAGGTTTAAATAGACATGGGCAAGCTATCAGCAAACAAGAGCTTATGCCTGTGGCTCCCAGTGCACTCACACACAGGCCATGTGGTCTTCATGAGCACTTCCCAACATGCGTCAGGTATGAGGGGAAGAAATTCAACTAGGATGTGCCTAGCACATACTATGTTTGAATCACCACACTAAGCATTATCTCACAACAGTTCTGTGCAGGAGGCAGTGAAGTAACTTGCCAAAAGTGTACATTTAGGAGTGGCAGCATCTGGATACTCCCACAGATGAACTTGACTCCAAAGCCCATTGTCTTCATGCTGTAGTGTTTCACCTCCCTGTGTGACTGTGTTTGGGCGGACAGTCTAGTCTGTTTTTCAATCCTACGATGCTTGGGTTTCACAGCAGTACACGTCCTTTGTCTAGGGCACGTTCCAAGCTACAGTCAGATTGGGACTGGCATTGTTGAAGTGCCAGGAGGACTCACACTACTCCTCTCTCCTGGAAAAGCATCCTCAAACTGTTCCTTACAAGGAAGAAGGAAGGAAGGGAGGGAGGGAGGGAGGCAGGGAGGGAGNCTAAAGCCTCTGTCCTATAATTCACTTGGGCCAGGGATCCTTACCTGAACCAAAGGCCATCTGTAGGTTGGACCAGTTGCCCGTCAAGTGGCCTGATTCAAGAACTCTCTTTGATTGGGGTGCACGGCACTGGATATTGGCTTATGTGACCGATCAGAACCTCTCCTGCTCTCAGCTAGCTTGGGTTAGGGTAAACACAGAAAACTGGCCAGAGAGAGTGCCAAACCAAGGCATGAATGAGACAGGCATGTCGACAGAAAGCCTGCCTTGGAAAATAGCTTCCTGGAGCTACTGGAACTGGCATTGGACCACTTGAGATCCCTTTAGGTGACAGAGAGGTTAAATAAACTAGCTAAATAAATATTATACTGAATAAACAACACAATATTACACAAATTGCACAATATAACAGCACAAACCCAACAGCCACTGAGATCCCTTCAGGTCGGAGCGAAGAATCACTCCACCAGCCTGAAAAATCTTCCAGGCTCTTTAAAAAATTTTCAATCCTGTTTTTTATTCCTATCTGTCTGCTTTTGTTTGTCTCCCTCTCTTGGCGCTGGGTGGATACTTTTTGTTTGCATGTGTTCCAGCAAAATTTGTATTATTGTTTTATATACATGTGGCTTTAATTTGTGCGAATGCTCTCTAGCTCTCATCCTGTTGCTTAGTCCTCTACATACGACGTTTTCGGTATTGTCTAATCCCGTGGCTTCTAACCACTGCCTACTGCCCCTGGGGGTTCATCCATCACATTTTCTCTGTCCAAGTCTTGGGGATGGGCACCCGAATGGCCTCCAACTTCATGTGTCCCCAAATAATGCTGCAAGGAACATTTTCATATATGACGCTGGTGGACCCATGAAAAATGTGTAATACACATTATGCCCACGATTGGAATCGCAATCAGCCATTGGTGAGCAAGCCTGTGTCTACGTAATTAAGGTTTGTAAGCATGTTCTCCAGAATGCCAACCAGCCACCCTTCCGTCAGCTCTGCACGACAGTTCGCTTCCACCTGCATCCCCACCAACACATGGAATGACCTCATTATTTTTTACGTGAAATATACCATTTAGGGAGGTATAATGCATTAAATTGATTTTTTAAAGAGACATCTACACTCATTTTTCAGTATGTCCTGTAGACATATTTGTATTTACATACACATCTCCTCTCTCAAATGTTACAGTCATTAAAAGCAGGTAACAGGTGTCAACAACTTTGTTATTGAATAGACAGTTTGCATATAAATTATGAAAGAACAAAGAAGTGAATTCTATTAAATCTGCTTCTCAGGACTAATGATACCTTCATCTTTCCTCAGATTCCATTTTCTTTTTTTTTTTTTAATTTTTTTTAACATTTATTTATTGCTGAGAGACAGAGACAGAGCATGAGCAGGGGAGGAGCAGAGAGGGAGGAAGACACAGGATCTGAAGCAGGCTTCACGCTCTGAGCTGTTAGCACAGAGCCCAATGCAGGGCTCGAACACACCAACCTCAAGATCATGACCTGAGCCTAAGTCAGATGCTTAACCGACTGAGCCACCCAGGCGCCCTCTCAGACTCCATTTTCAATCGGTGCCCTTGAAGTCTGATCTCAGTTTCTTCTCCTGGCTTCAATGTTAGGCTTATTGAAGGTTTTTAGGTTCTCTCTCACTCTGAAATGAGCAGAAATGCCAACCCTGGGCCTTCATCATGTGGTGTGAACAATGCCTTTCAAACATTTTTTACCATAATCCGCAGTAGATCTATTTTGCATTATGACTTTGTATGTACCTATGTATGTCATTATGAGCTTATACACTTATATAAAAATACTATTTACCATTGTCTTCTGTGATGCAATCTGTTTTTAAGTCTATTTCATTATTTTTCATTAAAAATGCACTGTAATGAGATATCACCACACACCTATGATAGAGGCTATATTAAAAACCAAAAACCTAATAATAGCAAGTGCTAGAGCTAATGTAAAGCTACTAGAGCTTTCAAACATTGCTGGTGGGGAGTCCAAAATGGTACAGTATGATTCAGCAATCCTGCACCTAGGTATTTATCCTAGAGAAATGAAAGTTCGTTCACATAAAAGCTTGACATTAATATTTATAGCAGCTTTATTCATAATCACCAAAGCCTGGAGATGACCTAAGTGTGTTTCAGCAGGTGTTGGCTAAACAAACGTTGCTGACTCCATACAAAGGAATGACACCCAGTGATAAAAAGCCATGAACTCTATTGATCTATGCAACATCTTGGATGAATCTCTCACAGGAGTACCGTTGAGTAAAAGAAGCCATCCTCAAATGGCTGTATACTATCTGAATCCAGTTATGTGACAGTCTCAAAAAGACAAAATTAAAGTGATGGAGAGCAGATCGTGACTGCCAAGGGTTAGGGGTGAAGGGAGGCTGTGACTCCAGAGCTTTGATGGAATTTTGCGTGGTGCTTTCAGATTGTGGGCAATAGTTACACGGATCTATAGGTGTGTTAAAGTTTCTAAAACTGTACATTAAAATAGACTGAAAAATATTTTTAAAGGAGAGTTGCTGCACATGAGCTTAAACGAAGCTGAACGGAGGTTGGCAGATAGCACAGCAGCTGCTGGCAGACATAGAAGCACTGAACGAAGAAGGTCAAGTCCAGATGTGTGAACCAGAGTTATGTGTTGAATCCTTGTAGGCTGAGGGAAGAGGGTGGTACCAGGTTCTCAGAGCAGAGCAGGGAAGTAGGACACCACCGTCTGGGAGAACAAGAGCAGCTAAAAGTCATGGGTTGGAACGTGCCACTCGACGCAATTTAAATTCAACACTATAAGTGTTCATTGAGCACCTACTAGGTGACAGGCACTGTTCTGGGCACTGGGGATATAACAGTGAAAAAGATACCTGGCTCTGAGCTCACGGAGCTGACATTCTAGTGGAGCGGGTATGGAGAAAGAAATAAAATAGGATTTTATTATAAATAAATAAATAAATAAATAAATAAATAAAAATTAATTTATAAATAAAATAAGAAATAGGGTTTTGGTTAATAGTAAGTGCCGGGTTGCTGTAAAGACGAAACAGAGTGGTGCGTGGGTGTGGGAGGGGTGAGGACTCTAGAATGAGCAGTCAGGGAAGCCTTTCTGAAGGAGGTGGCATGAAGGAGTAGAATTAAGGAAAGCCTTCTCTTCCTCCCACCTTAGGTGAAGGAAATAGCCAGCACTGCGTTTTCAGACAATAAATTAATTACCTTAAATTAAAAAAGCTGGTTACAACTCATTAAATTGATCCTATGGTCACTAATGAGTCATAGCCCACAGTCTGAAATAAAATAATTTTAATACACCAATGACAGATGTCGTTGGCAAGCCCTTAATTAGCTCTGGCTTTTGGTTTTGCCACATGGTAACACTATGGTCCAGATGGTTTTCTGCCTTTGACTCCCAGCTCATTCGTGATCATACTCCCCTGGGAACGCTGCAACAATTCCGATTCCTGGAGAATTACCAGCAAGCAGGCTGTCTATGTACGTAAGTCATGTTGGCGCTAACATTCTTGACAATGATGCCTTGAAAAACACAAGTTAAAACAGCCTGTGAGTTTTTTAACTTCACACGCAGCACAGGATTTCAGATGAATTCTTTGGAGCTCTTAACGGATCTTCTTCTGGACTATTTCATAGACTCTCCCTCCGGCCCTTGAATGAAACTTTTACTATATCTGATTGCAAAGAATTTCCACTCTAGTGTCAGTGGGTTTGCTGAGAAGATCGAGCAGCCTGGGGTCACTGTGTCCAGGATCTTGCATCCCTGGAATAGTACTGCGTGTCTGGCAATGTTTTCTTTGTGTGCCTCTGTCTACGGCTGCACCACTCAGCTCTGGCTATTGTCTAGGCCCTGGAACATCAGAGCTCAGGTCACACCCAGCTTTGAGAGCATCACACAGTCCCATCCCCACACGTAGCGAAAGCTGCTAGTGTTCCCTTGGGTCTGGCTTGCTCTGTGCTGGCCCCTCTGATGCCTCCTCTGGTATTTACCCCCGTCAAATTTTACTGCTGCCCTGCTTCAGTGGGCCAGGAGGGCACCTCACTTCCTCCCACTGCCCTTCCCAGCAATCATCATTTTAAGACTCTGCTTCTGCAATTTCCACAGCCTCTGAGCAAATCCAGTTGGCACCCTGCTTTCTTAGCACTTGGCCTTGACATTGAGGAAAAAAGTGGGAAAACACAAGCTGGGCAAAGAGGTGGAGGAATAGGGCTGATTTTTTTACTGTTGTGTTTTCCAGTGTGGTTTCCAGAAACTCATTGTGCTAAAAAGTGGAGCAAGCCAGTTTGCCACTTAGTTTTAATTTTTAACTTCAAGAGATTGTTCTGGAAACATCTATCAAGGCTTTGTTAACAAAACCCTATAAAAACTGTTCTCCCTCCTCAGAGCCCCCCACGGCCTCATTTTCTTTGTGACCATGTTGTAAGAGGTTCAGGCCACGATCTAGAGCTGTTCCTTGGCTCAGCTGAGTTCAGCTCCTTCGCCATTTTCTTTACCAACCTGCCCCCTGCCCCTCCCTCGTGGCTGAGCTCAGACCTCACAATCATTTTTTTTTTTTTTTAATTTGCATCCAAGTTAGTTAGCATTTAGTGCAACAATGATTTCAGGAGTCGATTCCTTAATGCCCCTCACCCATTGGGCCCATCCCCCACCCACAACCCCTCCAGCAACCCTCTGTTTGTTCTCCACATTTCTAAGAGTCTCTTATGTTTTGTACCTCTCCCTGTTTTTATATTATTTTTGCTTCCCTTCTCTTATGTTCACCTGTTTTGTATCTTAAAGCCCTCATATGAGTGAAGTCATACGATATTTGTCTTTCTCTAATTTCACTTAGCATAATACCCTCTAGTTCCATCCACATAGTTGAAAATGGCAGTATTGCATTCTTTTTATTACCAAGTAATACTCTATATGTGTATACATCATACACATATACACCACATCTTCTTTATCCATTCATCCATCGACAGACATTTGAGCTCTTTCCATACTTTGGCTATCGTCGATAGCACGGCTACACACATTGGGGTGCATGTGTCCTTTTGAAACAGGATGCCTGTATCCCTTGGATAAATACCTTGTAGTGCAATTGTTGGATCACAAGGTAATTCTATTTTTAGTGTTTTGAGGAATCTCCATACTGTTTTCCAGAGTGGCTGCACCAGTTTGCATTCCCACCAGCGGTGCAAAAGAGATCCTCTTTCTCTGCATCATCACCAACATCTGTTGTTGCCTGAGTGTTAGTGTTAGCCATTCTGACAGGTGTGAGGTGATATCTCAGTGTCATTTTGACTTGTATTTTCCTGATGATGAGTGACATTGAGCATGGTTTCATGTGTCTGTTGGCCATCTGGATGTCTTCTTTGGAGAAGTGTCTGTTCATGTCTTTAGCCCATTTCTTCACAGGACTATTTGTTTTTTGGGTGTTGAGTTTGATAAGTTCTTTATAGATTCTGGATACTAACGCTTTATCTGATATGTTGTTTGCAAATATCTTCTCCCATTCCGTCAGTTGTCTTTCAGTTTTAATGATTGTTTCCTTCACTGTGCAGAAGACTTTTATTTTGATGAGGTCCCAATAGTTCATGTTTGCTTTTGTTTTCCTTGCCTCCAGAGACGTGTTGAGTAAGAAGTTGCTGCAGCCAAGGTCAAGGAGGTTCTTGCCTGCTTCGTGCTCGAGGATTTTGAGGGCTTCCTGTCAGACCTAACCTTCTAAATGAAGCTTACCTTGACCTCCTCCCAGACACTCTCAACTCACTTTATCTTACTCAGCTTTCTCTGTGTTTCTTTTTTTCTTTTTCATAGTACATACCTCCTGTTAATATAATGTAAATTTAATCTTTCCATCTTGTTTGTGGTTTCTTGTCTGTCTGTAAAGGACCTCACTCCACAGAATGTAAGAACAGGCATCATTATGTTGCTCGGAAAGTGGAATATTCAATCATCCCACTAAGGTTTTCTACACAACATTTGTGTGATCTGATTATTGCCTAAATAAACAATCCATTCACACACACACAATTAGTTAATTATTGTCCTGTAAGCCTGTGCTGTCCAAAAAGATAGCCATTAGTCACACGTGGTTATTTAAATTTAAAGTAATTAAGGGGCACCTGAGTGGCTCAGTGGGTTAAGCGTCTGACTTTTGATTTGGGCTCAGGTCATGATCTCATGGTTGTGAGATCTGAGCTGGGCATGGAGATAGTATGGTATTTGCACAAAAACAGACACATAGACCAATGGAATAGAATAGAGAACTCAGGATTGGACCCACAAATGTATGGCCAACTAATCTTTGACAAAGCAGGAAAGAGTATCCAATGGAAAAAAGACAGCCTCTTTAACANGAGAGAGAATACATGTAAAAAAAAGAGATTCTCCCTCACTCCCTCTACCCCTCCTCTACCTCAAATAAATAAATAAATAAATACATAAATAAATAAACCAATACTTAAGTAACTAAATAAATTTAAAGTGATTAAGCTTGAAAAAATTAAAGTTCATGTCCTCAGTCACATTGGTATTTTAGGTGCTCCATAGCCACATGCGGCTAGTGGTTACTCTTGTGGACAGTGCAGATAGAAAACACTTCCATGATAGCAAAAGGTTATATCAGACAGCACTGCAATAGAATAAATCAGTTTGTCAATATATTGGATTTTTTTAAATTCAACCAATAGCCATCTATTTAGTATCTACTTGGAGTAAGGTACCATGATAAGAAATCTGTGTTGCACAAGGAAGATTCAAAGAACTTGCCTCTTTCAGCAAGCAGGTCTGAAGAGAAATATAATATGAAAAGATATGGGTCAAAAGCCTTGAGACAAATATAGAGAAAGTACTGCAGGAATTCAAAGGAAGGAGAGATTTATATTTTCCAGTTCAGGGTAGGAAATCAAGGAAGACTTCTTAGAGGAGGTGGGTCTGAAACAGAAAACTGCCCACTTCTGCATTTCAGAAGCACAGAGCACTCAACACCTGGGGATAACTAAAGGAGAGAAGACCTGTATAAAGTAATAACCTGGTGGGTAAGTTAATTCCAAACAAGGAGATTAACAGTGATAGTTCTCATGGCTTTGGAGTCCGGCTTTTATCTCTCCCTCACCTTTGCCCGGGCATGAGTCCCCACATCTGCAGAAACAAAGACTTCTTTTCCCGCTGGGCTCATTTACCCTCTCCCCTGAGCTGACTCATGACTAAGCTGGCCTTCACTCACAGGTGGCGAACCCAAAACTCCCAGTGGAAAATAAACTCAGGTCAGAGGAACAAGGCTTATGAGGAGCACAGTTACTTCCACAGAAAAACAATTAAATTTCTAAGAGCTGGTGTAGTTCTTTCTAATACGGTTTGAATATTTCTGGAGTGCTTAATCTGATTGACATCATCCGGCTAGCTACAAAGGGCTCCCCTGGCCACCAGCCATCTAGATAGATGAGTCTTCGGTGGCTCACACCAGAAGTCAGCAAACCATGGCCCATGGACCAAACTGGGTCCACGGCTTCTTTCTTCCAGCTTGTGAGCCCTGACTGATTTCTACATCGTTAAACGGTTGGCAAATATCAAAAGAAGGAGAATATTTAGGGACACATGAACATTTTTACGAAATTCAAGTTTCCATATCTGTAAATAGTGTTATGCTGGAATACAACCGCATTCACGTATCTGTTTTCTATGTTTTCCTGGTTCAGTGGCAGAGCTGACACATGGTGACAGAGACCAGGTGGACTGCAAAGCCTGAAATATTTACTCTCTGGCCCTTTACAGAAAAAGGGTGCCCATCCTGGTCTGTACCATCAACTTCTGGAGACACCAGCAGAGAGTGATAATAACCTCCTGCTTCTCAAGCTCTTTCTGGTTGACAACACACTTCCCTGGACACCATTGTCACCTCCGTCTTGAATTATCCTGGGCTCCACCAGGCTGATGCTTCTTCACAGACAGACAGGGACCCATAAAGCCAACTGCTCCCCCAATGAGGTCATTAGGGAGCAGAAACAGTTCAAAGGCATTTTTTTTTTCATAGCAGCTACATTCAGGCAAAATTCAGACCCATGCAGTGCAATTGCATCCCTAAAACAAAATCAGGAAACAATTATTTTCCTCTTCCCGAACTATTTGGTTTCTGAAAGGTTTTATCATTTGAGAGGGTGCCCCTCACTATCATTATCCATAGCCTAAGATAATGCAACCAATCCAATGAGATTCTTCCTCATATATGGTCACAGGTGACACTCTGAAGTGTGGTTTTGGGCAATTCTCATGTGTCCTTATAGGCAGGGCATAGTAAATCCTGCATAATTGTATGCACATTCAGATCAGCCAGGCCATTTATTTATTCACATCCAATTTATGCTTCTAAGCATTAAGTGCTGTTAGGTTTTGTTGTAAAAGAAGACTGCTATAAAAATAAGCACAGCACGTTTCCCGATTCTGTGGTGTTCATTCTCTGCTCAAGGAGACACACTCCAGCACCCCAAACCCAGCGCGCTGGATGCAGCAGTGGCTTCATATGAAGTGCTCCGGGAATAAAGATTAAAAAATGCCAAAAAAAAAAAAAAAAAAAAGATTAAAAAATGCCTCCTTCCCCCAGGGACTGTGGGGATATGAGGGTTAGGAATGGCTCTGGAGACGAGGCTCTATGTACACCGGGCCTACAAAGATGCTTTGGGTTGACCAGAAAGACATGGTGCTGGGGAAGGACATGGGAAGACCATGGATGAGGCCCTGAGGAATGGAAGGGGCTGTCTTATTCCCTGCTGGGCCTCCGGTGCTTGGGAAGGGGCTGGCGTCTCACGTGTGTGCCATAGACACTTGTGGGATGATCGAGTGTGACGTGCTTAGGGATGGTGCCAACCCATATGGAGTGGGGGCGGGTGTTCGTCTGCTTAGCAGCATGCTCTTTGGGAACCATTCATTGGGGCGAGAGGAGGCTGACTTTTAACATGTTATTTCACACGTCGGTGGGTAAATGAATAGCTCTTCTTGGAACCCCTGGAAAGAGCTTGTCTACAGTATTCAGCAGCATTTCTGAAGCTTTCTCCCACTCTGGCACACGTGATAGACGTTGTGCACGTGTTTGACATGCCCGTGAAACCTCCAAAATGGCCTGGGACATCCAGCTAAGAGTACTGAGGTGCCCAACTGTTAACGACACGTCACTAACAGCCACCTCTGGGCTGTGTGGTCTTAGGTGAGACAGGGTGTGCATCTCTGGCTGTTGTATTTGGAAGGCACTATTGTTTCTCTCGCTCAAAAAAAGCATATCAAAATTCAAGCGAGCAAGTTATATTATCGCAATAATCCTAAGTCAACTGCTCTCACTGATTTGTTTTTAAGGGATATTATTTGTGCCTGTTGGCACCTTATTTTCAAGAACAAATTACTTTTCAATCTCACAGTGAATTGAGATATAACAACTGGGTCACCTGGGTGGCTCAGTTGGTTGAGCATCCGACTCTGGCTCAGGTCATTATCTTAGCGTTGGTGGGTTTGAGCCCCGGGTTGGGCTCTGAGCTGACAGCTCGGAGTCTGGAGCCTGCTTCCGATTTTGTGTCTCCCTGTTTCTCTGCCCCTACCCTGCTTGTGTACTCTCTCTCTCTCTCTCAAAAATAAATAAATAAACATTTAAAAAGATCTGACAACTAGGTTTGCGAGCCACTGCTTTGTATTTCAAAAAGCCTCGAGACATTTATAGATTTAGCAGTCATGGAGTTAGCGACCAAGGATCCATTCCATATGGAGATTTTTCTGAAGCACAACTTTGAATCCCATGGCTAGTGAGGCCAGAGGCTGGGAGTGCCTCCATCAGCTAGTAAACCCAGCCCGTTGCCCACCTGCTCATGTCCACGTAGCAGTAACATTTTCTACTTGACTTCAGAGTCCCTGTGATCCTTGGGAACTGATTAAGAGCAAAAGCTTGTAGAAAATGGTCCCAAGAAAAACAGCAGCTGCTGGCAAAGGCAATAAGTCAGGGACACAGTCAGACAAAGGGTCCTAAGGCAGGTTCATCAATGTCTATGGAGAATCGTTGAGAACACAAAGGCCACTCCAAATTTTCCTTTCCACTCGACTGCTTTGCACAGGGGGGCGTGTACAACTCCACTGACATTCACAAACACCTCCAGACACACCCCACCTGACTGGGAAGGGTCAGCTATATCCCTGCAACACTCCCTTGGCAATTTGTTTTTGCCATGACTCTGCATGACCCTGAAGAACCAGTTGGCAAATCAAAGATAAACATCAAACCAGACTTGGTCTAATTGCATAAATTCCAGATTGATGAAGCCTGCGCTAATGAGGTTTCATGCCCTCAGGGAAGTCTTAATCCTCGTCTCAGTCACCCGGGTTGGGGATGTCTTTCCTGAAGAGGCTCACTCCCCGGGGCACAGCCAGCCTCCCGAGGCCACGTTGTAACTTGCTCTCCCTCTCTGAATCTTCAATTTTGGCACCTAAACATAACGTGCCCTTCATGATCCTTTCCAGGTAATTGTTCCAGGTGGAAGATTCACAAAAGCGCAGGATTACCCATGAGCCTTCTTCGTAAGCTGCTCCGCTGTCTCGTTTCATTCTGGTACTTAGGCCTCAGCCATTGGGTGTTGTCCAACTTGAGTTGTGAAGTTCGGTGAGTCTCTCTCACGGCCAGGAAGCTAGACTCAGATTAAGAATTACTGTTCAGTTTCAAATCAGGGTGCTTCGGTTTGAGCACATGGGAAAGAAACCATAAATAGTCATTTTAAGCATAATCTCCAAAGATTAATTAAGAATACATTCAATTTTTTAAATGTTTATTTATTTTTGAGAGGGAGCACCTATGCAGGCTCAGGCCTGCAAGGGAGGGAAGGGAAGGAATGGGGTGGGGGGAGCAGGGGAGGGTCAGAGAGAGAGGGAAACAGGGGATCCAAGCAGTCTCCAAGCTGTCGGTGCACAGCCAAGCGCGGGGCCGAAACTCACAAACTGTGAGATCATGACCTGAGCAAAAGTCAGACGCTCAAGCAACTGAGCCACCCAGGTCGCCCTACATTTCAGTTTCTTGACATGGTCTTTCAAATAGCAGCTTGCTTTCAGAGTGCTCCTAACTTTCAAGGTCTTTTTATATTAATTGCCTGATTTTTTAATTTATGTAGGTCCTATGGATAACAACATAAATCATAATAATTCAATACGACAACATGCTATTATGCAATACAGTAGATGAGGCGGTTAAGGTAATCAGTCAGAGCCATGCAGGGAAATGGTCCTCTGATCTTACTTTTAAGAAATGTATAGGGAGCTCATGCAGAGTCATGTTTTCTCTCCGTTTCAAGTTCGTCATGAGGTGACCAGAAGCTCTATCAGAAATGGAACCATGCTGGGACATCCACCCAATTAGAAACCAGATTGCATCCCAGCCAGGCAGGGCAGAGGCATCTGAGATCTGAAAACAGTGTGACGGGCTGGTTATATCGCTGGCTTTTTCAGGAACATGAGAGGAGGAGCAGAGAAATTGGGGCTCTATGTGGGGATGTGTGGATAGAGCTAGACGGTCAAGGGAAATATTTTTTTCCTAGCAGGTAATACTCAGGCCCGTGCGGAGGCTGGCCACAGAGGTCCAGAAGGGAGGGGGGAGAGGATGAGGCAGGACAGAAGGAGCCGTAGCAGCGAAGCCTCTGAGAAGGTAGCGGGACGTGGGACGTGCTGCACACGGTACGCTGTGGGGAGTTCGTGTCGTGTGGGGCTGAGGGCTTTCATCAAATCTGGGGTTCAAGGACAGCAGGGAGCCTGTTTGGGATTCTCTCTCTCCCTTTCTCTCTGCCCCTCCCACTCGGGCTTACTCTTTTCTCTCTCTCTCCCTCTCTCAAAATAAATAAATAAACATTTAAAAAATTGGGGGGAGGTTCAAACCTTATCTCTGCCAGTGTGTAGAAATGTGTGAATTTGTGCAGGTTAACCTCTTTAAGTGATCGTCCCCTCATATGCAAAATGGAGGGAATGAGATCTCAAATTCAAATCCCTACCCCTGAGCCACACACACACACACACACACACACACGCACGCACGTGCTGGTGTGTGAGTCCCTCAGATGTGATGAAAGCTTAGGTCCTCAGTCTTTCCACAACTTGCCTTCTGGCATTCTCTGTCCTCGCAACCCTCCCTGGCCTTCCTCCGACTCGCAAGGGCTCCCTGATGCTGGTCTGCTGGGTCTTCACCTGCCTGGGACCCGATTGTGGATTGTGCGGGGAGAGCGAGCGGGGAGTCCGGCTCGGAGGGGAGGATGGAGGGCCAGCCGGAGGAGAGGAAGGGAGACTAGGAAGTGGGGGAAGTGGCGAGTTGTCACACACTGTGCTGGTCACATTTATAGCCCTTGTCTCCTCTAGTCCTCACAGCAAGGCCTGACCCTTGGCATCCAGGGGCAGATGGTGAAACGTTAGGGCCTTGGGAGGGCAGGGCCAGCCCAGCAGCCTTCCGTTACCCGTCCTGCCTGACCCCTCAGGGATCAGCCGCAGATCACGGATGATTCTGTGGCAAGGGAGGAAGCGGGGTCTTCCCTCAGCCGTCTGCCAACGTGATTCCTCTGTGAGTGGAGGCAGGGCCTTCTGGTTAACCCTAGGAGTGAAAGGGAGGGTGAATACAACACAGAAATAGGTATCAGAGGAGCTGGGGTGCAGACAGGAAGGACTGCGCCCCTTAAGGAAAGGAAGTCAGGGCTTCTTCTTCTTTTTTTTTTTTTATATTTTTATTTATTTCTAGGAGAGAGAGAGAGACAGCGTGAGCAGGAGAGGGTCAGAGAGAGAGGGAGACATAGACTCAGAAACAGGCTCCAGGCTCTGAGCCGGCAGTCAGCACAGAGCCCGACGCGGGGCTCGAACCCATGAACCGCGAGATCATGACCTAAGCGAAAGTCGGACGCTTAACCGACTAAGCCACTCAGGCGCCCCAGGAAGTCAGGGTTTCTGAGGAAGAAGTGAAAAAACAGGAGCCCATGGATGCTCAGGAAAACCTTCACAGACTGTGCGTCCCCTTCCAGCCACGGCCCGTCTATGGATTTAGGAACCAGACGGTTCTGAGTCAGAATCGCGTTCTTGTGGCTCACTCATTGTATGACCTTAGACAAGTTAGCCTCCCTGGACAATAGTTTCTGCACTTGTAAGCTGAGAACAATCCCAAAGGACTAAAACCCTGAAGGACAATCCCAGAATGAAGACCGACCCTTCCAGGACAATCATGTGCGTTAAAATTATACATATATATGGTGTTGAACAGCATCTGGCTTTTCATTGTCGCTTGAAAAAATCTTTACTGTATTTTCATAATCATTTAAAAATTTCAAATCAAGTTTGGACGCAAAAGAACTGCATGCCCTCCTTGGCTTCTAGGGGACATGCCTGAACCAGAAACACGGGGCTGACCCCCCCTAGTGCTGAGAGGGGCAGAACCTCCCAGGGCATGGCTGGCACCGGAGATGCCCAGAAATGACGTGCAGTCTTCTGGTATGGACTCCAGAGCGGGGTCTGGTGAGATCAAAGTGTCTGCTTCTGGGGCGCCTGGGTGGCTTAGTCGGTTAAGCGTCCGACTTTCGCTTAGGTCATGATCTCGCGGTTCGGGGGTTCGAGCCCCGCGTCGGGCTCTGTGCTGACTGCCAGCTCGGAGCCTGGAGCCTGTTTCAGAGTCTGTGTGTCTCTCTCTCTCTGACCCTCCCCTGTTCACGCTGTCTTTCCCTCTCCTAGAAAAAAAAAAAAAAAAAGGTGTCTGCTTCTACCTGTCCAAGGCCTAACTGTTAGTCGCAACCCTTTGGGTTTCTCAGAAGCCTCCGGTGTAATCAACCCACTTTCCTTTTTGATTCTTTTACCGAGGGCCTGCCGGGTGGTAGGTTTTATTCTAGATGCTGTGGGTACAAAGGCTGAAGATGTCGGTTCCCCTGTGGCTGTGGCACAACTCGGGAAGATGAAAGGAAGCCACAGACCACGTCCCCCAAGGCGGTGGTCCTTGCCCTGCCCGCAGGGATGGCTCTCAGTGCAGGAAGCCTTGAGCCCCGCAGGAGATCGTTCTGAATTTCCCAGAAAACAGCTTACGCAGCTTGGAGTATCAGTTTTCTCCTTGGCTCCTTCCCCCAAGTTCCAAGATAACTGAACCAGTAACACAGAACACTCCGTTTATTTGGTTGTTGGGAAAAACCAAAAACACCCCAGGGAAGGAAGGCCCCAGTGCCCTGTGCAAAGAGACTGGCAGTCCGCAGCAGCCTTGCCCTGATGTTCCCTGCGCCCCCGCCTCTCTGAAGGGCTCCCCTCGAGTCCAGGCTGAGGCCCTCCAGCGGAAGCTCCCCGAAGGCCTCCCTCTGGGCTTGGGAGATTTCTGCTGGCTAAATGGAGCCAGTAAGTGCCTTCTATGGTCTAACTGGGGCAAGAAATGGAAAACAAAGAAGGGGACGAGGGAGAATAGAGAAGAGACAAACGAAGGAAAGTAGCCAACATCCTGGACACCAGACTTGCAAGTGAAGTTAAAACTACCAGGCTCCAGAGGCTTCTACAGGCTTACAAAACACTCCAAAGTATTATATATATATTTTTTAATGTTTTATTTATTTCTAGGAGAAAGAGAAAGAGACAGCGTGAACAGGGGAGGGTCAGAGAGAGAGGGAGTCACAGACCGAAACAGGCTCCAGGCTCTGAGCTGGCAGTCAGCACAGAGCCCGACGCGGGGCTCGAACCCACGAACCGCGAGACCATGACCTAAGCGAAAGTCGGATGCTTAACCGACTAAGCCACCCAGGCGCCCCCAAAGTATTATATTTAATCTTTCCTTAAAATTCTCATTCCCTCATCATCTCTTTCTGGAAGCGCCGGATGTGACCCCCAGCTCAGGTCATCACTGCCCGAGTGATTTCGCCTCCGGAAGCTTGTGCTTTATCATCTGTAAAATGGCCATGATGACCTTGTGGGGAGAATTAAAAGAGCCAAAGTGTGTAAAGCGTTTCACACAGTATCTTGCCTGAGCAGTTTGTGGGTTTCCCGCCTTGAGTTTCCTTCAGGCTCTCAGGAGCCAATAGGAAACTGAAAATGCTATTGAACAAAATAGGTGAAAAACAGACATGGATTCCCCAACTAGTGTGTGTGCCGCACGGGGTGCACGGCAAGATGATGTCCTCTGTGCGAGGACTTGCACCGAGTCCCCGAATGCTGCCACGCCCTTCCCCTGGGCTTCTGGACCCCCTCATCGCTGGGCCTGTCCCTGTCGATATTTATTCAACAACCAGAATCGAGAGGAATAGTCAACAAGCACTTACCACATTCTTATGTGTGGGCAACTTCAGTGTCAGTACGGGGTTACAGCGATAAAAAGCAATGTGGAAACATCTAGGGAAGATGGAAAGAGCCCAAAGATTCTCTGTCCCTTCAGAAGGGGAGCTGCTAAATGGTTAGTCTCCATTTCTACACGCCGATTACTTTATGTACATTTGTTTGTTTGTTTGTTTTAGTTTATTTTGAGAGCGGGGCAAGAGCAATTAGGGGAGGGACAGAGAGAGAGAGAGAATTCCAAGCAGACAGAGCCCAGTGTGGGGCTCGAATTCATGAACTGTGAGATCATGACCTGAGCCAAAGTCAAGAGTTGGATGCTTAACCCCACTGAGCCACCCAGGCGCCCCTACGTACATTTATTTAATCTGCCTCACAAAATCTTGCATGGTGGGAATTTTTAGCACCATTTTATGAATGAGGGCACTAAGGCTCACAGACTTTAAGTCCCTCTGCAACTTTGTAGAGGAAGCAAGTGCCGGGTCTGGGTCTGAATCTGATTCTGGACGCAGTACTTGTTTTATTTTACATTCTGTTAGCTTTCACTGGAAGCCTCAATTTATGGAAAACAAATGAACTCCCGGGAGAAAGCAGCACATTTTCCCCCATTGTTTGCTCTGCACCCCTTCCTAATCTTTCCTGGAAATAGATAAGGAAGCCACCAGGACTCCCCAAGGCAGCCGTGGCCATCTGTCCACACAATGGATTTGGGGCCGGGTGGCTTTCCCATCAGACTTTTGCGTCTCTGCCAGCTCAGTACAGCACGTCTCTGGGTCTGATTTCTCCCTGCAGGAACCCAAGAGTCTGTCTCTGTACGTGTTATCAGACCCACTAAAGAGTTGCACATGTCAGTGCAGAAGAAGAGGGCTTTGATGTTGGCTCTGCATCTAGGAAAGCCTCGCTGCTGCCCCACTCCGGCTTGAGCTCTGTGTCTTTCATCAAGTCCCACAAGACGCCTGGCCACCTGCCAGGATGAAAGTAAATGAAGCAGGAAGCTCACGGGGTCACCGCTCCTCCCCGGGACCTGCCGGGAGGAGGGTATCAGGATTCTTGCCCGGTCTTCAGAGTCCATGGCCCCTCTGGAAATGAAAGGTGACAATGGCGAGGTGAGTGTGTGTTCTGAGCCAGGCTCAACAAAAGCGAACAATCGCCTCCGATCAGTTTGCAAAGTGTACACACATTTGTCATCATGCGTCTTTCTCCCGGGAAGCCCATGAGCTGGGCACAGCCGGAAGAAGTATTCCCAACAACACGTACTTGGCTTGCTGAGATCACACTGGGCCGTGCCTGTGGGCTCCTGACGAGACTGCCCTGCAGGTAACGGATGTTCCCAGATGACACCTTGCATCTCTCTGGGATGAGATCTCCAGGATTCTCTATCACCGGCACCTCTTGCTTCCCAAGTTGGGCCCATCAACGACAGTCGTCCGTTAGGCTCTTTGTTTTCTCCTTCTTCCTCTTTCTACTAGTCTCGTTTTCCTCTAAGCCTTGAATTCCTTCCTGGTTGGCATACATACCTTTCCCTGCTGTGCTATTCAGGGGGCAAGGGCTCCCACTGAGCAGTTGCTGTGTGTCGCTGCAGACGCAGTGGTGCTCCCTTGGAATGGAATGATCCGGGATTGCTGGCGATGCCTGGACGTGGTGCTGTGGACATCGATGCCTTGGGAGGACGGATCTCAGGAGGCTGCTGCTTCCTGCTGGCTAACAATTTTACAGGCTAGTCCATCTTTCCCACTCTCTTTGCCTTCTATGGGCCCATTTACTGTATAATCCATTTTACGTGCCCTCTTTATCATATACTAAATCTACATGTGGATTTGGGTGTACTTAGGGCCATTCTATTCTGTTCCACTGATCAGTTCATCTATTCTTTCACAATACTGGTTTACTTCTTGGAGCTTAAGACTACATCCCCCCCACCCCCACCCCCCAAGTCTGGTAGGTATGGTTGCCCTTCATTACTTGACTTCTTTGGAATCTCCATAACACTCTTGATGTTGTTTTTCCATTTGAATCTTAGGGCACTAAAAGAATCTTGTTGGTATTTTAATGAGAATTACACTAAATTTGTAGACTACCCAAGGAAGCTTTGATAACTTTAGGATGCTGTCTTCTTAGTCAAAAGATAGTATGTCTTTCTACTTGTTGGGGCCCTGAGATTTCTGCTTGTCTATCAAGCAGTTCTTAGGTTTATTTCTAGATATTTGATTCTATATTGTGGTTATGGTTAATAAGGCATTACCTTCCATTACATCTTCTATCCAGCTAGTGATTTCTACACACTGATTTATTATTACACTGTCTTAGTAAACGCTCTTATTTTTGAAAATAATTTTTCAGTTACTTCACTCAGGTTTTTTGTGTGTACAGGTTAATTTACCTACATAAATAATGATATTTATTATACTCTGTTAATATATTACTTCCAAATGGATACTATCATTTACTTGTCTTTTTAAATTAGAGCTAGTAACTTCTAGAACAATATTAAATAATAGTAGTGATAATGTCATCCTTGCGTTGCTCTGACTTCAATACAAATATTTCTAAATTCTGTGTTAATAGCATGATGGACTCAGATAAATATCTTTCATTATTTTAAGAAAGTATCTTTTTAGTTCTATTTTGTTAAGAATTTCTTTTTTAATCAAGAAAGGATGCAATTCTATACTTTGAAAAGTTCTGCGTGTGTGTGTTTTATCGTGAATATTTTAGTAATCAGTATTTGTTATTTATAAATAAATGAACATAAATATGTTGGCGGGATACCAACTTTTTTTTTACTTGTATTTATTTTTTTGATGAACGATTTTATTTTTTACACCTAAGGGCTGATGAAAACTCATTACTAATCCTACTAAAGAAAATCCAACATCCCAATCAGAAAGGATAACTGTATTTACTCATTGAATGCCATTTTCATTTTCTAAAACACAACTTGAAAATACCTAGTGCGTATATTTAATCTCAGTACAATGGATTCAAGACCAAGTATACATGTTACAAGCATCAAGGCTAGATTACAAATTATCAGTCATCATGGTCATCATCATCATCATCATCATCTTCTTCTTCTTCTTGTTTTCTTTTCAATTCATTGGCAATATTTTGTAATGACACCATGTTAGCGGTATTAAGAATGTTTGGGGTGCCTGGGTGGCTCAGTCAGTTGAGTGTCCGACTTCGGCTCAGGTCATGATCTCACAGTTCGTGGGTTCGAGCCCTGCATCGGGCTCCGTGCTGACAGCTAGCTCAGAGCCTGGAGCCTGTTTCAGATTCTGTATCTCCCTCTCTCTCTGACCCTCCCCTGTTCATGCTGCCTCTCTCTCTCTCAGAAATAAATAAAACATAAAAAAAAAAATTAAAAAAAAAAAAAGAATGTTCTTGGACCCAATTAATGATGCATTACTCAGAACATTTTGAACTGCGAATGATGCAGGAATTGATGCTTTTATAGTTGGGGACTGTGAAGTGGGCATCTGTACTGTAAACCTTTACCTTGTGAGAGACATTGGAGTCCTTACTTTAGTTGACACAGACATGGTTTGTGGGATTGGTGTGCCAACGCCCTTAGGTCTGCTAGTAAGAAGCACAGGATTGTTATTCTTCCTGCAGAAGTAGATGCCTTTTTTGGTAAAGACTTAAGTCTATAGTTTGGAGCAGTTAAGCAGTATCTATAAGGTGGTAACCTGGGGCCTGACTATGGCTTGATTAATGGCAAAGGAGTTTGATTTATTTGCCTTGCAATATCTAATAAAAAGTCTCTTGGGGGGAGGAAAGGTAAAAGACTGATCAACATGACACTGGATTGCCAATTGCACATCATCTGCATCGACAGTGGCTTTCTTAGCATGGCTTGACTAAAGTTTTGCATCATCTAGAATTGTGGCCACTTATCCGAAGGCAAACTCCAACATCTGATTTACAACTCTTAGCCCATATTCTGGAATGCTCATATCCTTCAGGATTTGTGCCATCATCTGTGAATCTTTAGGCATGCTCTTCAGAGAAGCCCTCTTGCCAGACTCCATGATGTCCGTTAATCAGACTTCTTGAGCTAAATCACCCACATTAATGTATTTCAGTCCTGATCTTGATGCAAGTTCTTTGCCTAGCATAAGCCAACCCCTGGCGTACCCGTGAGCAGGATGTTCAGAAGCAACATCGGGGGGATAACCAACTTTTAAAAACTGGTAAAATCAATGAAATCAAAAAAGCTTGGAGACCAATGGGCTTACAAAATTATAGCAAAATTACTTATATTAAAATTTTAACATTAACCACATATAATTTAGCTTTTTTTTTAATGCAGAAAGCACTTAGGGCTCTTGAATGCTTTAGGATCATCGTTATTGATATTGATTATCTTCACAGTTGATGAGAGGTTGGTTAACTAAGCATTGGTCATTGGAAGGCCTTGGTTTACCTCTGGAAAACTAAGCATAAGAGACTAGATGAGAAGCATCGGATTTCTGTGGCCCTCTAAATGTCTTCCTCCACATCATACAGTGTTCTGGTGAAGCCATAATATGTCAGGTTTCCCCAGCCACACCTACAACTATGGAGGCACCACAACAAGACAGAGGAGGCATAGACTGTGAGCCTGTGTAGCCTGGGCCCGGCCTCTCTGAACCATGCCTTGGACAAGTGGACTGTCCTGGCTGAAAGATGTTCTCTCTGGCAGAGGCAAGGTGGTAACACACCTATGGGCAGACCAGTCAAAAGATGGGAAGGAAGCAGATCTCATAAAGACCCATTGCTTCAGCAGAGTGGGACTTCCTTTTGGGCCCACTGCCAGAAGTCTTCCTGCGTATGGGGCGCCTGGGTGGCTTAGTCGGTTAAGCGTCCGACTTTCACTTAGGTCGTGATCTTGCGGTTCGTGGGTTCGAGCCCCGCGTCGGGCTCTGTGCTGACTGCCAGCTCAGAGCCTGGAGCCTGTTTCAGTCTGTGACTCCCTCTCTCTCTGACCCTCCCCTGCTCACGCTGTATCTCTCTCTCTCTCTATCCTAGAAATAAATTTAAAAAAAAAATTAAAAAAAAAAAAAAAGAAGTCTTCCTGCGTAGAGGATTCTGACAAGTAAAGAAACACAAGTATCCTTTGTAGTCATAAAGAGAGAAAAGATGGCTAGAGGGATAAACATCTCAACCAACAAATTCTTTTTATCAGATGTCTGGTTTTTGCAAATTTTTACTGAACCAAGACATGTGTTCTTTATAAATTAATACACACTGTGCAAAAACTCAAAACAGTATGTTGATTTATTCCATAAAGATAATTCCCAGGCTAACTGTGGGTTTGTTTTTACATTGTCAACAAGAGTAGGGAGTCAGAGGAGAATCTTGTAAAATCCTGGAGATGAAAAGTTTGGGTCCACATGGAAAGACTACTCTGTAATCTAGAGTAAGTTCAGTCTCAGCCTCCTTCCTTCCCTCTGGGTCTTTCCCTTCCTCCCCTCCCTCATTTTCTTCTCTCTCTCTCTCTGACTCTTTATACACACACACACACACACACTTACACATATATATGAAACATATATGTTGAAAATTGCAAATTTAATTCAACTTTAAAAGCACTCATTGAGCACCATGGGAACACAGAAGCAAGATAATATGGGGTGACTTTTAATTTATTTAAAGAATGAATACATGTGCATATAGAGTCAATAACAATTCAAAGAAACACAGAATTGAATAATAAAATACGACGCATGGATTTTGTTGCAAGAGGTCGAAAAACTCATGACTGGTTGTTGGGGTTGTATCAGGGGGGTTCCTATAAGTATAGCAGAGCAAGGGAGGAAGGGGGGCATATGATTTATATCTTCTTTCTTCTAGTCTATACAAGCGGTTCCTGAAGGTCTGTTTTGATGACATTACCCTGGGACAGGAGGCAAATCAGAGCCTCTGTCAGTTTTCATATGTGTTAAGGCAAGAAAGAAAGAAAGAATAACAACCTACCAGCAACTGACAAGGATGTTTTTGGCTGTAGGATTACTGAATTTAGTGCCATCAGGTTAGAATGATTGAGTCAAGGAAGAAGAACCCAACGGGCACATGAAAAGATGTTCCGGTCATTAGTCGGGAAAGTACAAATTAAAACCACAATGCAGTGCAACCACACTTAGATGAGAGTAGCTAAAATTAAGACAGACTGACCATGCCAAGTGTTGGAGAGGATGTGTAACAACTAGAAGTCTCATGCCATCCATTCTGATGGGAATGCAGAGTGGTACTGCCAACTCAAAAGCAGTATGGCAGCTTCTTGTAAAGCTAACATACACCTACCGTGTGACAACTCCACGCGTAGGTTTTTGTCTCCACCTTCCAAATAAAAACACATTTTTGAAAGACTAGCATATGAATATTCATATCAGCTTCACTCATAATAACCCCAAACTGTAAACAACCCCAAATAGGCGAATTGATGAATTATTTATGACATATTCAGGTTATGCAACAAAATGGAATGAACTATTGATATAACATGGGCGAATCTCAAAAATGTGCTCAGAGAAAGAATGATCCCCTTCATGGGATGTTCTAAAAAAAAACAATCAACTTATGGTGCCAGTAGCAGATTTATGGTTGCCTGAGGCTGGAGTGCGGGTTGGAGATTGAGTGGGAAAGGAACTTTCTGGGGGTGATGCACAAATTTTAGATCTTGGTTGTGGTAGGGGTTAAACTGGTGTATAAATTCGTCCAGACTCATCAAACTGCACACTTCCCATGAACACATTTGGTTGTATATAATGCATACCTCACTAGAGCTGATGTAGGAAGAAATGGAGGCGGACCCTCTTCTCATGAATGGGTTTCAGGATGGTGAGCCAGTGAGAAATGGCAGCCCTTCTAAGAAATGCCTGGGGGGTGAGGAGCAGCGAGCAGCTCATCTCCAAATCTGCTTCGAAGCTGTGCAAGGATTTAGGCTGAGCCAGAGGCTGGCAGCCATGATCTGCACCATCTGTGTGTTTGGATGTTTCCTTTGAGACCCGACTCAATTCATTAGCTCCTCTTTTGAACAAGAAACTTGAGTTGGGGGCTAGCTAACTGTGGTTTGAAAGAGCATTTCTCATGGGTTCTGTGCATCCTGAAAGGGGTCCCTCCCTGCCCTGAGAGCATTTCCAGTCCGGGATAAGGTGGGGAGGCAGAAGGAGATGTGCAGCTATAGCTTCTGCACCCCCAGCGAGTTATCCTCTTTGCAAAGAAACTGGGTCTTAATAATGCATGGCTGAGTTGGGGAAAATTCAACAAAACTTTCCCTTCACCCCCAGATTTCTCGGCCAACTCGATAAGCCAAATTGAAACAGTCTCGATTTGGGCAAGGGAAGATTTGCAACTGTGAGACAGATCATAATCTCTGCTAAGTATATCCTGAAATGACATACTTCATGGCGAAGTCTGTGAAGATTCACATCATTATACCAAAATTAAAAGGGAAACAAAGTATGAGTGTGAGCAACATCTTGTAGAGAAACGACCACAAACAGATGTATGCAAATTGCTCCCTAAGTAGAATAAGGTAACTTTCCAGGACGTTTCCATGAATTTATATTATAAGGACACTGAAATCCCTATCTAAACCCCATCTTAATTACTGTTTTCCCTTCCAATGAGCCATTTCCCCACCTCGGGGGGGATACTTGTGTGTTGTTGGCTAAGTTAACAACTACACGAATTTCAAGAAGTCTATCTTTGTTTCTAGAAGACTCTTTGGTAGCTGCCATAAGCACTTTTTAGGTAAATAAAAACAAAGGAAAAAGAAACAAAGAGTTCCCAAGTAGATTAACTCTGAAATGGTTTAAAACTGATTTAAATTTGATTTCTTCCCTCACGGCACAGGCCAGGGCTGGGGGTAAGGGTATCTGGGTCCAATCTCCAGCAATTCTGTACATGAACTCCAGCAACCCTGATCTGGTTTTGGTTTCCTCATGGTCAAGTTAGGATGGTCCTTACCAATGTCAACAATGTCAGCAAGTAAAAAGCCTTCACCGAGGTTTTACATCTAGTGGGAACGCTTGGAAAAATTAAAAGTCTGACATGAATAAAAAGCAGAGTCTCTTTGGCATTTAAAAGAAAACTTTTAAAATGTTATAAACATAATACATGTGCTATCACTATCCGTACCTGGTGTAGGACTGGTCCTGAAAGCAATAAAAATCATCTCATTAAAAAAGTTTCCAATCTGTTAGCTTTGAGCAGAAGGGCTAAGTGTCCTTCAAAAGCAACACTCAATCTTATGAGGTTGTCAGGAATAGTCCTCTGTGATCGCTTTAAATCCTTTTAAGTTCCACACTGGGGTACTGCAGGAATTACTGTATTATTAAACCAAAAGACTACCAACCGAAGCCTAGAAATAGAATATGAATTAAAATTTCAGAAAGAAAAAAGAATTGGGTCATATAAATGCCACAATGATTAAGTCTAGTCGATGGTCCATATTCCAAATTCAATGCGGGCTGTAGTACTAAAAAATAAAACAGAATGTACACATATCTGTGTTGTTTTGAGGGGAGTAAGAGTGCTATGAATTTGAAGTCAAGGGCTGGTCTTGGCATTGACTCAAGCTTACTGCCTCTGGCCTAGTCCCTGAACTGTAGGGCTTCTCCATTTCCAATCCTGCTCTCCCCTCTTTCCCTCTGCTCTCTCTCTCTCTCTCTGTGTGTGTCGAGTCATATCGGAGGGTAGAAATGACCCTTAATTGTCTCTTTCAGGAACCCTAGGAAACTACGGAGTGCTTTCGTGTTTTTGGAGTTATTTAGTTGAACACACGCCAGTTGAGGACATACTGCTACACAGACAACACGAAGGTGAATAATCCACGGTCCCTGCCGTCATCTCGCCAAAGAGCCGGGGCCGGTGGGGCTGAAAAAGGACATAAAAAGGGTCTTGCTAGTTTGAGGGAGGAGAGAACACCTCTACTCAGGTGGGTCAGGAAGGCTTTGTGGTAGAGCTTCCATCACTCGAGCCAGGCCGCGAGTGGGGAGAGAGATGCCCACAGTGGCCACAGGGGAGGGAAGGGACCCTGTAAGATGACAAAACCCAAGCCGGAGGGCAGAAGAGTATCAGGCACGCGTTCAGCAACTACCCCTTCAGCCTGGCTGGACCGCAGCGCGTGTGGGCCCGCGCGCACGCGCAGTGCGAGGGAAGGGTGCTCCTGTGCGAAAACAGACTGGGCGGGAGAACCGGGATGGGGGCTGTCTTCAAAGCCTTGCCGAAGGCAAGGGCTGAAGGCAGTTGGAAGAAGATGGAGAAGTACTGGTTTAAGCCTGCCCTTATTCGGGGGAGCTCACTTGCATGGGTCGTGNTGTGGTGGCAGCGATGGTCAGTGGGTGGCTTCCAACCTCCACAGCAGCCGGGCCCAGTGACAGCTGGTTTCTGGGGCCCGCATCAAGCTACCGACCTTGACTTTGACTCCAAGGAGAAGAATATGAACGAGGTAGTGCTTGGCTCCCTACTCAGGGCCCACTATGACCCAGGCTTTGAGGCTCACCGGGACCTCCTCATGGCTGGGGGTGACACGGAGCCGGGCATCAGAGGTGCCACGGCTGAGCAGAGCCAGACCCGCTGAGCAGACCATCCGGGACCAGCTCAAGGTGCTGGAAGGGCTGGAGTCCTTCCGGGCTCGCTCACCCTGGGCAAGCAGTGCCGTGGAGGAAGGCACCACATGCACTACCAACGAGAAGTGAGGCTGAGAGGAGCTTTTATAAACCATCAGTAATAAAAAATAAACATCAGTCATGTTAGAGGAAAGCCCAATTTTTTTATATTCTATCCTCTCTATAGAAAATGATGTTAATATCATGTGATGAGCAAACGGTACATGGCAAAATGAAGGGAAAAAAGTGTCTTAGACACGTGCCACACCCTTAGTACATAATGATACTTATTTGTCTGGATTTTGTAGTATTTGTGACATTCGTCAGCTTTTAAAATTTTATAATATTTTGTGATGTCTTTTTTAATGTTTATTTTTGAGAGAGAGAGAAAGACAGAGACAGTGTGAGTGGAGTGGGGGAGGGGCAGGGAGAGAGGGAGACAAAGAATCCAAAGGACGTTCCAAGCTCTGAGCTCTCAGCACAGAGCTTCAAGAGGACTCGAACTGACTCACAAACTGTGAGATCATGACCTGAGCTGAAGTCGGACGCTTAACCAGTTGAGCCACCCAGGCGCCCCTGTCTTTTTTATTCTACATAATGTTGCTTTCATACCTAATTTTGTTTTGGAAAGTTTGTATTCTTTTTCTTAACAATTCTCTAAATTGAATAAACTTGAGGTCTCACAAGCTTGAATCAGCCCTTGGATGATTCCATAATATTAGCTCAATAAATATTTGAGTAATTACTATTGCTATGTACACGGAGCTCCCAGGACTGAAGAACCCTAGGGAAAAAAAATACATTTCAAATGAAAAGACCAAATAAATAACTGAATTAGTAGCTTGGCTGGAAAATCACTGTCTTCGTGACTGGAACCTTTTAAAAGTTAGGAAAGCCAGGGTGACTGGGTGGCTCAGTTAGTTAAGCGTCTGACTCTTAATTTCAGCTCAGGTCCTGATCTATGGTGTGGGATCGAGCCCTGTGTCAGGCTCCAGGCTAAGCGTGGAGCCTGCTTAAGATTCTCTCTCTCCTTCTCCCTCTGCCCCTTCCCCTGCTTATGGGCTCTCTCTCTCTCTCTCTCTCTTTCTCTCAGAAAAGAAAAAAAAAATTGGGACAGCCAATGCTTGGCTCCAGATGAACTCCACACACACCATGTCTAGTGGCTGACCGCTTAGGGCACTGCAGCAGCACGGTTATGTGACATTAATAGTTTCTAATCCTCTTTCTACTCGTAATTTTCATCAGATTCTTTTTCCAAGCAGGCTTCCCAATTTAAAATTAGTTGAGTTGTGTAAACACAAAGTATTCGAGAAGGAGGAAAGGCATAATTTAATTCTTCATCTGTTTATAAGAATTAATGGTTTAGAGGACTGGAAAGTGCTCCAGAATTACAAGTCCCTGAAGTAACAATTTCTGTTTTTCAAAATCCAAAACGTGGGCAAAATATAGGAATCAATGGTTTTCAAGCTATTGGACAGCGGGAAAGAAAGGACAGTAATCCCTGCGAAATTGTAACAAATGAGGTGAGCCCTACAATTGCCCCACATTACTGCCTTGAGAGGGTTTCCAGGCAACAACGCACAGAGGGAGAGCCCCGAAGGAGTCCCATGATCTTCTTGAGTTGAGGAGACAGACTGATCAACATAATAGCAAGCAAAATCCTGGCTAGATTTTTTTTTTTAGAAATTAAAAAGCTGATTCTAAAATTCATTTGGAAATGCAAAACAAAACAAAACACAACACCAGAATAGTCAAATAAGTTTGAAAAGAAGCAAAGCTGGAGAAATAACAATGTCTGCTTTCAGGACAATATAAATGTACAGCTATCAACAGTGTGGTATTGGCATTAGTAATACTGGTAAATAGTTCAATGGAACAAAATAGAAAGTGCATAAGTAGATCTACACATATATGGAAAACCGATTTTTGACAAAGGTGCAAAGGCAATTCAGTGGGGAAACAACAGTCTATTCAGCAGATGGTGCTAGAACAATTGTTTATCCATATATACAACAAGTGAACCTCAACCCATACCTCACACTATATACAAAAATTAACCCAGAGTGGATCACAGATTTAGATGTAAAATCCCAAAGATACAATTTTTGGGAGAAAATATAGGGGAAAACTTTATAGCCTTGGATTCAGCAAAGATATTTAGACACAAGACCCAAACCAACATACATGAAAGTAGAAACTGACTCACCAAGATGAAAAGCTCTTGTTCCGACAAAGACACGTTAAGAGAATTAAAAGATAAACCACAGACTGAGAGAAAACATTGACAAATTACCCATCTAAGAAAGGATTTGTAACTTACAGAATAGATAAAGAACCCTTAAAAGTCAATAAAAAAGAAAACAAGTTATCTCAATTAAAATAATGGGCCAAAAATTTGAATAGATATTTCATCGAAAAAGATATATGAATGGCAATTAAGCACATGAAAAACTGCTCAATGTAATTTGTCACTAGCGAAATAAACCCCCCAAAACCCCAATTAGATACTACTACACGCCTAGAGCAGTAGCTCAAATTATGAATGACCGTACCAAGTGTTGTTGAGAAGGCGGAGGAGGTAGAACTCTCATTCATTGTTGGTTGGAATGTAATATGGGATAACCACTTTGGAAAACATATATGTGTGTGTGTGTGTGTGTGTGTGTGTGTGTCTGTGTGTGTGACACACACAGACACACAGACACACACACACACACACACACCCTTTCTTCCTTTCCTGTCCTTTTCCCCTTTCTTTCCTTCCACCTCCTGCCTCTTACCCCCACACCCCACATTTGCTGGCAGGGTTGCCCAGAAGTTCAGACTAGAGCACGAACTGCAGTAGACTGCCCCGGTTCAAACCTCATGCTGTGCTCTTATGGTATTTAATAGCTCGTGCTTTAGCCGCCCCTGTCTGTAAATAGGGTAATACCGAAAGTTCCTTCCTGTTGGGCAGCTGTGAGGATTCTATGATTTGATACAGGTTCAGCACTTAGCACAGGCAGAACCATGGGTTAACGCCATGCAAGTGTCACTGATCTCATAGCCCCTAATCTAGGACAGACATGTTGGACTCCAATCAGTGGAATGTAAAAAGGCCTGGGCTCAGAGAAGAAGGCAGAGGGCACGAGATTCCAAGTGCTGGAACCCAGTCCTGGCTTGGCCAGTGCCAGCTCCCTGCCCCCATCTGTGCTACTTATTATTTTTTTTAATATTTATTTATTTTAGAGACAGAGCATAAGTGGAGGAGGAACAGAGAGAGAGGGAGACACCGAATCCAAAGCAGGCTCCAGGCTCTGAGCCATCAGCACAGAGCTGGATGCAGGGCTCAAACCCACGAACCGTGAGATCGTGACCTGAGCCCAAGTTGGACGTTTAACCGACTTAGCCACCCAGGCGCCCCCAGCCCCTCCCACCCCATTCTGTGCTACTTATGCGTCAGATCTTAAACAGTTTCTGGGGAAATGAGAAGGCAGGTCTACAAGACTGTCTCCATGGTCCTGTCCAGCTGCTAGCACTGCTTTTTCTCACTCAAAATTATATAAATATTATCAAATGAAAAGCTTTTTGAAAACCGTTAGGCACACGGGAGATTTTCACGTTACAGCGTAGGCCATTCATTATTTAGTAAGAAAGAGAACTAACCTTGCAAATTATATGGACGGAACAACTGTTAAAATTTTAGCAGAACACCAAGTGACCTCTTTAATGTTTTATGAGACGTTTTAACATGCAGTTTATTATCTTCTGAAATGGGATGTATGCGAAGCTCTGGATGAGAACTCCCCTTTTCAAAGCCAATCACGAAGTCTCTTTAGGAGACTCTTTAGGAGTTTGTGTACTTTGCCTGTGGCGGACGGTGCACCACTNAGCTATTGTTCTCTCCCAGGTGGGCAGCAGGCGTGGCCAGTGAAGTAACCACGGGAAGAAAAGCTACATGCAGTTCACATGGCCCGCTTCCTGGGAAATTCACCCACGTAAGTGTAACAATCTACCTATGATGCTGCTGTCCGAGATAAATACTCAGCTTTTAAAGGGGGCAGATTTAATGGGGAGGCCATCTTTAGTTGTGACCTAGACAGCAGGGTTTTAATATTAATTTGAAAGGGACACAGTATAACCATGATGAGGAGGGAGATTTTCCCCTGTTAACAACCTCCTGCAGAAACTCTCAAGTGTGTCAGAAATTCCTAATACTTTAAAGATTCAGGTGCCTTTCAGGAGTGATATACTCCCATCAGGTCAGATCTTTATCCAGAAACTGGATCAGCTCAACTAAGGGGCATCCATCCGCCCGCTGAAGACATACCACAGGGACCAAAGAGGAATTTCGTGAAAACAAATGGAGCTTGATGAGCTCTTCTGTCATTTACTGATGAATCCCAAGTCCCAGGGAGAGGATTTTTTGATGTTCCTCATAATTCCTAGCAGAAGTCTTTGCACCGATCTCTGCCAGAATGCGCTGCCCCAACAACATGGTTCGTTCTGTCATTTGCTGCTAGTGAGATTCACCTGTCTCAACTGGCACATCCTTTAGGCTGTTTAGAGAAAGCCAGAGGTATCCATAGTCTTATGGACACTGTGTATCTATGGGGGTACCTGCCACACCCCTGTCCCTCCTCGCTAGTAGTTTCAGAGACCAGGCAAGAGTCAGTTAAATTCATTCAGGTATCTCGATGGGTCACTGTGAAAGGCCAGAGGGAGGAACTGGCTTAGTATGGTTAACCAGCACCTCTAGGTCAGCGCTTGAAATTGTGTGTATAAGTGTCTGTGTGTGCCCATATATTTGGGATAGAAACAGGAAATTCAAAGTTTGACCTGATGTCCGGGATGAGGCTGGTTAAAGTGTAGTGAGGAACCTCTATAGATCACTGCTAGTTAAGTTCAATGGAAAAAAAAAATCGTTTTAGTTTAGTAAAACTTGGGAACTATAAGAAATAAAACACAACTCCACAGAAATATGAACTGCTACCAGTTTAGTGTATTTCCAATAGATGCTCTTCTGCTCATTTTCATATAGCTGAGCTCATATGTATGCGCTATTTTGCCTCGTACTTGCACTTAAGATGCTCTAGGCATTTCACTATTTTTGTAATTTTTTTCAAATGTCAAAATAATATCCTATTGTAGTTGTATGGTTAACTGCTTCCTTACTGTTGGACATAGAGTTCTACTGTAATAAATAATGCTGCCACAAACATTCGTGCATGAGTAATGATACTTTTTCTCCTTAGGACCATTTCCCTGAAATGACATTAAAGATTAAAGAATCAGTGCATTTTTAAGGCTCAGGACATTTTTTAAGGGTGTGTATGGGGATAGGGATGTTCCAACTCATGCGTCATTACCGGCATTGAATATCTTTTTAAAAATATTTTTCATGTTTTTATTTATTTATTTTGAGAGACAGAGAGCACAAGCAGGGAAGGGACAGACAGAGTGGGAGAGAGAGAATCCCAAGCAGGCTCCGCACTGTCAGTGCAGAGCCCGATGCAGGGCTCGAACCCACAAGCTGTGACACCACGACCTGAGTCGAAATCAAGAGCAGATGCTTACCCGACTGAGCCACCCAGGCGCCCCAGATATTTCTTCGGAAGAAAACAAAAATCTTTGCTCATTTAATATTAAAACATTACCTTAATGTAATTTTATTCACATTTCTGATTACTAGTTAAAATATATTTCCTCTTTTGTTATTCCTCTTCTGTCAACGTGTTCACGACCTCTGCCTATTTTTTCTGTCTTTCATTCACATGAATGAAATTTTGTTTCCCAAAGTCTCCATTGAAGCAGGAATCAAACACTTGCTAGAGTTCATTTTATTGAATTGATTTAAATATTTTATTTAAAGAAATATTCTGAAGATTATAGTATATTGATAGGAAAAATATAAATCATACATGTTTAAAGATCATTTTGTACTGACATTATGCGAAACAGACTTCTCCAAACAACATGATTAGTTTTGTAGTGCTACTAGTGGAATGCATTCTGCAAAACTGTGGTTTTACCTTCAGATCTGAGCACATTACCCTTACATCAGAAAAGAAAAAGGGATAATAAAAAACACAACTTGGATTAGTTTAAATTTTAGTAGACCACATCTGATTTGTTGAAGAGTAAGTTCTTTTATTTACCTCTTCAAGGAAGCGCTTATTTTTTTCACTTCTTTCTGTGCATCTTTATCCTATAAAGAAAATACAAACACACAGTGAAATTTCACACATTTATCCTGCTACTCTGGCTACTTTGAAACAATCTTTGGTTGAATGAGGGGATACTTTGTGAAGGACCCTTAAAAGGACACTACGGATTTCTGAGATCCAGGCATGATTTAGATCTCTGAGAACACGTGTAATGCAGAGGGCTACTTCCGGGCTGTTCCCCAACCAGGTCGGCAGTGGGGGGATATGGGAAGAAGAGATCCTTCCCTGTAAGCGGACATATTGGACTTCACCAGTGTGTTAATGGTAACATTGGTTTTTTTCTTCAGCTGTATGATGTGGAGGAAGTCCTAGCCTTAGCAGCAAGATTGGAAGAAATCAGAGATTCCGCTGCAAGGTCTAGACTTCATTACTGACTTCATCAAGTAGTTTATGTGAAAGATGAAAAACCATAGACTATGTTTTCTACGTGGTTTAATATACTCCACATGTATTGTTATTTCTATAAAACAAGAGTGGAGGTTAGAAACAGTGGCAATAAATTTAGACGGCAAGGTACTCCTATGCACTTTTGCATTTAACAAACATTTATTGAGCCCCTGATTAGAAAGAATTTAAGGGATGTAACAAATTAAAATAAATAGATGAGAAAAAATGAATAACGTAGTATTCGGAAGTGGCTGTTAGATTTTTTAAAAAACCCAATCTTGGAAGTTCTTCAATAGTTTTAATCTAATGTAGTGTCTAGTCAATCAGATGTCTACCTTCTAGCAAATCAATATTTTTTGAAGGTTGTGAGAAAATATGATTAATGAATTTAGAGCATTAATGCATTATTTAAAAGAACTTACAGAAAATAAGCTGTAAGTCACGTTTATCTTGGTAACCCTGGAGATGGTTTAGTGCCTGGTACCTACAAGTCCCTAAATAGGATGCCTGCTATTAGCAGTAACATTTCCCTTTAATTGATTTCTAGGGATCAATTGCTTACAGAATAATGACATGAGAGAATTATTTCCACTAGACGCTTAAGGAAATGAACATGAACAAACCATAAGGAAAGATTTAAAAATTAAGATCATGGCTTAGCAATATTTGCACACGTGCATATAACTAAATTCTACAAAGAACTCCCCCAAAACACACCCCAAATTAACCGGCAGTGAACGCACACCGCACACCCACAGTCACACCTGCACACACAACACCCCTCCTGTCGTACCTCTCTCCCCGAGGCTTCCATCCAAGTATTTTATTTACTTATTTTTGATGTGCAGGCTTTTTAGCCCAAAATGCCAGCTGAAACGACTACCTCCAAACATGCTTTCCTCTGTTACTGTCCAAAATGTCCGCCCTTCACACCATCAACCCTCATCGATATTCCCCCCAATACCGTTCTCCTTGACTCAATCTCCCACCGGTCCTCTTTTCCTCACACATTTCTACAGAGCCCCCTGGCACTCCTGTGTGAAGTCACTTTTGCACAACCACCAAAGCATTTGCTGAGAGAATACATTTTGGGGGTAGAGGGTAATTGCCCTCTACCATTTCTTACAGCTGTTAAACTCCTGCTCACTCTCCTTTTACGTTCATTTCTTACGGCTTTGGCCCCTGGGGCGCTCTCCCACCAAGGTCTGCCATCGCGGCTGGAGACATCCTAGTCCCCGGGGACCGTGGGTCCCAGCCTCCAGGGAGGTGGCCTCCTCAGCTCTGATGCCCTTCCCCACCACCCCCGTGAGCATACCCTGGGCTGCGTCATGACCCACCGCTAACCGCCCCACCTCTGGAACAGGCATCCCGCCCTCCGAACACACCTGCCGATCTCTGCGTGTCACTTAGCCCATCACTCTCAACACCAAGTTTTCCACTGCCACAGTTTAGAGAGGTTTTTTCCTTCTTGTCTTCTACCAGCTTTCGCCTGCTTTGGCTTATTTTTCTTATTATTATTTTTTGCTTTGCCTTTTTTCCTACCCACTGTAGGTTCTATATCCAGCTACCCACTTACTAAAAGACAAAAGCCCATTCCCCCCTCTGTGGCACCTGCCCTGGGTCTCTACAAATTCCCAAGTCTACAAACCCATCAGCTTTTCTATTGAGCCGGCAACAAAAAAAGGGGACCCTGGTGCGCTCGGATCCCTTCCTGACCTCCTAGGTCCCGAGGAACTCTACCAATGATCTCCTCTCTCCTTGGTCTTTCTTGAATCCTTCCTTCTCTGATGACCTTTTCTCATTATCATTTAAATATGCTCCCCTATTTCCCATCTAAAAAAACACAACAATTTCTCGACTCTGGCACTTTAACTGCCACCTTACTTTCCGCCCATCTAATTGTTGGAAGTACGTCTACCGGCACTGACAGCATTTTCTCAGTGCTCTGTCTCTGCTTCTATCTTTCCACTGACACAGTCTGGGTTAAGGTCACCAGTGACACAGACATGATTTAACTCCACTCATTCTGGTCCTGACGTCTCCAGGGTTTCTGACAGAGGTGACCACTTCCGCCATCCCTTGGCTTCTGAGGGCTCGTCTCGTGTGGTCACTTCTTCCAGTCTCACTTGCAGCTTCCGTTTCCTCCTCCTCTTCCATTATGCTGCTGTTTCTCAAAGTTGATCCTTTGCCTGCTATCTTTCAAACACTATATAACCTCACGGGGTGACCTCCGCCATCTTATGGCTTCAGACATCATTTATATGACAAATACACAACCACTTTACAGATTTGAAAATCTCACAAACTCAAAATGTCTGTAACTGAGCTCACCTTCTCTACCAAACCTGGCTCTCCAATGGTCCCTGGGTCCTTAAAGGGTACCTCCATCTACCTTGGTCAGTTGCTAAAGCCAGAAACTGAGAATCTCATTCTTTTGAGTCCTCTATCTCCTCAATATCCAGTTTCTAAGTTTTGCAGAGAACACCACCCATGAATCTGTTAAGTTTGTGCATCTCTGTTCACTGCTCATTGCCATCATCTTAGTCGGCATCATCGGCTCAGGTCTGTGTTACTGCAGTAGTTACTCAAATGCTACTTCTTTTTCTAGTTTTGCGTCCCTCCAAGCCAAGCCAAGTCTCGACACAGTAGCCAGCATGCCCACCCCAAAATCTCATTTGTTACTTGTTGCTTAAGACCCTGTCTTTAAGAAAAAGGTACACAAGGCTCTCATCTCTTCGTTCCCTCTAGTTTCAGCCATACTGTACATTTGATTCGATGCTTTTAGGCATATTTCTCAATTCCACGCCTTTGTCTGTTTTTAGTGTTTCATAAAATGGGGCGTGTCTACTGCCTGCATCAGTATCACCCGAGATATTTGAATCACTTACAAAGTGTGTGTTTAATTGTCCATGTTTCCATTCACTGTTGCCATGTAGCTACATATTTCAACACTAATACCATCATTAGAACACATTATTTTGTGTTCTCCATTTTTTCATTACATTAAAAGTTGTTTTCTGATTAAACAAAGTTTTTGTAAATATGTTTAGAGCTGCAAAAAGAATAGAAGCTGATCAGCTTTCCACAGTGATGTAATAAAGGAAAAATGGTGGTCAACTACTCAGCATAACATTTCATTACTTTTTTTAAGGACAATTATTAGATTTTTTTTATCAACAACTTTTATTAATCTACTGAGGAGAGTTATCTTATTGCCTGTTACACCTTACAAATTCTTTTTTTTTTTTACATATAGTTTATTGTCAAATTAGTTTCCACATAACACCCAGTGCTCATCCCCACAANACACCTTACAAATTCTGCATTCAACATTTCCAAGAATGCATCACAGTTGTACACCTTTACACTACATTTATTTTCAGTGATATGTCCTTTGCCAAAAGTCGAAATTATAGGCTGGACTGTGTTCTAAAGGGTTCTTGATGGTTTTGTTTTCCAGTATGAGGTGTCTTATATAAATTGTAGATAAAGGCAGTTCTACTTTGACCTGAAGCCTGGGAGACTCCCCCGGGTGAGAATTTGAACGCTGACTAAGGTATGTGTGATCATGATCTTCCTTCCATCCTGATACCGAGAGTGTCTTATACACTGAGAATCCTCATGTGTCCTATGATATCGCTCTGTGAGGAAAGGGTTCCTCATATTCATTTCATTGAATTGCTTCTCTAACATGAATCATCTAGTATTTCCCAAATGCCTCCCTCCTCCTGGTAAAGACTTGGTGCCTTCCTTCTTGGTTTGCTCAGTGTTCTACCCATTTGAAGGCTTGAGCTTTGGCTAAAGGTGATGGGATCTCTCCCCTGTGGGAACGCTAGTGTCTATAAAGGTTAAAGCTGAGGCTGACGGTTCTTCTCCATTCATTATATTTATAGGGTTTCTCTCCAGCGTGAATTCTCATGATGGCTAGGGTTAGAACATCAGCTAGGGGCTTTACCTATATGACATTCATATAGTTTCTCTGCCATGTGAATTCACTCATGCTGTTTAAAGGATGAGTCATTGCTGGAGGCATTTCCGCTCTGGTTATAAGCAAAGGGTTTTCCTCCTGTGTGAATTCTCTGGAGTGAACAGAAGTTAGCTCTCAGGCTGAAGTGTCTGCCACATTCGTTACATTGTTAGGGTTTCTCTTTGGGTAACACATGCTGAGTCAGCTGAGCTGTGGGTGTGTCCTCATTCTCAAAGAGCTCCTCTACAGTGTGAGATGTCTGCCGCTGAGGGGGACAGGAGAGGATGTGAAAGGTCTGCCTGCATCCATTCATCTATTCATTTTTCGACATATGAATTCTGCGCTGATCCTTCAATGATGGCCTCCAACCAAAGCCTTTGCCACACCAGTTACACTCACATGGTGTGACACTCCCCTCCATGTAAGCCTTCTCCTCATAGCTTGTCAACTGCACAGGCATCTGAGTAATTCTGAGGCCTTCGTCATTATGTTTCAAGTACTCGATATATTGGCCACATTTGCTCAAATGTCATCTAAGGACTCAGGTTATGGCTTTGAATTCAGGTGATTCCTTTCTTCTCCAGATTCAAACTATCCAAACCTTTTTTCTAAGACAGCACCCCTTCTCTCCATAAAACACTGTAGTTTCAAATTCCAGGGATTCAAAGTTGGTCACATGCATGAGTCTAGGCCTTAGAGCCCAAGGGCTGACATTCTCAATATCAAGTGCAGTGTGATGAGCTTAGAGCTCCCTGGGAGGGATAGAAGACATGTCACAAATAACCATCATGCCAGGAAGACATTACAAGTGCCATAAGAAAGAGGCACATATGGGAAAATATATCAGTACTCTCTGCCAAAGGCTTTGGATAAATAAGAGACAGACATACTTGTATTAAACTGTTATACTCCTGGCTTGTGTGTAAATGATTATCAAACACCAACTTGACTAGACTGGGTGCTGGGTAAGAATGACTGATCCCAGACTGATGCTGTGTCACCAGTTATTTTTAAGAATATTACTAAAGGAGATCGAAGAGTGACACTTGGGTGGCTCAGTTGGTTAAGCATTCAGCTCTTGATTTTGGCTCAGGTCATGATCTCCCAGTTAGTGAGATAAAACCCTGTGTCAGGCTCCACATGCAGAGCTTGCATGGGATTCTGTCTTTCTCTCTCTCTCAAAATAAATAAACATTAAAAAAAAGAGGTCTAAAAAACTTCTTTAAGGTGTTTTTAAGATCAAATTAAAAAATACAAGCAAAATGGGGCGCCTGGGTGGCTTAGTCGGTTAAGCGTCCAACTTTCGCTTGGGTCNTCAAGAAAGCTTAACAAGTCATGTATTTTGGACTGCCAATGAATAAAAGGTTAGAACCCAAAGAGCAGACATAGGGGGCTGTAAACAGAATAAAAATCCCTGCCTGTAACTCAGGAAAATGTCTCCTCAGAGAGTGGGAAAGTCTGTCCCTTCCTCAGTGGCCTTATGAATTTCCTTTTAAAAAAAAATATTTATTTTTGAGAGAGAGAGAGCACAAGCAGGGGAGAGGCAGAGAGAGAGGGAGAAAGGATCCGAAGCAGGCTCCATGCTGATAGCAGTGAGCCTGATATGGGGCTTGAACTCATTAACCCTGAGGATCATGACCTGAGCCAAAGTTGGATGCTTAACCAACTGAGCCACTCAGGCACCCCTAATTTCTTTTCAAATGTATCAGGAAGAATGAATTCTCCAGGCCTAGATAGCATAGAGGAGTTAATCTATAAGAAGTAAGTTCAAACCAGACATAGGCAGGCAAATAAGAATTTCTAACAAATGAGGCTGTGGGCAATTATTGCTGGGTTTTGGTAACTGACCCACTCCTCACTCTGAGCTATAGCATTCCCTTAGATGGAAGGCAGGCTGAACATCTGTGGACTAACTATATTTTATAAACTTAACTGAAAAACCAATCTCTTAATTAAAAGAAATCAAATATGAGGACTTAATGAATAGAAAATTAAAAGTAGGATTAGGATTTTATTACTAAGAGTGATTACTGATGACAGGGATGATTGTCTATTTGTGGAACAGGATGGAAATACAGTCCAGGATTTGAAACAATGGGTAACTTGAAAGCCAACCACACAACTTGTTAGCCAGGAAGCCGCATCCTTTTCCTCTGAGCACTCCTGGAGTCCTCCTCTTCCTGACACTGTTTCTGGTATATTTACTGTCCTACAAGAGTTGGTCTTAGAAGAGCAATTAATGTCACTTCAAAATGTTACGACAATTTTAAAACAGTTTTTGTCTTTACCAGATTAGCACATCCCTTGCTGTAAAACAAAAGATTACTTAACGCTCTGCTCTCTGCACCCAACTTTCGCAGCCCTGCCCCAGGTCAGTAACTCGGATGCTTCGTCCAGGCAAACGACTCCCAGGCTGCCAGGTCATGATTTCATTCATCAAGCATTCTCACACTGCCTTACACACAGGGATCCTTTTTTGGTTTCAAAGTGGACCGTTTCCTAGGACCCAAGATTACCTTCCTAGGGTCAAGCAAAGACCACATGAAGAATAATATACTGCAGTTTCAAGTTCTGGGGATGTAAAGTTGCTCACATGCAGGACTCTGGGCCCTAGAGCCTAAGGGCTGACGGTCCCGATGTCAGGTGCAGTGTGGGGAGCTTAGAGCTCCGTGGAAGGGACAGGAGACGTCACAAATGACTCCACTGCCAGGAAGAGGTTACAAGCACCACAGAAAAGAAGGAAGTATGTCAGGCAGGGGATTCGCTGATGGCTGGGTTATCTTCGCTGTTATTAGTGGCTCCGCTAGACATTTTGGAAATGAACAGACTTGTCAGCAAAATCACTAATGGGGTATATTTCAGTCTGGAAAAACTTACAGAGATGGGGACTACAAATAACTCTCCTCGGCCTATTTTCTAATTGAAAAAAATACTAGGATATTCTTGACATTACATTTACTACTTGAAACAAGACAAAACAAAACCTCCTAGAAAATACAAATGGAAACATCATTGGGAAAATGTGTAACGTGGGAAATATTTACCAGTGCTATGTTGCTCATTACCTAAATATTCCCACAATGCCCAGCTTTCTTAGTTACATTTATTACCAGTCCTATTTATTAACACTATTAGCATTATTCTTTTTATTTGCACGGTATGAGACTTCTGATTTTCCCTACCAGTACTTATGGGTGCTTATTACATGCCAGGCATGGTCGTTGGCCTGGGAGTAGAGGGGTGAATGAAACACACCTGGCCGCGACTTTCCTGGAACAATCACACAAACAATTGTACAACCACAACCATTCTGGATGATGTGAAGGAAAAGTACGAGGAACTTTCTTGCCTGGGAGTGGCAAGGAAGTCTCTCCTAAAGAAATGACATTTATGGTGGGGCCTGAAGGGTGAGTAGGAATCAAGCAGGGGAAGGGAGTGGAGGGCTTGGGAGGGAGTGTTTCAGGAAGAGGCAAGAAGAGGTCCCCAGGGTGTGAGGCAGGGAAGGGCATAGTGTAGAGGTGGGGAGAGAGGGCAACAGAGATCCAAGCCTTGAAGGACATGCTAAACATTTAGGGCTTTATCCCCAAAGCAAAGGGTTTCAAGTAAGAAGTGTCATATGGAGGTTTACGCGGTCTGTTCCTTTGGATGCCACTGAGAGTCAGGAACGGCTTGGCGGGAGAAGGAAACCCAGAGACCAGCGGGAGGCTCGCACGTCGTCGGTCCGGTGAACTCGGGTGGTTTCCTGCTTGGTGGTAGCAGTCGAACGAGAGGGCAGCTGGGTAGCTCAAGGCATGCTTTCGAAGAGGAAGACTGAGACCTGGGGGAGTGGATGGATGTCTGGATTGGGGGCTGAGGGAGAGGATTCCCAACCGATGGATGGACATGCCAAATACTAGAGGGGAAGATGGAGAAGAGTAGCTCCAAAGGCCCAATGACGAGGGAAGTCTGAGGTGTCTGCGACACATCTAGGGACAGAGGTCAGGTAGGAAGTTGGATAATCAGGTCTTAGAGCTCAGAAGGGAGGGCTAGAGATACGAACTGAGGATCCCTGGCAGGTAAATGGCATCTGAAGCCATGGACTATAGGTTTCTGGGGCAGGAAGAAGGAAAGGTGAGGGGGGAGGGGGAGAGGAAAGGGGAGAGAGAAGAGGAGGGGGAGGAGAGACTTAGGGGACAAAGACCAAACCTTGGCGGGGGGTGGGGGGGTGGAGGGGGAGACATCAATATTTAGCCCTTGTTATATTTCATGCACAAATATTTGCATGTCAAACCAGGTATTATACCTCACAACATACTGTATTCTAATCTCAAATTCTAAAAAGAATGCACAGACCCTCAGTTTTAAACGACTGCATGTAACTGGAACTGACATCACTGCGGAGCCACGGAAAAGATAATAGCGTCCCCCCCCCACCACCGTGGAGCAAGCAACCAGAGGGAGAGAATCCGTTTTCTGCCAAAACAATTGCACAGAGTGTCTTCTGGAGATAGGGCCGCCCCTGAGCCGAGGCTGCCGTGCACCTCCTTTTAACCAGCAGAACCAAGCGAGGGATCGGAGTTAGAAGGACCCTCAACCCTGTAGGAAATTCCAGACATAAGCCATCTAGGACCTTGCATGGGCGGTAACTGGAAAGGCCCAGTGAGGCCCGAGTAGCCCTGTTTAAGGACGCAGGCATCCCGGAACCCTGAAGTTCCTGGCAGGTCTTATCCGCTTCCCCTTTTCTTCCTTATTTCCCAGGACTGAACAACCCTGCCCCTCGTCCTCCAAGCAAACAACTCTCTGCTTTTCCACCGAGGTGCCTGTGTTCATCACCTGCGATGCACCTCCCCCTCACCTCCACGTTGCATACAATTACAAAGCCTACCTCGGATGCTACCTGATCTCTTCCAGGTGAAAATAGTTTCTCCCTCTTCACTGTTTCCATAACCAATTATTTGTACCTCTCTTAGCACTTCAGGCTTTTCACCCTAGGTTACAGTTACTCGGATATATGACTCATATTCTCTCCCAGGCTGTGAGCTCCCAGAGGGCTGTGCGCATGCCTCACGCGTTTGTATTTGAGATCACAACACACACGGGAGCCAGTATTGCTCTGACAGAGAAGAAAAGGGTGCTCATTTCTGCGGCATTCCTTCTAGCTGCGATTCTGAGGATGACAATGTTTGGCGGTGTGAGAAGGGAGCCGGAACACATCGATCCATTTCCTTTTGTCCCTGCAATACCAATAGACGGCTCAGGGCAACACACTCTGGGTAGTTAACTCAGAAACTCCTAAACCGGAGCACATCCAGCATCCTGAATTAGCGAAGAGAAGGGCAAGAAGCAACATGATAGTTTCTTCTTCGTTAACGGGAGGTGTTCAGAGGCCAAGAAAATGTTAATACATGATTTTTAATCTTCACGGTAGAGGAAAACCATACCCTACTGTGAGCTGGAGACTGAAGACGGGCCCTCCTCTTGTGGTCTGTGCTTAACAAGCACTAGGATATTTTAACCGCTAGCCCTTGATTTGTGTGTCCCTTAAAGATACAGGGAGTCTGCTGGTGAAGGGTGACCCACAGCAATTCTAAAAACTTCACAGTACGTGTTAAATCTAAATTAAATCCAAAATGTTTTGGTATGGAAGAAAAATCCAGATGCCTCTGAGTGTCTAACTTCATATCTGGAGCTACAAAAGGACTGGTGAGAATAACAGCCTTCGCTGTCACTGTTAGGACTTACCTCTTTGGTGACACAAGGAAGCAATACTGCCAAACCACAAAACTTCATGGCATCATCCATTTGTTCAAGATCAATATAACACTACAAATGAGAAGTAGACAATATGAAAGGGAATCCCGTTTTTATGTAATGGATTCAAAGCGATCTTAAAACAGCGGTCTTCCTTACCTTGGCCAAGAACAGGTAATTGGACTTAGAAAAACCAGGGTGTAGTTCTTCAACCTGATTTTAAGAGAGAACAGAAAAAAAGAATAAATGGGGCAATATTATCACAACCCGTAAAGAGGATATATATCAATAAATCAAATACTAACCAAATTGTGCTAAAAATTTAGGTTGGTTGTGTTACATCTGAATCATTTGATCAGTTCAAGGATGGTGGAAATACAGCTTTTGAGATTATCCATTAAAATGAGATTATTATTATTACACTTATAAAGCTTATGAAACAATGAGATACTTTAAGATTTCAGGATTCCTTTGTATAACTTATCTTTTTTTTTTTTTTTTTTTAAGGACAGAGACAATTGGTTATACATCTTCCCAGGACAAGTCCTATTCAATTCATAATCTATTTTGGAAGACGAGTCGAGGATGATACTGCTGTCAGCATAGAGCCCAAAATGGAGCTCGAACCCACGAACTGTGAGATCACAACCTGAGCTGAAACCAAGAGTTGGATGCTTAACCTTCTCCAGGCGACCCAAGAGGGTTACTTTAAAAAATTTACAAAGATATGCTTGTTCTACAAGATACAAGTGATACAAACATTTCCAAAATTAAAAGTGAAAGTTTCTTTGTTCTGATTTTATTTTCAATTTCAATCTCATCTCCCAGGAGTAACCACTATCAACAGTACCAGAACTTTTATCAACCATACACAAGTAAAAAACAAAAAATTCACTTTTGAGAAAAATGAAATGGGACCTTTTCTAACCATTGGTCCACAACTTTTTTTCCCCACAACATATCAAAGACATATTTTTGAGGTAGGTACACAGACCTACCTCACTGTTCCTAAGAGGGGTATTTCCTATTACACATATGCCATAGTTAAATTAAGCATTCTCCATTATACCTTTAGACATTTTTTTCACTGTTACTAATAATGATCAATGAACATACTTCCTCCTGTATACTTGTGTACATGTGTGATTATGTCTGTAGAAGAGATTTCAGGAAGTTGAATCGCTGAGTCAAAGGATACATGCGTTTTGAAGATGGATACCATTGGATGGATCTAAGACTTAGGGTGCTGAGGAGTTCACATCTTTGGTAAAGGGCATATACTCGCTACAAAATCTGAAAGGAAAGGATCCTAGGATAAAGTGTCTTGGGCTGGGGAGTTAGACTGGGTGTTTACTCTTTAGGACCGAGGAGATGAATAGTGTGTGGATCTGCCAAGAACTTGCTGGTGAGACAGCAAGGCTGCTAACAGACGAGAGGACACTGTCAAGTTCAGTCCTAGCCAGAGCCTTGAAAAGCCTAGAGAGCCACCCAGCGTATGGACGGATTCTGGTTCTGCTGCTTCTCTCTTGCCCGATTATTTCCATCTCAACTCTTCAAGTCTACTAAGTGCATTTCTTAAGTCTCTCTAAAAGGAAGAATTTGATTAACCTTTGTTCAACTGCACCTTCTTCTAGGTCCAGTAGTTGCCCAGCTCTGTCCAAAACCTGTCCAGAAAACTTGCTTCAACATATGAGCATAAGCAGCTGATTTCTTTTTTAATTAATTTAAATTCATATCCAAGTCAGTTAGCATATAGTGCAACAATGATTCCAGGAGTAGATTCCTTAATGCCCCTTACCCACTTAGGCCATCCTCCCTCCCACAGCCCCTCCAGCAACCCTCTGTTTGTTCTCTACATTTAACAGTCTTTTATGTTTTGTCCCCTCTCCTGTTTTTATATTATTTTTGCTTCCCTTCCCTTATGTTCATCCATTTTGTATATTAAATTCCTCATATGAGTGAAGTCATACAATATTTGCCTTTCTCTGACTAATTTTGCTTAGCATAATATTCTCTAGTTCTATCCACGTAGTCACAAATGGCAAGATTTCATTCTTTTTGATTGCTGAGTAATATTCCATTGTATATATACATACCACATCTTCTTGGTCCATTCATCCGTTGATGGACATTTGGGCTCTTTCCATATTGTGACTACTGTTGATAGCACTGCTACAAACACTGGGGTACCCGTGCCCCTTCGAAACAGCATACCTGTATCCCTTGGATAAATACCTAGTAGTGCAATTGCTGGGTCATAGGGTAGCTCTCTTCTTAATTTTTTGAGTAACTTTCATACTGTTTTCCAGAGTGGCTGTACCAGTTTGCATTCCCAAAAGCAGTGCAAAAGAGATCCTCTTTCCCTGCATCCTGGCCAACATCTGTTGTTGCCTGACCTGTTAATGTTAGCAATTCTGACAGGTGTGAAGTGGTATCTCATTGTGGTTTGATTTGTATTTCCCTGATGATGAGTGATGTTGAGCATTTCCTCATGTGTCTGTCAGCCATCTGGATGTCTTCTTTGGAGAAGTGTCTATTCATGTCTTTTGCTCCTTCCTTCACTGGATTATTTGGTTTTTGGGTGTTGAATTTGATAAGTTCTTTATAGATTTTGGATACTAACCCTTGATCTGATGTGTCGTTTGCAAATATCTTCTCCCATTCCATTAGTTGTCTTTTAGTTTTGCTGAATGTTTCCTTCACTGTGTAGAAGTTTTTATTTTGATGAGGTCCCAATAGTCCATTTTTGCATTTGTTTCCCTTGCCTCCAGAGAAGTATTGAGTCAGAAGTTGCTGTTGCTGAGGTCAAAGAGGTTTTTGCCTGTTTTCTCCTCTAGGATTTTGATGGCTTCCTGTCTTACTTTTAGGTCTTTCATCCATTTTGAGTGCATTTTGTGTATGGTGTAAGAAAGTGGTCCAGGTTCATTTTTCTGCATGTCGCTGTCCAGTTTTCCCAGCACCATTTGCTGAAGAGACTGTCTTTATTCCACTGGATAGTCTTTCCTGCTTTGTCAAAGATGAGTTGGCCATCCGTTTTTGGGTCCATTTCTGGGTTTTCTATTCTGTTCCATTGATCTGAGTGTATGTTTTTGTGCCAGTACCATACTGTCTTGATGACTACAGCTTTGTAATACAGCTTGAAGTCCGGAATTGTGATGCTTTCAGCTTTGGTTTTCTTTTTCAAGATTCCTTTAGCTATTCAGGGTCTTTTCTGGTTCCATACAAATTTTAAGATTGTTTGTTTTAGCTCTGTGAAAAATGCTGATGTTATCTTGACAGGGATTGCTTATTTCCTTAATATTGGCATTTTAATCCTGCATATATACCTTAGCACTTAAGTTTAATTAACCATACTGGTTATAAATCAGAACATCTCTCTCTCTTTTTGTGCTCATGGTTAAAAAAAAAGAAGCAGCAGCAGCAGCAGCAGCNACAGCTTGAAGTCCGGAATTGTGATGCTTTCAGCTTTGGTTTTCTTTTTCAAGATTCCTTTAGCTATTCAGGGTCTTTTCTGGTTCCATACAAATTTTAAGATTGTTTGTTTTAGCTCTGTGAAAAATGCTGATGTTATCTTGACAGGGATTGCTTATTTCCTTAATATTGGCATTTTAATCCTGCATATATACCTTAGCACTTAAGTTTAATTAACCATACTGGTTATAAATCAGAACATCTCTCTCTCTTTTTGTGCTCATGTTTAAAAAAAAAGAAGCAGCAGCAGCAGCAGCAGCAGCCAAAGGAAAATAGGCTACTAACAACACCAACTTCCTTAAATGGAGCAGATTCTAACGTTTAACCAAAGAGCTCACCTAAATAAATAACAAGGAAGGTAGTGTTGCTCAGTAGAATGTTCTAGTTAAGGAGTAGTTCCTAGCTAGGCTCTTAGAACACCCTATCTGGCAGAGACTATTGTAGTTGTTTACTTGGTCTTGGCTGTACAGTTCCCTGAAGACAGGAGCTGTGTTGGTCATTTCTGCCTTCCCTACATTTGCCACGATGGTACCAGGTATGTGCTTGATAAACATTACTGAATAAACTAGCATTGTTTTAAAAACATCTCATAAACTCAAGCAGCAGCCCTCCATCATATCAGGACATAGAAGGTGGCTCTGCAGGTGGTAAAACCACTAAGAGAGATCCAGAGATCATATGTTGCAAAGAGTGCATGAGATCAAGGCTGTCCATTTATCCCCCAACACTGCCACCCCTGTTATCTACTACCCACACCCCAGCCCTCATTCCAGGCCCTCAACCACACAATGGGCTGCACAGGGAGAGTTTTGAGAGCTTTAAAAACATGGATCGAGCTTTGAAAACACTTTCCGTATGACCCAATAATCCATCCCCAGGTACTTCCCAAAGAAAATTTAAAACATGTCTACACAAAAGTTGCATATGAATGTTCACTGAAGCTTTATTCATAATAGCCCCAAACTGGACACAGCTCAAATGTCCATGAATAGGCAAATGCATAAGCAGCCTGTGGTATATCTCCACAAAATAGAATATTACAAGGCAGTAAAAAGGAACTAGAGATACACCAATGAAATGAACGAAGCTCAAAACATTATGCTGAGCAAAGGAAGCCAGATACACACAAAGTACAGCTCTATGATTTCATGTGTATAAAAGTTTAGAATAGGCTAAAAAAAAAACCCAGAAAAGTAGATCAGTGGTTGCCTAGGGCAGGGGGTGAGGGAAATTGACAGCAAAAGGGCAAAGAGAAATTTTGAGAATGATAGAAATGTTCTAAATCTTAAAATGGTGGTGGTTACGTGAGTAAATAAATTTGTCAAGCTTCAATGAACTGTACACTTGAAATGGATGCATTTCATTGAATATAACCTATACCTTAATATATTCAAAGATTCTGAAATAATTAATCTGGGTCATGGTCTGGGCTCGCATTTTTTTTTCAAAGTTCACCCATTTATTATTTGAGAGAGAGAGAGAGAGAAAGAGAGTGCAAGTTGGGGAGGGGCAGAGAGAGAGAGGGAGAGAGAGAATCCCAAGCAGGCTCTGTGCTGACAGCATGGACTCCACGTGAGTCGTGAACAGTGAAATCATGATCTGGGCTGAAATCAAAAGCTGTAATCTCGCCTGACTGAGCCCCTCAGGCACCCCCAGGCTGGCATTTTTTAAAGTTCTCCAGATGATTCTAATGTATAGCCAAGGTTGAGAACCACTGTCTGAGGGAATCATGCCAGAATTTTGGATGAGGTGGGAAGCATGCTATAGTTGGAAAGAATTCCCACACAGGATTCACAGATGGCTCCTGGTCTAAAACCACCTCCCTGGATGCTGTGATGCTGTAGAGGATCAGATTTCATAAGTTAGAAGAGCAAAATAATTTTAAAAAAGCAAAGTTATTTACTTATTTGTAGTTAGAGTAGTTAATGGGCTAGATCCTGGGCCAAGAAAATTACATGTATTAGTTTATGAATTTTCACACAAATCATATAAAGTAGATATTCATCTGCTTTACAGATGAAGAATTTAAGATTAGAAGAAAGAGGGAAACATGGTCAAGTCACACAGACAGGGAAAGGCTCAGATCTCAAACTGTCTGATTCTAAAGCCAACGCTCTAGATCTCTACAGAACTGAGCTGGATGGTCTGGGGACACATTCCTAGCCCCTGTGAGCCCTCTTTGGAGGGACAGAGCTGGGACAGGAGTCCTACAGTCCGGGGTCCAGAAGCATGACCTCTTGCTGGGACCAGAGATTGCAGACTCTCCTAGGACGTGGGATACAAGTTCCTTCTCTCCCCTCACCACCCAGATTTCTCACTTCCCCACCTTGGCCTTTGCCCTTAGCACTTTGGGCTCCTCCATATCCTCAGATGTTGCAGTTGATACAGNCAGACAGAATGTCGGTCATGATGGAATGGGGAGGTCCCCAAGATGGTTTGCCAAGGTGTTTACATTTTAATGACATTAAAATTCTCTGAGCTGATATGAAGCACTTCCTAGGAGCTAGGAAATCTCTAAGCAATTTACTTGTATTAACTTCTTTAATCTTCAGAACAACACTATGAGTCAGGTCCCATGTAATTGATTAACTTGAGAGAAAGGTTAAGAAACTCGTCTAAGNGATCACTTTTGATTTTATCTGTGTAATATTTCAGGTACATTAGCACCTTAAGAATTTTTGGGCAATGTCCTGAATATCTGAGCCCCCATTTATAACTGCTACTATGAAGAATGTGTTTCAAGTCCAAACAACATTTTTCCTAATTAGCTTAGCACCTTCTATGAACCCTTTATCTTAAATATACTCATGGTCTATATTCTTTTTTAAAATGTTTATTTATTATTTTGAGAGAAAGAGAGAGGCAGAGAGAGAGGAAGAGAGAGAATCCTAAGCAGGCTCTACACACAGCATGGATCAAAACTAGGGGCTTGATCCCACTACTCTGAGATCATGACCTGAGCAGAAATCAAGAGGTGGACGGGTGACCAACTAAGCTACTCAGATGCCCCTTTGAAGATCTATATTCTTACAGAGTTTAAAATGAAATAACTAATTATCAGTGGTAGATAAAACGTGAGGAAATAAGGATACAGTTTTAAACTACATTCATGTCTTTGGTCTGCCATTGTGTGATGCTAGAAAAAATTAAGTTTCTGAGGTCTTGATTTCCTTTTTTTTTTTTTAGTTTTAATTTAATTTAAATTTTATTTGAGAGAGAGAGAGACCACAGGTAAGGGAGAAGGGGAGAGAGAGAGAGAGAGAGAGAGAGAGAGAATGAGAATCTTAAGCGGGCTCCATGCTCAGTGCAGAGCCCATTGTGGGGCTCAATCCCATGATCCTGGGATCACGACCTGAGCCAGAATCAAGAGTTGGATGCTCAACTGACTGAGCCACCCAGCACCCCTTGATTTCCTTTTCATAAAACAAAAAAGATCACGTGAAATAAAAAATAAGAAATGTCTAGCCCTTGTACTTTTATTCCCTGTACTCTTTTCCACGAGTGTTCTTGTACATAAGCTCAGAACACTTACTTTTTTCCACAAAGCATAGTAGGTAGGCACTAAGCATTCATTCATAAATGGAAAGTATGATGAAACCTATTTTGATCTTAGAATGTGTTCTCCAAATTCCCTCTCAGTTCTACAAAACTGATCCCTAAGATACGACAAAAAAAATATGAGAAGGTACAAAATGGACAACAGATACAGAGTCTGATTGTGTCTATATTGTTACAAATCTGAAATAGGCAGATGAGGAAAGATAAAACATGTTAGTCTCTATAAGATTCTATAATTCGTTCCAGAGAAAGATAAAGGGATTAGCTTACAAGGAAGTCGATTATATGCACACATATATAGTACTGTTTAGAATTTTATTAGCATAGCAATTATACATTTTAAGACAGGAATGAAAATACTGGTTTGGTCTGCTACCCTAAGAATGTTCTAGAGAACTGTCTTCAACTTGTAGAATGGCTTTTGAAATAACTTCCCTTTTGGCATCTTTTAGTTCTTTAAGATTAAACTGGTTCTATATTAGGCTCATTACGAGTATTTGGGATCAAGTCTAACAATGAGGGCATGAATGCTTTTTTTGCACATACTTACACGACCTGGAGAGTTGCTCTTGGATTTGGTAGTAAGGGCTGTGTGCCTAAGACCTAGGGCATACCTAGCTACTCTGGGAAGCAGTTTGGACATGCTTAAATTAGGATTCCATCCCGGGGTCCTGGTGGAGATCTACATGAAGAAGGGTAGGGGGGGACTAGTGCAGGTCATAGCCAGTTCAATACTAACATAATGGATAGACAAACTATACCTTGAGGAAATTTTGCAAAGCTTCTTCTACAGTTGAGGATGGCATTTTTCCAAACAGAGTAGCAGCCATTTTTTTCTCAATCCAGCTCAGTTTCGAGACCTGCAAATACGGAGCAACATCATTCTTAGAGAGTTGTTTACTTTTTGAATAAGAGTCTCTCTTCAGTTACGTGTGTGTGTGTGTGTGTGTGTGTGTGTAGGTATGTATATATATATATATATATAATATATATAAATATGAACATACTCCTAAATAACATATATGACAGAGATCACTTTTGTGATATTAATATTGTACCTTCCCTTTTTTATAAGTCTAACAAACTATGAGCTCTAAAAGTACTGGTTACCAAACCAATTTGAAATACTCATGATGAGATTTGTGTTCAGTGAGAGTAAGGCATGGGGATAGGGAATAATGCTGATCCCATTTGTTCATGTGATTCAAGATTCTGAGACGGCCATACAGTATTTCTTTGCATGGAGTATAGGAGCTACCAGACCCCGCCATTTCTTTCTTCCTGCCTATTCCCTGCTGCCAACCTGACCCAGGACACAGCATCACAGAAATGTAAACAGAACAAGGATCCTCAACCCAGGCGGAGTGTAGAGTGACATCCCAGTATACATACTTATAATCCAGGAGAAAATGTTTTTAACCAATAACCACCAAAATTAAATGTCCTATTATCATTTATTTGTTGCTTCCTTCTCCCACCATTTTATTTTAATTCCAGTTTACAGACAGTGTTACATTAGCCTCTGGTGTACAATATAGTGATTCAACACTTTCATATATTATTCAGTGCTCTACAAAATAAGTGTACTCTTTTTTTTTTAATTTTTAATGTTTAATTTATTTCTGAGAGAGAGAGAGACAGCATGAGCAGGGGAGGGGCAGAGAGAGAGGGAGACACAGAATCTGAAGCAGGCTCCAGGCTCTGAGCTGTCAGCCCAGAGCCTGATGCAGGGCTCGAACCCCCCAACCACGAGATCATGACCCGAGCCGAAGTCAGACGCTTCACCCACTGAGCCACCCAGCAGCCCCAAAATAAGTGTACTCTTAATCCCCTTTACCTACTTCCCCCATCCACCCACCACCTCCTTTCTGGTAACCATCTGTCCCCTTAGTCAAGTGTTTTTTGCTTGGTCTCTTTTTTTATTTGCCTTGTTTGTTTTGTTTCTTGAATTCCACATATGAGTGAAGTCATAAAATATTTGTCCTTTTCTAACTTAGTGTTAAACCCGCTAGTACCATCATGTTGTGAATGGCAAGATTCCACTCTTTTTTATGGCTGAATAATATTCCATTGTGTATAAATACCACTTCTTCTTCTTTTTTTTTTTTAATGTTTTATTTATTTTTAGGAGAGAGAGAGAGAGACAGCGTGAGCAGGGGAGGGTCAGAGAGAGAGGGAGTCACAGGCTGAAACAGGCTCCAGGCTCTGAGCTGGCAGTCAGCACAGAGCCTGACGCGGGGCTCGAACCCACGAACTGCGAGATCATGACCCAAGTGAAAGTCGGACGCTTAACCGACTAAGCCACCCATTTTTCCCTAAATACCACTTCTTCTTTATCTATTCATGTATCAATGGATACTTCAGTTGCTTCTATAATTTGGCTATTGTAAACAGGGTGCAGTAAACATAGGGGTGCATGCATCCCTCTGAATTAATATTTTTGTATCCTTTGGTAAATACCCAGTAGTGTGATTACTGGATCATAGGGTAGTTCTATTTTTAATTTTCAAGGAAACTCCATACTACCTTCCACAGTGTCTGCAGTAGTTTGCATTCCCACCAACAGTGCATAAGGGTTCCTATTTCTCTACATCCTCACCAGTACTTGTTATATAGATGTGACATGATATATCACTGTGGTTTTCATTTGCATTTCCCTGATGATGAGTGATGTTAAACACTTTTTCATGTGTCTGTTGTCCATCTATATATCTTCTTTGGAAAAATATCTGTCCATGTCTTCTCATTTTTAATGGGATTATTTGTTTTTTGGGGTATTGAGTTGTATATGTTCTTTATATATTTTGGATACTAACCCTTTATCAGATATGTCATTCGCACACATCTTCTCCCATTCAGCAGGTTGTCTTTTAGTTTTGTTGGTTGTTTCCTTTGCTGTGCAGAAAATTTTTACTTTGAGGTAGTCCTAACATTTTATTTTTGCTTCTGTTTCCCTTGCCTCAGGAGACACATCTAGAAAGATGTTATGGCCAGTATCAGAGAAATCACTGCCTATGCTGTCTTCTAGGATTTTTATGGTTTCAGGGCTCACATTTAGATCTTTAATCCATTTTGAGTTTGTGAATGGTGAAAGAGAGTGGTCCGGTTTCATGTTGCTGTCCAGTTTTCCCAACACCATTTGTTGGAGAGACTGTCTTTTCCCCCATTTCATATTCTTGTTTCTTTCATTGAAGATTCGTTAACCATGTAATTGTGGGTTTACTTCTGGGCTTTCTCTTCTGTTCTATTGATTACATGTCCATTTTTGTGCTGGTACCATACTGTTTTGATTGCTACAGCTTTGTAATATAACTTGAGGTCTGGAATTGTGATACTGCCAGTTTTGTTTTTCTTTTTCAAGATTCCTGTGGCTAATCAGGGTCTTCTGCGGTTTCATACAAATTTTAGGATTGCTTGTTCTAGTTCTGTGAAAAATGCTGTTGGTATTTTGATAGGGATTGCATCAAATCTATAGATTGCTTTGGGTAGTATAGACATTTTGACAATATTTTTCTTCTAATACATGACTATGGAATGTCTTCTCATTTCTTTGCATTGTCTTCAATTTTTTTCATTAATGTTTTATAGTTTTCTGAGTACAGGTCTCTCACCTCTTTAAGTTTATTCCTAGGCATTTTATTATTTTTGATGCAATAGTAAATGGGTTTGTTTTCTTAACTTCTCTTTCTGCTGCTTTTAGAAATGCAACAGATCTCTGTACATGGGGATTTCTTATCCTGTAACCTGACTGAATTCATTTACCAGTTCTAGTAGTTTTTTGATGAAGTCTTTATATTTTCTATATGGATTCATCCCACTGCAAGTAGTGGAAGTTTTACTTCTTCCTTACCAATTTGAGTGCCTTTTATTCCTTTTGTTTTTCTGTCTGATTGCTGTGGCTAGGAATTCCAGTACTATGTTAAATAAAAGTAGTTTGAGTGGACATCTTTGCACTGTTCCTGATGTTAGGGGAAAAGCTCTCAGCTGTTTTTCATATAAGGCCTTTATTATGTTGAGGTATGTTTCCTCTAAACCAACTTTGTTGACCATATTTATCATAAATGGATTACTCTGTCAAATGCTTTTTCTGCATCTATTGAAATGCTCATATGGTTTTTATCCTTTCTCTTAATAATATGATGTATCACACTGATTGATTTGCAAACAATGAACCACTCTTGCATCCCAGAAATAAATCCCACTTGATCACGGTGAATGATTTTTTCAATATATTGTTAGATTTGGCTTGCTATTATTTTGCTGAGGATTTTTGCATCGATGTTCATCTGAGATATTGGCCTGTCATTCTTTTTTGTACTGTGTCTTTATCTGGTTTTGGAATCAGGTTATGCTGGCCTATTAGAATGAATTTGGAAGCTTTCCTTCCTCTTCTATTTTTAAGAAAAGTTTGAGAAGAATAGCTGTTAACTGTTCTTTAAATATATGGTAGAATTCACCTGCAAAACCATCTGGACCTTAATTGTTGGGAGCTTTAAAATTACTGATTCAATTTCACTGCTGGTAATCAATCTGTTCAAATCTATTTCTTCCTGTTTCAGCTTTGCTAGGTTATATGTTTTTAGGATTTTATCCATCTCTTCTAGGTTGTCCAGTTTGTTGGGATATAATTTTTTATAATATTATCTTATAATCCTTCATATTTCTGTGGCGTCAGTTATTTCTCTTTTGTTTCTATTTGAGTCCTACCCCCCTTTTTTGGGGGGTGAATCTGGCTAGAGGTTTATCAATTTTGTTGATCTCTTTAAAGAACCAGCTCCAGTCCGTCCGTCCTTCCTTCCTTCCTTCATTCCTTCCTTCCTTCCCTCCTTCCTTTCTTCCCTCCCTCTCTCCCTCCCTCCCTCCTTCCTTCCTTCCCTTCCTTTTCTGTATTTCTGCTGTAATCTTTATTATTTCCTTCTTTATTATTTCTGCTCTAATCTTTATTATTTCCTTCTTTCTGCTGGATTTGGGTTTTGTTTCTTCTTTTTCTAGCTGACTAGAAATACTCTTCTAGGTATCAGGTTAGGTTGTTTGAGATTTTTCTTGCTTCTTGAGGTAGGCCTGTATTGCTATAAACTTCCCTCTTAAAACTACTTTTGCTGGACTCCAAAGATTTTGGATTATTGTATTTTTATTTTCATTTGCCTCCATATATTTTTTATTTCCTCTTTGATCTCTTGGTTGACTCATTCATTGTTTAGTAGCATGTTATTTAACCTCCAGGTATTTGTGTTTTTCCCAGATTTTTTTTCTTGTAGTTGATTTCTAGTCTCATAGCATAGTGGTCAGAAAAGATGCATGGTATGACTTCAGTCTTTTTGAATTTGTTGAGACTTGTTTTGTGGCCTCACATGTGATCTATTCTGGAGAATGTTCCATGGGCATTTGAAAAAAAAAATGTGTATTGTGTTGTTTAGGATGGAATATTCTGAATATATCTCTTGGATCCATCTGGTCCAATGTGTCATTCGGAGACACTGTTCCTTATTGATTTTTTGTTTATATGATCTGTCTATTGATGTAAATGGGGTGGTAAAATCCTCTACTATTATTGTATTACTATCTATTGGTGCTTTTATATTTGTTACTGTTTTATATATTGGGGTGCTTCCATGTTGGGCACATAAGTATTTATAATTGTTATATCTTCTTGTTGGACACATCCCTTAGTGATTATATCGTGTCTTTTTTGTTTCTTATTACAGCCTTTATTTTAAAGTCAATTTTGTCTCGGAACACCTGGGTAGCTGAGTGGATTGAGCAACTGACTCTTGACTTTGGCTCAAGTCATGTTCTTACGGTTCATGGGACCAAGCCCAACATCAGGCTCTGCACTGAAAGTGCAAAACCTGCTTGGGTTCTCTCTCTCTCTCTCAAAATAAATAAATATTAAAAAAACGAATTTTTAAAAAGTCAATTTTGTCTGATATAAGTGTTTCTACCCTGGTTTTCTTTTCACGTCAATTTGCATGATAAATGTTTCTCCATCCTCTCACTTTCAATCTGCGTGTGTCTTTAGGTCTGAAGTGAGTTTCTTGTAGGCAGCATATAGATGGGTCTTGCTTTTTTAATCTGTTCTGTCACCCTATGTCAGGTGACAGATGGGACATTTAGCCCATTTACATTCAAAGTAATTACTGATAAGTATATATTCCCATTTTGTTATTTGTTTTGTGTTTGTTTTTGTGGATCTTCTCTGCTTTTTTCTTCCCTTGCTCTCTTCTCTAACCATAAGTTGGCTTTCTTTAGTGATATACTTGGATTCCTTTATTTTTATTTTTTGCACATTTATTACTTTTTTTTGTTATTTCTGGTTACCATTCAGTTTGTATATAACCTCTTCTGCATATAGCAGTCTATCTTAAGTTGATGGTTGCTTAAGTTTGAACCCATTCTTTATTCCTCCAAGTTTTAGGTATATGGTGTCATACTTTATTTCTTTTTATTTTGTGAGTCCCTTGACTGATTTTAACAGATATATGTACTTTTATTGCTTTTGTGCTTTCTACCTTTCTTACTCTTATTGATGGTCTTTCTTTTCCACTTGCAGAGTCCCCTTTAACATTTCTTGTAGGGCTGGTTTAGTGGTCATGAACTCCTTTAACTTTTGTTTGTCTGGGAAACTCTTTATCTTTCCTTCCATTCCAAATGATAGTCTTGCTGGATAGGGCATTCTTGGCTGTGGATTTTTTTCTTTTCAGCACTTTGAATACATCATGCCACTCCTTTCTGGCCAGCAAAGTTTCTGTTGAAAAATCTACCTCTAGCCTTATGGGGTTTCCCTTGTAGGTAACTGTTTTATTTTCTCTTCCTGCTTTTAAAGTTCTTTATCACTGCTTTTTGCCATTTTAATTACTATATGTCTTGGTGTGGACCTCCTTGGGTTGATTTTGTTGGGGGATCTCGGTGCCTCCTGGATCTAAATTTCTGTTTCCTTCTCCAAATTCAAGAAATTTTCAGCTATTATTTCTTTAAATATTCTGCCCCCTTTTTTCTCTTGTTCTTCTGGGCTCCCTATAATGCAAATGATATTATACTTCATGGAGTCACTGAGTTCCCTAAGTCTATGCTCATTTTGCATAATTTCTTTTCTCTCACTTGCTCAGCTTGATTACTTTCCATTACTCTGTCCTCCTGATCAGTGATTCATCCTTTTGCTTCTTCTAGCCTGCTATTTATGCAATTTTCAATTTTTTATTTCAGTTATTTCAATTATTGAGTCTTCATCTCTGACTGGTTCTTTATTATTTCTGTGTTGCTGATGTCCTCCACTCCTTTCTCAAGTGCAGTGAGTAGCTTTATGATCAATACTTTAAATTCTCTATCAGGCATATTACTTATCTATGTTTCCCTTGGGTCTCTTGCTGTGATTTTGTCCTGTTCTTTCATTTGGGACATATTCCTCTGTCTCCTCATTTTGCCGAACTCTCCGTGTCTGTTTCTCTGCATTAGGAAAGTCAGATATATCTCCTGCTCTTGAACATAGTGGGCAGGGTGTGCACCCTTAACAGGTGAGGCTGGTCCTCTTCCACAGGTGATGTGCAGCCACTGCCAAGATGGGACAGCTGGCCACTCTGCATGTGGGCAGGGGCACAGTGCTTGCAAGTTGTGTGCATCAGTCCTCTTCTACAGGGGATGCATAGTATTTTTTGCGTCCTTTTAAAAACTTTTCATTTTTCCCAAATATGAATATTAGAGGCTTATCATAAAAGATTAAAAGGGTTTAGAAATGAATACTTCAGAGGGTACTGATGCTCTCTCAACCCCATCAAGTGCTTTCCTTCCCAGTACCATCTTCTAGGTTTCTAGTAGCCATTAATCTCTATCAAACAGAATTATTCCCTCGCTTTCCTACATAATGTTACTTATTGCTATGTTTATTTTCACTTTTTTTACTTCAAAAATGATATCATGTTGTTTATTTCCTATGACTTATTTTTTTCACTTATTATGGTTTTAAGATTTTATCCAGGCTGCTAAGAAAGGAGACACAGAATCCAAAGCAGGTTCCAGGCTTTGAGCTGTCAGCACAGAGCCTGACATGGGGCTCGAACCCACAAACCATGAGATCATGACCTGAGCTGAAGTCAGATACTCAACTGACTGAGCCACCAAGGTGCCCCTCTTTTTGGGTTTCTTAAGCCTAAACAAATAATGTACATACAAGTCCCAGACTCATGTGAGGTTGGGTCAATAATTTTTAAGCCTTAGGAGTCTTCTACCTTCTTGAAGACTCAGATTCTTAATATCAAAAACTGGCATAATAAAAACTGCTTACAGGGCTGTTTTAAGAATTAAAGGAGGTAAGAAATATAAAGCATAAGATGCACATTTGATACATAGCAGGTGTTCAATAAAAGAGCTTCCTTCTCCATTCCTAATCCTCAGACCTCAACTAGCAAGCCTCCTCCTTTGCTTATATGAATCTTTCATTCAGAAATAGCATTTCTCATAAGCATAACTTTTCATGCATCTCTTAAGATATATTTTCACATTATGTTAATTTTCTATAAACTAATACACTGGGTCTTAGCCTTCACCAGCTGCCTTTATTTATTTCTATATATTTCATGTCCTTATCTAACTTCAGTTCTTTGAAGACAAGAACAGTGGGCACATAAATGCTCAATACACTCTGTTAAACGAAAAAGTCCTCTCACAAAACAAAGAGTAGTACACCAACACAGGGCACATGCACGTAGGTGGTTGATCATCAACTGAGAGAGTGCAGAGGGGGCAGTGTGGTTGTTGTGAGGGGAAATGGAGAGGCAGTAAGTAGAAAAGTACAGATATATATAAAATCATATGCCGTATGTAACATAGGATATAAATCAATCAACCATAAATTCATAAAATATGTGCTGATTTTATCATTTTCCCTACAGTAGGCACCAGGTAAGACAATTAAAGAAAGAATAAGTCACTAAAAATATATCATGTAATCCAAGCATATTGAAATAATTATGGATAAAAACATTTAACTTACAGTATAACAGTATCTTCCTTTGAGGTAATACAAAAAAGGTTCTTCAGGTAAAAATTGGATTGCTTTATCCAGATGCTCCTAAAAGAAAATCCAAAACAAATGCCATCTCTCAGAGTTCAGGTGGTGTTGAATGCGACTGTGCCTAAATTCAAAGGGGCTTTACTGTGTTGTTTGGTCCCCCTCCTCAATCCCTATCATTAATATAAGAAGTCTTACCAATAATTCAATTATCAGAAATGATTGCTCACAACTAGGACCAGACTGTGGTGATGATTTAATTAAGCGATGGATAATTTAAAGCCAAATGTCACTATAAAAAGGAGGAAACATCCAAGTGACACTTCTGTCTGTCCATGACTTGCCTAGCTAATACTGATTTAGAAGCATGCTTACAAATATCAAATGATTAGGATACAATGGAAGAAAGAATACCAGAACTAGGTGGTGGAACTATTCCCCTGACATAATTAAAATGGGTTAGGGAGCTGGAAAACAAAGAAGAAACTTCTTTGCTCATTTATTGAGCTATCAGAGCTACAGGCACATTATAAATGATTTACACGTATATTACTTATCTTATTCATTTATCCTGGTAAGTTTAAGTCCTAGATTGGATTCTAGTCCTCCCACCAAATCAATATGCAAGTAATGTTAACTAATTAGTCCCAATCATGTTTATGATGTTGGTGAGCTCATAACCAAAAGACTTATTCTTTCTTTGAAAAAATAATACTCATCTACTATAATGAGTTCTTTCGAGATCTAGAATAATAATCTTCTATCACCCAAATAGTTTCATTTTTTTTGGCATGGTACTATCTATAGGGTGTCACTTCATTTAAAGAAAAAAAGATAGGGGCACCTGAGTGGCTCAGTGAGTTAAGCATATGACTCTTGATTTTGACTCAGGTCATGATCTTGTGGTTTGTGGGACTGAGCCCTGCATTGGGCTCTGTGCTGGCAGTGTGAAGCCTGCTTGGGATTCTCTCTCTCTCTCTAGTTCTGTCCCTTTCCCTTTCTCGCACATGCTTTCTCTCTCTCAAAATAAATATATAAACACTTAAAAATAAAATAAAAATTAAAAAGATAAATTCCTTGAGATTGAGATTAATTTGGGTTTGTTTTATAACTTTTTTTTGAGAGAGAAAGAGAGAGAGAGAGAGAGAGAGCGCATGCATGAGCAGGGGAGGCATAGAGGGAGAGAAAGAATTTGACAGGCTCCAGTGTGGAGCCGGTCATGGGGCTCCATTCCATGACCATGAGACCATGACCAGAGCCAAAATCAAGAGTTGGACACTTAACTGACTGAGACACCTGAGAGATAATTTGTCGAATAATCTGATTCATACCTTTTAATGGAACATATAGCTACATTAAAATATTTTTAATATCAAGAAATACCTTGAACCGATGTCCATAGTTGATTTTATTTTGTAAGCCCTCAAACTCAGACACATAGCCACACAAGACTGCATACCTGAAAAGGATAAAAACAGTGGAGAACCAACCTGACAATAAACTATTTGTAAAAAAACAAAACAAAAAAAAACAAAAACAAAAAACCCAGAAAAACAGTGGATAGTGTGTGAACTTCTAATCAAATACCACCAAATAAACATTTTAAAAATATCTCTAAAGCATTCATTGATATTTGATAAAAGTATTAATTTAGATACAAGGGCCCTAAAAATAATAAATACTTGACATTAACATGAGGCTGGAGATCATGACCTGAGCTGAAATCAAGAGTCAGATGCTTAACCCACTGAGCCACCCAGGTGCCTCTGCTTTTCTTTTTCTTCATATTTTTAAAAATTTTATTTATTTATTTTGAGAGAGAGAAAGAGAGTGTAAACAGAAGAGGGGTAGAGAGAGAGGAGAGAGAGAATCCCAAGCAGGCTCTGAACTGTCAGCATAGAGGGTGACGTGGGGCTCAATGTCAAAAACTGTGAGATCATGATCTGAGCCAAAATCAAGAGTTGAACGCTCAACCAACTGAGCCACCTAGGTGCCCCATGAAGACGCCTTCCCCTCCCAAATTCCACACGACCTTCAATCCTTCGTTGGAAACACTGCATACTAGAATATGGCCTCCTGTGAATTGCTTACTTTTTTTTTTTCCGCTGAGAATATGAAAGTTACATCAATAATTATTTGAAATAAGTTGGGTGCAATATTTGTTCAGCAATTTGCTCACTCCAAAATCTGGGGACATATTACTTTTTATATTCAGAGTGTTTCTGTCTGTGCAAAGTCTTCAGAGTATTTCAGAGTGTTTCTGTCCAAGACAAAATATTCACTTACCTAAATCAAGAGTAGGTATTAATGTTTACTTACACTGTCATAACTGAAATGAAAGCTGTAATTTGGCATATTTACCTTGATCATTTCTGTGGATAAGCATAACTTTCAAGTACAAAAATGAACTGAACAGGGGCACCAGGGTGGCTCAGTCGGTTGGGCGTCTGACTTTGGCTCAGGTCAAGATCTTGCAGTGCATGAGTTTGAGCCCTGAGTCAGGCTCTGTGCTGACAGCTCGTAGTCTGGAGCCTGCTTCAGATTCTATGTCTCCCTCTCTCTCTGCCCCTCCCCCATTCACACTCTGTCTCTGTCTCTCAAAAATGAATAAATATTTTTAAAAAAATTTTAGGGGCACCTGGGTGGCTCAGTTGGTTAAGCATCCGACTTCTGCTTAGGTCATGATCTCACAGTTCATGGGTTCGAGCCCGGCATCGAGCTCTGTGCTGACAGCCAGCTCAGAGTCTGGAGCCTGTTTTGGATTCTGTATTTCCCTCTTTCTCTGACCCTTCCCTGCTCATGCTGTTTCTCTCTCTCTCTCTCAGAAAAAAAAAAAAATTAAAAAATTTTTAAATGAACAATTTTCTTAATTTGGAATAGTAAGACTATTCCTGAACACAAAAGATCACAATTCGCACAACTTCTGACAAACAATAAAATGGTCACTTTTCCGTTATGACATTTTTGACCTCTTAATTTTCAGTTTCTACATAATCAACCAAATCTGCAACAGCAGAAATAATGATGACTAAATCAACCTACAGAAGTGATCTGAGAACTTAACCAGATTAGGAGGCATTACTATTCAGAAATTCTACAATCACACTGCATGTCACATACCTCTCTGTGCCCACCAGTGACTAAGCTTGTAGGAAAAGATTACTGGACTTATGAGTTCTCCTGTAAAACTGCTATTGTCACCTCTGGCCGCACCATGTTCTTTTGAAATTCTCTCTGTCATTCTGTTTTATCATTCCTCCCAGGGAGTTCCAGAAAGTGGAGCAAAATTCTCCACAGCTGCATCCCCCAATTTCCCCATTTCTGTTATGGGCATCATTTGTACTTAAAACCTTAGGCCACTTTATAAAAAAAAATAAGCTTTTATTTATTTAAAAAAAATTTTAATGTTTATTTATTTTTGAGAGAGAGAGAGAGTGTGTGTGTGTGTGTGTGTGTGTGTGTGTGTGTGTGAATAGGCAAGCAGTAGAGAGAGACACACACACAATCTGAATCAGGATCCAGGCTCTGAGCTGTCAGCACAGAGCCCAGTGTGGAACTCGAACTCACAAACCACGAGATCATGACCTGAACCCAAGTCAGACTGAGCCACCCTGGCACCCCAATAAGCTTTTATTTTATTTTATTTTCTTAAAAAATTTTTTTAATGTTTTATTTATTTCTGAGAGAGAGAAAGAGAGAAAGAGAGAGAGAGAGAGAGAGAGAGACAGCGTGAACAGGGGAGGGTCAAAGAGAGAGGGAGACACAGAATCTGAAACGGGCTCCAGGCTCTGAGCTGGCAGTCAGCACAGAGCCTGACGCGGGGCTTGAACCCACGAATCATGAAATCATGACCTAAGCCGAAGTTGGACGCTTAACCGACTGAGCCACCCAGGCGCCCCAATAAGATTTTATTTTAAAATAGCTTGAGATTTATAGAAAAGTTGCAAAGACAATAGAGAGAGTTCCCGTATACCCGTATTCGGTTTTCTCTACTGTGTATGTCTTACATTACTACAGTACATTTATCACAACTGTACCAATACTGTTAAACAAGATATGTAATTTTCACAATGTACCATAATTAATATGTTATTATTAGCTAAAGTCCCCACTTTATTCAAATTATCATGTTTTTCCCTAAATTTAATTTTGACACTTCTCATTCCATCCCTCCCCCCACCTTTATCTCTATTCATTCACACATGTGGAAATCTTTTTTTTTTAACATGAAAATCTTTTGAATTGCTATTGTCATCCATCATACACTCTACTCCTCATGATTCTGCGTTACTCACAACTTTTACGGCATCCTTATATCTTCACCCACTGACAAAATTACGGAACACGCTAGTGTCTAAGATACGGATGTGGAAGCCTGGGATCATCCATTCATGTGCTGCTGGACATTTAGATTGTTTCCATACCATGGCTATTGTGAACAATGCAGCAATGAACATAAGAGTGCTATTTCTTTGAGATCCTTATTTAAGTTCTTTTGGATATATACCCAGAAATGGGATTGCTGCATCATATGGTAGTCCTATTTATAATTTTCTGAGGAGTTCCCATACTGTTTTCCATAACAGTTACTCTATTTTTCATTCATTTCACAGGTGAAAAGCTTCCAACTTCTCCACATTCTCACCAGCACTTATACACACACATATATATACAGAGAGAGAGAGGTAAAAGGCCAATGATGGCAACAATGATGTTACCAACAGTTATTCTGTTGAATAACTCTGGCTTAACCCCTTCTCTCAAAATGGGTAACCCAGAGGCTTGCCCACATTTCTATATCTTGTCCACAAGAATGTTGGAAGTAAATTGACCTTGCTGCCTTGCTTAAATTCACATAAATACTAGTTCAATTTCCCTACTCTCTATACTGACAAAGAAAGAAAGAAAAAAAAAAACCCCTATCACATGTTTAGAAAAATCTGTTGGGTCTGTTTGGACTTTCTCAGCCAGAGACTTATGGAACAATGAAACATTTGTCCGGGGATCAAAAGAAAAGAACCTATGGTCACTGATCTAGAGTGGTGGGATCAATCATCTATTTTCTGAACACCAGCATCAGACTGACGTGACGCACATCTCGAGGCATGTATAGTGCTCTCTCAGCACTTTCTCTCCAACTTACTCTGAGCAAGGAGAAACATGAAAAAAAAAACACAAAAACTAGACTTATGAATACCATTGCACGAAGCCTGCACATTTTCCTTATAAATAATCTGTCATACAGTCTTATGCTTTTCACAATCCGTTTGAAGTCTTTTTCTTTAAAGTCTAAAATATTATTTATCATCCTACATATCATAAATTCAAAGTTCACCTGACCACTTTTTTTCCCCAAAAGATCATCAGTTCTTTTCTGGCAATTAGTTCGACTTGTGTGTGTGTGTGTGTGTGTGTGTGTGTGTGTTCTTCTTCTTTTATATTGTTCATCTTAAAAAATGTAATTTAAAATCTTATTTCACAAACCATCTCAAGTTGATGGAAACGCCAAAGAACGTAAATTCACAATGTGGCCTTTACCTCCATCTAGAGGTCATTCTCACCATACATGCTTTGACAAAAATTCTGTATTTGCTTTGCATTGATATTGAATACATCTTTACTAAATGACAAACATTCCTGTTTCGACAACTACTAAAATAACTCCATTAGTTTCCCTGCAGTACTTTGGACTCAGCACAAATGCTATTTATACTGTGAGAAAGCAGAGAAAGAATACTGTAATAGAATACTGAGTATATACTAATAAAAGATCTGGTTTTTGTTTTTCTACTTACCACGTGACCCTTGCTTACTAACAACCTATTCCCCCCCACACCCACCTCCTATACACAACCTTGCTCATCTTGACCTCTAAAATGGAAACACATTGTCCTGTAAATCACTTGCTGTAAGGCATGTGGATATAATTTGTGAACAGTAGAGCATGACAAATATGTAAGATATTATTTGTAATTATGGTCAGGCCTATAGGGCTGACAAACTACAAAGCCACAGTGACTTTACTCTCTTGATTCTAGAAGTATCTTCGGCCGGTTCAACAAAAATAACATTTTTGCAGATAGCTTATGAAGATTTAAAGCGTCAAAGCTTTTTGGAAAAGATGAAGATGGAAAGCAAGTCTTAAAATGATATTTGTTTTTCAACCATTCCCTCGATGTTAATCCTTTCTGATACTTATTCCTAAAGACTGAATCTTTTACTTCAAACTGAAGCTTATAAACTATCGCATAACCCTTTCAATCACGGATCTGCAAGTTGTGCTACAGGGCCAGGTAGCAAACATTTTAGGCGTTGGGGTCAGACAGTCAAGGTCGCGACCACTGTACTTTACCGCTATGGACAAACACATGGACAGGGCTGTGTACCAGTAAAACTATTTATAAAAATAGGCGTTGGTCTGGGTCAGAGTTTTTCATTTATGCCGAGTGAATGAGAAAATGTCTAAACATACTGACAAAAACCTTTTTGTGATGCTTTATTACAATTAATTATGGACTCAGTTAACCTGAATTTTAACCAGTGCTTCTCAAGTCAAAGTTTTAATTTCTCCTTTTTCTCATTACCCTAAACGCTGCTATTTAATTGGATGAGAACTCTTGTATTCACGACCTACATTATAATACACTCTAAGAATTAAGATAAAATTGTCATTTGAATGAATTAAATTTTATCACTAATTAGATTTTAATATTTTTAAATTACAAACTGATACTGAATAAGATGCTTGTGTGCAACACAATTGGATCATTACTCCGCGTGTGTGTGTGTTGATAAGATTTAACCCTAAGAGTCAAACCCCATAGTTATAAACAAGGCAATCTGTTCATAACAAAAAGTGAAAAAGATGAACAAAAGAAAAACAGCCAGATTAGTGTAAGACAGACTGGGTCACCTGCTAGGAGAGAGTTACATATAATGTCTTCTAACAAGATGGATTTCAAGGTAATTTTGAAGCCCCCAGAGAAGGCTCAACATTCTTCCTCCATGAAAATTGGGAGCTCACACTGATAAATGCCCTCAAATTGAGGATTAAAATCTACTGTACATTTTATTTATGTATTTTTAATGTTTTTGAGAGAGACAGACAGACAGAGCGTGAGAGAGGCAGAAAGAGGGAGATACCAGATCCAAAGCAGGCTCCAGGCTCTGAGCTGTCAGCACAGAGCCCAATGCGCGGCTTGAACTCCTGAACCGTGAGATCATGACCTGAGCAGAAGTCAGATGCTCAACTGACTGAGCCACCCAGGCGCCCAGAAAACCTACTGTACATTTTAAATGTGACCCTTCAGGGATGCAGTCCTATGTGTGGGAGAAGGAAAACGACCACAGAGAAGAACAGGCAGGGGGGTGGGGGTGGGGGGTTNAATCCAGCCAATTAGCTTCCAAACAGTCCCAATATTAAAAAGGAGATGAAGACAGTGTGGCTTGATCAATACAAGTTCATTATAGTCACCACTAAAAGTGGAAGAAAGGAAGTACATTAATGCATATATATGTTAATTTATTAATATTAATGTGCTAACTAGATGAGAAGGTAAATTTGGTCATAGAAATAATAGCCAACACCCCCATAACCTGGGAAAATGATCTTAAAGTTATGTACTAAGATGCTAAGATGCTAAATACAAAACTACCTTTCTCCTAGTGGGAGGTAGAGGAGTGAGAATTCCTGTGGATAGAATTGTTGGGGGGGGGAGGGGGCTGTGGCTTCCACCTCCCACTCCCTCATGAAGACGGCAGGGGGCAACCTTGCACCTCATCTTAAGCAAACTGAAGGCAGGTCAAAAGATGTATTTTTATTTTGGACTGTGTCTCCTGAGGGACAGAAAAAAATGTCCCGTGACTCCTAACCAGAGAGGCTTGAAGAGGACAGTGTGGGTGGAGCTCCCCCTGCTGGTAGCAGAGTAAATAAACAGGTTTGCACTTGAAAGTTCGTTGGAGTAAATAGAATTTCCCGTGGGGCAAATGCAGACCTACAGAAAGAAAGCCAGTTTGAGAGAGATTCTGCCTAAAAGTGCTCCCGAAGAATAAAATACTTCCTTAGAGGGTTGGATTTCTGGAAACCGGGGTCTGAGAGAGGGGTCATAAATTAATTTATTACACTTATCTTCCTAGCACCTGAACTACCTGTATTGCTGCTAGGAACTAAAAAATGTCGTAAAAACACAACTACAAAGTGTTAATTAAAGACAATATATTTCATGGGGCGCCTGGGTGGCTCAGGCAGTTAAGCGTCTGACTTCGGCTCAGGTCGTGATCTCACGGTTCATGGGTTCGAGCCCCCGCGTCGGCCTCTGTGCTGACAGCTAGCTCAGAGCCTGGAGCCTGCTTCTGATTCTGTGCCTTCCTCTCTCTCTGACCCTCCCCTGCTCACGCTGCCTCTCTCTCTCTCTCTCAAAAATAAATAAAAAATTAAAAAAATATATTTCTTCTTGTGTTTTATACTTCTAAACAAAGGATCCAAAATAAAATATACTCAAGAATAAATTTGTTTCCCCAAGGGCATTCAGCTACACCCATCCAACGAATTAAATTCTCTTTGTTTGAGCTTTCCTATATTACAAATGACTTCTCTGTGACCTATAGTATTCGTATACATGAACTTATTAAGGTATAAAAAATGAGTGACATGCTTTTATTCTGTGAAGCATTCTTTCCACATTTCATTTAGAAGCATAGCATCACTTTAGTATTTGTTTTCAGATAAAATAGTAAATCACATATAATTAGGATTTCATGTTCAAAGGCACTGAACTTAGTAGATTCACTTACGAAATCTTCGATGAAAGTTGACCTTGAATACATTTAAAATATACATACTGTAAAATACATGAGACTAAGAATAGTTACTGTGCTATCTACTAAATATCTTTTTCGGTGAATGTGACTGACAGCTTAAATGGGTCGATAATATCTTGAAAATCTATTGTAACATATAGAGGCATGTGAGAATTTTAAAAGACTGCGTAAGTTCTACGTACTTACCACAGATGACAATGACCATTCATGGGTGCTCTAGTAATAGCTTTTTCCCCCAATGTCTTCCCTGAAAGACAAATGGGCTTACATTTAGTACCTTCATGTGAGTTGGTGGGGGTAGATTACTGAATTAAGTCAGTGGTTCCTAAAATATGGTCCCAAGACCAGAAGTACCAATTACAGAAAAGCAAATTTCTGGCTGTAAGAGAGACCTACTCTACAACAAACTGTGGGCTCAGCAATCTGTATTAACTGGCCTCTAGAGATTCTGATGAATGCTCAGGTTTTCAGCTCATTGGACTAAGTGATATAACCAAGTGGAAGTCATGCAATCATTATTTAAAAGCATTAATAAAAATTGTTTTATAATTGACCAACATTTACTGTGTGCCTTCTGAGTGTCCTATCATAATCTCTGGGAATAAAAAGTCAAATTAAGACACAGCTTTTGACTTCCAAGGGTTCACAGTTCAGTAGAAAGCAGGTACATAAGCAAACAGATCGCACGTAAAAACTAAAAGCAAGATGAAAAAAACGAGAGAGCGTGTTAGAGAACTGAGTGTTGAGATGGAGAGAACCCCATCTAAAGGGAAGGTTTCCCAGAGAAGTGCATACCTAATCGTGCACAAAGATGAACAGGCTCGATACATACATAACCCTCCCAAATCATCTCCCTTAGTTTTAGAATAACTTTTCATAATGTCATAATTACTTTGGATAGAGGTTTAGCTATCGGCCTGAAAAATCATAATGCTTGCAACGAAACTGAACAACGTTCCAAAAATCCTTCTCAAAAAGGAGCTGCTTCATTTTATACCATCTCCTTTTACCCTGCTCCCTTTTTGCTGTTGTGGTGGCCTTGAAGAGCATATCCAGTGATCTGCAAAATGCTCTTCTAAATAAGTGGTTGAGATCATCTTTATAAATAAGGACCTTTAATTCTGAAACCATTCTAGCTGTTAATTTGTTAAGATGGGACACTCTGGGTTTTATAGCTCTATCCATTAAGGGAAATATCTCATGTATAAATCTACCTAAACTGGAAAAAATTAAAAAGTGAAGTTTATTAATGCTAGCTGACATTACATTGTAGACATACATTAAAAGAGTGACTTTCGTTTTAAATTTTCAACATTAATCTATTTTTGAGAGACAGAGCACAAGCAGGAGAGGGGCAGAGAGAGGGGGAGACACAGAATCTGAAGGAGGCTCCAGGCTCTGAGCTGTCAGCACAGAGCCTGAAGTGGGGCTCGAACCCACCAACCATGAGATCATGACCTGAGCTGAAGTCAGATGCTTTACCGACTGAATAACCCAGGAGCCCCTAAAGAGTAATTTCTTTTAAATAAACATGTGAAAAACATAAGTAGTTTTAAATGTACAAACATTAAAAATGAGATCAATGTTTTAGCTACTTTGCCAAATGGACAGAAATAGCTTTTAATGTACAACCACCAGCCCAAAATAGAGGAGAGGCCATCACCCTGAGAACACAAATGGAAGCTGGGTCAGTCATATGCAGGCTGGTTTTGCAAACTCATTTATGCAGCTGAAGTCTGAAAGGAAGGCAGTTTCACTTACAAAATGGTACTTTGTGATCTATTTGAGGCACCTGTATTGATGGCTTAATTCTGGAAATTATAATAATGTTCCTTTAGATAAAAGATTCATAGTTTACTTGGAATACAAATTACGGGTACTTCAAAAGACACACTGCATAATGCTACACCCCATCCTGAGTTTTATTAAAGAATTCTGTGCTTCTCCAGTGACCAAATCATGCCTTCAGATAACAATTTTAAATATGTTATTATGGGGAAAACCAGTCAGCCCTTCCTCCTCCCTTACACTGAGTTCCAGGGCCCCCCAGCGCTGGTCTCAGCTCTAGCCCACTCTGTCATTACCTTTCCTAAGCACTTACTACCCGAACACTGAAGTATAATGGGCTGGCTCCATGTTGATCTGTCTAGCAAGTTCCATAGTGTGGCTTCGTCTTTGTNGAGGGTCAGAGAGAGAGGGAGACACAGAATCTGAAGCAGCCTCCAGGCTCTGAGCTGGCTCTCAGCACAGAGCCCAATGAGGGGCTCGAACCCGTGAACTGTGAGATCATGACCTGAGCTGAAGTTGGATGCTCAACCGTGGCTCCGTCTTAATCACATTTACCTCATTCCTCTCTCCCTTCTCTCCCTCTCTCCACCCTTCATTTTAACATTGTTCCTGGACACAGTAATTTCAAATAAATATTTCCCTAATGGATAAAAAAAAAGAATTGTTTTTAATATACCTCAATATGTGAATGAATAGACTACATCGCAGGCTTTTACTCATTTTTCTTGACACCATAAACGTTTCTCGTTTTTTAAGATATATCCTATTCCGATCTCCATTTTCATCCCCAGGTTTCTTCCAGCCCATTTCTTTTTCCATTTTTATCACCTCTTCTATGAACTCAATTAAGCTTTTACTCCATTTAAAACTAAAGATCCCAAGTAATTTCACGTATGGAAACTCTTCCTTCCACAGGAAAGGCTTCCTGCATCAACCCCCAGCCCCTGCTATAATATCCTTTCTGGGATTACTCATAACACCCTGCATTCTCCTCTACTTGCAATGTATTTCCATTTGTTTCTTTATAATGTGTGGTTATTTCAATACTACTGCTTCCCCCACAGAGCCATCAGCTCCTCTGCAGTCACACACAGGATGAACCTTGATGCCCAGGGTAGGGCAGGTGCTTACGGGCAATAAAAAGTCTTTCATACTTTAGCAGTTTACACAGCTAGACCTGATTTTCTCAGTAGATATGAAAATAAATCTGCTTTTTAAATTTTTATGTACCCTAGAGTTAATGAACCTCTAGAATGTCGTTTTTTTTTAACAAATAGTTTATTGTCAAATTAGTTTCCACATAACACTCAGTGCTCATCCCCACAAGTGTCCTCCTCCATGCCCATCCCCCCTCCCCCCCCACATCCATCAGTCCTCAGTTTTTGTCAGCATTCAAGAGTCTCATGGTTTGCCATAGAATTCCATGTTGTATATGGCCTACAAGATGGATCACTACAGAAAAACTGCCCCAGAAAGCTGATGATGAATATGGGGCAGAAGTCACTGCACAAGGAAATCTACAAGTAGAAGGAATAGAATTACAAGGAGTTTGGAAATATTTCCTTCTTGGAGACAAAAAAAAATGACAAGGAACAAGAGTGGAATGAGATCTGCAGTATCATTATTTTCTTGCTGTTTCTTCCTCATGCTAACTTAAAGAAAGAAAGCTTGGAAAAGAGAAGGTTTGGAATAAAGGGAGAAATTAAGGAAGTTTGATGTCAGATTACTACACCGAGGCTCAGAGAAATGGCAGTTAAGGGGCTTTGTACAAGAAAGACTTTTGAGATTCAGTGGCAGAGACATATATGTACAAAAGCTTTGACATTCTGGCTGTTACCATGTTGTTATGATGGAAAATTTCAAAAATATGCATAAAAGGGTAGAGGACAATAGCATGAACCATCATGTACTGTATCACTCAAACAATGATCAACTCAAGGCTAATCTTGTTTTCTGGAGATACATTTTGAAAAAACAAACAGACAATGAAGTTCAAGTAATTATCTCTTTGTAGCACCTGCAGTTCTCCCTTACAGGAATCAAGGAGGGGTATTTTAATTGTGCTAAAGACAACCATCCACTGAGTCTTCCTGCTCCTCAAATGTTACCTAATTATCTTTCTGTCATAAACTTTAGTATCTGAAATCTGAGTTTTTTGGCTGTCTATTCTAATATGCTCAAACATTTTTAAAGAATATATATCTGGGGCGCCTGGGAGTCTCAGTTGGTTAAGCATCCGACTTTGGTTAAGCTTCCGACTTTGGCTCAGGTCATGATCTCACAGTTCGTGGGTTTGAGCCCCACATCAGGCTCTGTGCTGATAGCTAGCTCAGAGCCTGGGCCTCTCTTCAGATTCTGTGTCTCCCTCTCTCTCTGACCCTCCCCTGTTCATGCTGTCTCTATCTCTCTCTCAAAAATAAATAAAACATTAAAAATTTTAAAAAAAGAATATATATCTTAGTCCTAAAAAAAACTTTCTGTCCTCAGACTATGTGTATTTTCCAGTACTAGAACATATAAAATAGATTAAACATATTGGTTTTAGCTTAAGATAATTTGGCTTTAATTAAAATTCATTAATGGGTTATTATAGATAACAACTGTCACTTGAGAAAAATCAATCTTTATAAAATACTTACCAATATTAGCATAATGTTTCTTTTCTTGTGCATTAGTAGATAGCTCATACATGTCTCCATAAGCACGAGCAAACCTCCAAATAAACTCTATTTCATCTCTAAACTGAAAAGATAACACTGTACATTAGATTAACTCAGTCACTTGACGAAACTATAAATGTTTTCCACTACACCTTTTAACAAATTGGGCAGGTGAACTGGTACTTATAGATGACTGAATTTAGTCATGTATATATAACATTTTAATTCAAAATATTCAGGCTACAAAAAGTGACTTAATAGTGTTACATTTGAATCTCAAAACTAATGAATGTCATCCCGACTCTACCTCTACGCCAACATGGAAGAGAGAATTGAGAGGTACCAGAATTTTTAAGTTTTCACTGGTTGTATTATCTTCTTCTTATTTCTAAGGTAACGACCCTCGATATGATGCCTCAGTGAGCATTAGAGATCCCATATACTCAAAGAACCGTCACATTTTTAACCTACATTACCTATAATTATAATCATAATGCTGGAGGTTTAAAAACTTTTAAACAATCTGTTTAGAGTTGCTAGAGCCTCAGACAAAGGATTTAAATTGTTCATGGGAAAGAAAGATGTATTGCTCACTGAAATATTGAGAACCTTTCCCTCTCTACCTCCCTTCCTCTGTTTCTCCCTCCTTCCCTCCCTCTCTCTCTGCCCTTCTTTCTCTCTTTTCTTTTTCTTTTAAGGTGGTTGTAGTAGGAAGGATGGGCTTTCCCAATTCAGCCCAATGTTAAACATTGAAAAATGACCATTAGTAGAAACAGAATGAAATACTGATAGCTGTTACATTAATAACTACAAGACAGAAAACTTAAAATGTAGTTTTTTTCTTGCCCCAAGAGAAGTATGTCTTATTCTTTATGTTTGGGTATGTGTTAAATACAACAAATGGATAAAAATCAAATAAAAATAAAACTGTAAAATCATATCTCTGGTTCTCATTTTCATGATCTTAGAGCATAATAAACTCTTATATTTACTTTTTTAAAGTTTAGATTATGGAAAAATTTTGCATCCACCATTTGGCTTGTGTAAACTAACCCAATTGTTATGGTTATAACATAAATGGGACAGCAGATTAAATAAAAATTAAAATCATACAGATGCTATTATCTCATCTCTTACCTTTTCTTTGTGGTCACAAAGTAGTTCAAAACTCTCCATCTTGCTAGATTCATTCATACGTAAATTATCAACCTTCTGAAGAAGGACATCTAAATTTAATTCCTCTACGTGTGTGTTAAATGCCTTAGGGACTGGAAAACTCTGCTCTTCTGTGTCAGTATTAGCTGTAATATACCTAAAATTGCAGAAATAACAAATAATGATCAACTCTCTTGAAAGTTATGTTATGTTATAATAGCCAGAGTGATCCTTTAAAGATGCAAGACAGTATGCTACTGGTACAAGAACAGACGAGTGACTGACGGAATAAAACAATGGCCAGAAGTAGATCCATACATATATGGAAATGTGGTGCATGACAGAGTTGGCATGTGAGATTAGTGGGAAATTAAGGGATTGACCGGGAGGGAAATGGCTATTCCTATAGAAAATAATGAAATTGAATCTCTACCATATAGCATAAAAATAACTCTGGATGATATAAGGAATTAAATGTTAAAAATAATTTGTTTTTAACTCTAAATAGAGAGTATAGGTGAATACCCTTTAGTCTTTGGAGCAAAAAATTTTCTTAACCAAAATATGAAACCATTAATTGTAAATGATTATTAATTATACAGGATGAATCAGTTTGACTATGTTAAAATGAAAAATGGCTGCTAATCAAAAAACACTTTAAAAAATATAAAAATGCAAAATAAAAACCAGAATGGTTTTTAACATTGGTTTGTTAACATTAACAATGGTTTGCAACACAACTGAAGAACATGGGTATCAAGAGCACATAAAAACTTTCCTAAAATTCAATAATAAAATCACAGTGAACTCAACAGAAATATGCTTGGGAGATATAAACAGACTTTCCCAAACGAGAAAATACATAGAGTCAATAAACACAAGAAGAGGTATTCAGTGTTCACTAGCAATTAGAGAAATACAAATAAAGACCACAAAGAGATATTGCTTTATACTCATTTCATTGATAAAAGGTAAAAAATCTGACAATACCAAATGCTGGGGAGGAAGTCAATCCACAGGATCTGACATGAATGTAGATTGGTGAAACCCTTGGGAAAACACTTTGGAATTATCTTTTAATACTGAACCTTCACATACTCTAGGACCCAGTAACCCAGATCTCTTGCATATGTGCATATATGTATGCACAGATATGTATAATATGTACATGTTACATATAGTATATGTATAATAAAAAAGATATGTATAATAGATATGTATAATAAAGACAGCAGTACTTTCAAATAGAAAACACCCAGAAACAACCTAAATGCCCATCAAAGAGTGGATGAATATCACACAACAGTCAAAATGCAAGAAACACGGTGATGCGCAAAATATGAATCTTTTTTTAATGTTTATTTATTTTGAAAAAGAGAGAGAAAGAGTGCATGCATGCATGCACAATGAGGAGCAGAGAGAAGGGGAGACAGAGAATCCCAAGCGGGCTCTGTGCAGGGATCGATCTCGCAAACCGTGAGATCATGACCTGAGCCGAAATTGAGAGTAGACACTTAACTAACTGAGCCACCAGGTGCCCCAATATGAAGAAATATTAACAAACTTAGATTAAGGGGGGGAAATAAGCTCTTAAAATTATATACAACACAATCCCCTTTCCATAAAAACAATCAAAATTCAAAGTGTTTCAAGGAATATACACACAGGTGCAATAAAATGATATATTAAAAAGGAAGGAATGAACAATATAGAGTATAGATTCATGATGATAGTTATCCTCAGCTGAGGGGAGGCATAGGAGCCAAATGTTTGATGAGGATTACTGTCTAAGTCCTATCTTTTGTTTTAGGAGGTAGTTTCATGGATGTTTTCACATTATTTATAATAACTAACTAAATGAATAAAAGTGGCGCATGCATGGACCAGTCATGAGAGCTTGTAGTTTTTAATCCAATTCTAGGCACCTGAGGTATAATAAGAAAATGATAACCAAAAGGAAGTAATTAGTTTAGTATTGGGCATAATATTCTTTAGAGCAAAAAGCTTAAAATTTAAAGAGGCACACAAAACACTAAAAATCGTTCAATTTATGAACAAGAAAGAGCAGTTTTAGACTTCTATGCATCTACAAACACAAGTCTCAGATATATAGAAAACACAAATTAACATATACAAGGAGAAATTGAATCCATTATTAGAATGGGAGATTTTTAACATAAGATTCTAAGTAATTGATAAAGTGTGAGAGAAAGCCAGGATACAATTTAAACACCAAATGAACAAGCTTAAATCCAATCAACACATATAGAACTCGACATTCAACCCCTGGAAAACAATGTCTCTTCCCGTTACATAATGAAGTATCTATGAAAACAGCCATGTACACAGGACCATGAAACAAGCTACAACTGATAATCTATTATGTAGACCATATTCCCTGTTCACAATGTAATTCAATTAGAAATCACCACTAAAAAGTAGGGGGGGAACCCAAATATTTAAAAATAATCGAAACAGTTCCAACTACATGCTTACCAGAATGGCGAAGATGGAAAAGACAAAAAACGCCAAGGGTCAGTGGAGATGTGGAGCAGATGGAGCTCTTATACATGGCTGATGGGAGTATAAATTAGTACAACTGCTTTAGAAATATGTTTGGCAATATATCCTGAAGCTGTCATATACATATGCTATGGATCTAGCAATTTCACTTGTAGGTATATACCCAAAAGAAATGTGTACACATGTTTATCCAATCATAATAGTCCATAAGTGGAAAGTACCAAATGTCTATTAGGATCAGAAAACTTACACACCGTAGTATATGAACACAATGGAAGGTATTTTGTAGTGCGAATAAATCGCCTACAATGACACACAACAAAATGGATGGCGATAATAAGAAAATGTCAACTGAGAGAAGCTAGACACAAATAAGTACGCAGTGTATTACTTCATTTACATAAAGTAGAAACAATTTTCACTGCTGTCTACATTTAGAAATCAAGATGGGTTATCCTGTTGGTTCCAGGGAGTGACTCGATGAGGGCATGTTGGGAGTCGCTGAGGTATTGATAATATTCTGTCTCTAAATTTAGGTGCTGACTTTACCATTTATTCAGTTTGAAAATCCATGTATCTGTATACTTGATATTTGTATGCTTTTCTACATGTATATTGTATTTCATAAAGTTAAAACATTTTTGAAAAGATAAATCTCATACATAAAAGGATGGAAGAAAAGAAAGCAAGCAGAAATCATCATAAACAGGCTTAGGAATAAAGCAAAGAGCCATTGTTACTACAGAGAAGAGCACAGATTTAAATAATGGACTATCATGAAAAAGTTTATGCTAATAAATTTGAACTTTGAAAGGAAAGACAAGCACCTAAAAAAAATATAATTGGCTAAAACTGCTCATGAAAAAAAATAATAAATTAGTCAAGAAAGTGAAATAAAAGGTGCCCAAATTGTTAAGAAAGAAGGAAAGTTATCTCCAATCACAGATAACATCATCTTATTCATAGAAAATCCTAATGAATCCACAAAAAGTTATTAGAACTAATAAACTAGTTCAATAAGGTTTCAAGATACACAATCAACTAATAAAAGACAATTGTATTTCTATAAATAAAAATGAACAATCCCAAAATGAAGAAAACAATTTCACTAACAATATTATTAAAAAAAATAAAATTCTTAGGATTGCATTTAACAAAAAATGTGTAAACTTGTACACTTTAAACTATAAAACATTGTTGAAATTAAAGAATAGGATCTAAATGCATGAAAAGAAATCTCATGCTCATATATCAGAAGATTTAGTATTAGCATGATAGCAGCACTCCCCAAACTTATCTACAGATTTAAACAATTTCTATTAAATCTCAGCTGGTAACATTTTCCCCCAGAAATTGGTAAGCTGATCATAAATTTCATATGGAAAAGCAACGGACCTAATATAGCCAAAATAATTTTGTAAAATAAGAGGAAAGTTAGAGAATTCACACTTCCAAATTTCAAAATTTACTACAAAGTCATAGTAATCAAGTACTGGCAGAAGGATGACACACATGGATTAGAGATTAAAGGCCTAGTAAGAATTAAGTGTCTGGAAATAAACCCTTATGTTTATGATCAACTTGTTTTGACAAGAGTACCAAGGCAACTTGGTGGAGGAAACAATTGTATTTTCAATAAATGGTACTTGGACAAATAGATATCCACATGCGGAAGAACGAAGTTGAATCCATACCTCGCACCATATATAAACATTAACTAAAAATGGATCAAAACTCTAAAGGTAAGAGCCAAAACTATAAAACTCTTAAAAGAAAGCACAGGAGTAAATATTTGTAACAATAGACTAGGGAATGGTGTCATAGATATGAATGACATTACAAGCAGAGAAGACAAAAGAAAAAATAAACAATACAGGTTTTATCAAAACTTAAAATTTGTGTTTCAAAGGAAATTTTTTTCATCTATTTAATTCACAAAATGGAAGAAAATACTTACAAATCATATATCTGATAAGGGACCTATATATAGAATATATGAAGAACCCTTACAACTCAATAATAAAAAGACAAATAACTCAACATGGAAAGAGGACTTAATAGATATTTCATCAAAAGATGATAACAAATAGCCAATGAACACATTAAGAGAGGCTCAATATCTTTAGTCACTAGGAAAATACAAATCAAAGCCACAATTAATTATCACTTCACAACTTGTAAGATGGCTAAAATAAAACAGACAATAGCAACTGTTGATAAGCATATGGAAAAACTAGAACTCTCTGACACTGCTTATGGGACTGTAAAATGCATATGCATCAACTTTGAAAAACAATTCAGTAGTTCCTCAAAATGTTTAACATGGAGTTATCTATCATATGACTCCGCAATTACACTCCTAAGTACACATCCAAAAGAGCTGAAAACATCCGTCCACACAAAAACCTGTATAGGAATGTACACAGAAACTTATTCATGATGGCCAAAAAAAATGAAAACAACTCAAATGCCCATCACCAGATGAAAGGGTAAACAAAATGAGTAAGCAATGAAATATTATTTGGTAATACAAAGGAATGAAGTACTATTAATTGTATGATACAACATGAATGGACCTTGAACATATTATGCTTAGTGAAAGGCCACATATTAGTAAGATTCCATTTTATGAAATGTACAAGATAAGCAAAACGATGGAAACAAAAGGTAGAATAATGGTTGACAGGGCCTGGGAATGAGAGGAGATAGAGAATGAGTGGAAACACAGCACAGGGCTGTCTTTTGAATAATGAAAGTGTTTGGAAATTAGAGAGTGATGATGGCTATATAACTCTGTGGATAAACTAACCCCCACCAAATTATACACTTTAAAAGGGTGAATTTTATAGTATATGAGTAATATCTCAATATTTTATTTTTATAAGAAAAAACAAAAAAGTGAATATTCCTATATCCATTGAATAAATTAAACCAGAATTTATTTCAACACACACACACACACACACCACAGATTGAGAGAGAAAGAGAGAAAGGGAGAGAGAGACTCAATTTCCCTTAAGCGGAATTCTACCAAATATCCAAAGAATTAGGTATATTCAAATTCTTGTAAGGAATTAAAAGAAGAGGGAAAACCTCCTAATTCCTTTTATGAAGCTGGTAAAACTGACACCAAAATCAAACAAAGATAGTAGAAGAAATGAAAATTATGGACCAATTCCACACATAAATATAGACGTGAAAATATCAACCAAAGGTATCAGAGACATCACAAATACCAACCAAAAACCGCAACAAACATGAAGGAATGCATCATAACCAAACTGGATTTCTCCCAGGAATTACAAGCTTAGCTTAATATTAGAACATTTCTCTAGCACAATAAATAGAATTAGAAAAACTGCATGATCATTTCAGTGGTTACCAAAAATTTTTCTTCAATAAATTCAATACCATTTTAGGACAAAGGAATACCAAACCCAGAAATAAGGAATAGAAGGGGACTTCTGAACACAATAAAGGTTATATGCCAATAACTATAATACATTTCACACAATTATGAAACATTAGAAGCATTCTCTTTAAAGTAAGAAATAGAAAAGGTTATATGTTCAATAATGTTGCTTCTATTCATCAATGTACTGCAGATCCTATTAGCATATTAAAAGAAAACAAATAAAAATCATAAGAATTGGAAAGGAGAAATAGAAGTATTATTATTTGGAGTTTATTCAATAGAAAACACCCTAAAAGAAAAAGTAAACAAAGCTAATCAACATTTGTGATCAATTTTTGAAAACCAATCATGTTCTTATATCTATAAAACAAGTTAGAGAATGTAACTTCATAAAGTATAACATTTACAATAGCAGGAAAAACACACAGTACCTACAAAATAATTACATATAGAGTTTTGGTTTTTGTTTTTACTTTTCTATAGAAAATTACAAAAATACTATTTGAGGACATTAAAGAATATCTTATTAAACAGAAAAAGGTACCATGGATAAGAAAACTTAACATTGAACCCAAGTTCATATAACCCCAAATTTAACTACACCTTAATGCAATTCCAATCAAAACCACAATGGTTTCTTTTCCCCCTATGGAACTTACCTGACTCTAAAATCAAGATGGAAGGGCAAGTATAAGAAGAACAAAGACACTTTTAAATAACAGCGATCAGGGCAATAGTATGAAGAATAAAACTATAAGAAGTCAATTGGTAATGGCCTAACAACAGACAAACTGGCCAATAAAACAAAAGAGAACATCTAGGCTAGCCTTATCCCCACATTTAGAAACACTCAAGTGTAGGGAAACTCTTTTCCCACTTTGGGTAGGAATCTTCTACTTATAACTAAGCATTTATCAAAAATTATGAAAAAGTTTTAAAAGCAAATTTTAAAAATAGGGCATATCTAAACAGGTCTGGGAAAATCCAAACATGTATTCATTTTGGGTTAGAGCTCAGATTTGGACTAAGGCGGGGAAAAATCAGTTCATAGATATCTGATGTCAGAATTTTCTCTTTTAGCAGGTCTGGAGAGTCCCACCTTAAAATGTCAAATTTACTTACACACATTTGTCATATCATTTACTTTTCTGGCCCTATTTATTGCTCCCAACTTGAATAAGAACTATGCCATTTCTCCTACCCTTTCATCTCTTCTGCACAATCAATTACTTGCTTCAATAGCAACAACAGTGTCTTTAAAGGTATCACTGCACTATTTAAAGAGAAAACGACATTATTTTCTACGAAAATAGTGTATTTACAAAAGTGTATTAGTAGTGACTTGCATCAGAATAGGCAAAAACATGCCTGGCCACATCAGGTACCCTGACTCAGTTCCTTTTGTTCAATCTTACCTAACACTTCATTCCCTCCAACATTTTTTTCCAAAAGATACACGCCAAGAGAGACTGATGTCAGCAAGACGGTGGATGGGAAGCTCCATGATCTCGAACCGCGAGATCGTGACCTAAGCGAAAGTTGGACGCTTAACCGACTAAGCCACCCAGGCGCCCCATAGATACTGTATTTGGTAATGATTTCTTGGATGTGGCAACAAAAGCACAGGCAATAGAAGCAAAATAGATAAACTGGACATCAAAATTAAAATAAATTAGACATCAAAATTAAAATTAAATTCTGTGCATCAAAGGACATAATGAACAGAGTGAAAGGCAACCCACATAATGGGAGAAAATATTTGTAAATCCTATATCTCACAAAGGGTTAGTATCCAGTATATATAAATCCTACGACTCAACAGCAAAAAGCAGACAACCAAATTTTAAAAAAATGGGCAAAGGGCTTGAAGGAATATCTTTCTAAAGAAGATATACAAAAGGCCAATAAGCACATGGAAGAATTCTCAGTGTCACTAAACATCAGAGAAATTGACACCACAATGGGATACCACCTTGTTAGGATGGTTATTGTCAAAAAATAGAAATGAGCAAGTGTTGGTGTGGATGTGGAGAAAGTGAAATCCTTGTGAGCTCTTGGAGGACCATAAAATGGTGCAGCTGCTATAGAAAAAACATGGCAGTACCTCAAAAAATTAAAAATACAATTAGCATATGATCCAGTAATTCCATTTCTGGATATACAATCAAAAGAGCTGCAAGCAGGGCCTTGAAGAGATATTTGTACATCCATGCTCATAGCTGCATCATTCATCATAGCCAAAAGGTAGAAGCAACCAAAGTATCCATTCATAGATCAACAGATGTGGTATATACATACAAAGTAATACTATTCAACCTTAAAAAATAAGGAAAGTGACACATTACAACATGGATGACAGCTGAAGGTATTATGCTAAGTGAAAAACAGCCAGTTACAAAAAGCAAATACCATATAATTCCACTTCTTTAAGGTACCTAGAGGAAACAAATCCACACAGACAGAAAGTAGAAGAGTGGAGTTGCCAGATGGGAGAGTGGGAAGTGCTTGTTTATTGGGTCCAGAATTTCAGTTTGGAAAATGAAAAAAAATTCTGGACATAAATAGTTATAATGGTAGCATAACCATATGAACGTATTTAATGTCACTAAAGTTAAAAATGGTTAAGACAGGGGCACCTGGGTGGCTTAGTCGGTTAACCGTCGACTTTCGCTTAGGTCATGATCTCGCGGTTCGTGGGTTCGAGCCCCGCGTCAGGCTCTGTGCTGACTTCCAGCTCAGAGCCTGGAGCCAATTTCAGAGTCTGTATCTCCCTCTCTCTCTGACCCTCCCCTGCTCACGCTGTCTCTCTCTCTCTCCTAGAAATAAATAAAAAATATTTTTTAAAAAAATGGTTAAGACAGTAAGTTTTATGTAATGTGCATTTTACCACAAATAAAAAACTGAAGTAGAAAACAAATTTTGTAAAGATACATGCTAAAAGGAGGAGAAAAGTTCAAAAGTAAAAGTAACATCATAGCCCAATGATATAGGTTTAGGGGGCATTTTATCATGACAACTAATTGAAAATGATGCCAATTCCTTTCCTCTGCAAAAACTAGCTGTATTCTAACTTAAGTATTTTTAATTGCCTATATACATTTTCCATTCATTACTTATTCTGATAAATATATTTATAAACTTTAATATAATGGGAAAAAATTGAAAAATATTTACTCAAAAATAAAATTTCAGGAGACATTTTTTAAAATATAAAAAATGTTTTAAATAAAAATTTTGGAAAAAATATGAAAAATGTTCACTTTTAAAAATAAAGAATGGGGCACCTGGGTGGCTCAAGTTGGTTGGGCGTCCAACTTCGGCTCAGGTCATGATCTCACAGTTTGTGAGTTCAAGCCCCGCGTCGGGCTCTGTGCTGACAGCTCAGAGCCTGGAGTCTGCTTCGGATTCTGTGTCTCCCTCACTCCCCCCCTCTCCCACACTTGAGCTCTGTCTCTCTCAAAAATAAACATTAAAAAAATTTTTTTAAATAAAGACTAATTTATGAATCTATTAAAACTCTGACTTTGAGTTCTCTGAAGTCACAGACATGCACACACAAATGTGTATGAAAATTATTTACTTAAAATATCTGGGTTCCATATTGAAATTTTCTACATATTTCCATTATAACATATTTGTATTTATAATTTGATCCTTATATTAGTAAAAATATCATCTGTCAGGGGGTATCTGGCATGAGAAATGCAGTTAACAAGGCCAATATAAATGAAAAATTGTGAATTGCTGAATATAGCTCCATAGATGACACAGGAAAACTGTCCGTCATGATTAGAGTAGGATTAAAGAAGATGTTAAAACTCTCAAAGAATGTCATAAATTTAGAGGACCTATATATCAATGTTTGATGTTATTTTCAGATCACAGAAATATTACAATCATCACCCAGAAATTTGAGAGTGGACAATCTGTAAGCAGTCAATTTGTTAAAAGCCTGAAACAGATTAATAATCTTTGGCTTCCAAACTCCAATAATGTCACTAAACTATCTTTTAAAAAAAATACAGCAATTACAGTTAAATTTAGACTACAGCGTGAAGGTCTTTTTTCCAAAAATGCAGTGAAACTGAGAAAGACAAGATTCCTGTGAGAACTGAGCAGTGAATACTATGGGCTGTGGAGTATGCCTGGTGGGAAAATTTCTGCTTTGAGCTATCCCTCGAAGAAAAGGCAGAATTTGAGGCCACCTTATTTTAGGGACTGTAATAGATGAAGATGTGTCTTCATCCTGAGATGAAAGAGCAATGTTTTCATCTTCCAAGGAATCTGAAGCAATGTCATTCTGAGGTGGGATAAAGCTAGTAGCATTTTTATAAAGTGAAGAAAACCCAACATTACAGAAAAACAGGGGAAGTTACTCTTTGAGAGGGATGCTGTTGCATCCTAGGTGGAAAATAATCAATACGGTGATTTTGAGAACCAGGATGAAGGTCAACTTTCCTTGATTGGCCTCTTTCTTCAGTATCAGTAGCAATCTCGCTTTGTTGACAGGAATAGGAAGTCAGAGTTGGAAGAGAAAGTAAGGTGGCTGTGCTGTGTTGGTAGATGCTTCTATCAACAGCATTCTGATGGGTTGAAGAGTTAGCTTTTGTCTCAAAACTCATAAATTGCCCAATGTTATATTTGGGAGAGCATGGGCTTAAATATTTTTCAGCACCAGCCATACTTGAGCTTTTAGAAACTGCTTCAATTTCATCTGGATTAAAGATTTTATGACCTCTTGATTGAAGATCAAAAAAACTCGTGCTATCGTAACAGGAAATTATACTAAGTCTAGGGGCTGAGGAAAGTCCTTGGGATCTAACGCCAAAATGGTTTGAGGAATATTTTAAATCACTGAAGCTGCCTTTTTCTTGAGAATCAAAATTGGCTCTACTTTGTTGACGGTTGGGGAAAATACCACTTTTCTGAAATTTCACAAATAAAGAAGGTCTTCTTCCAGAGAAAGACGAGTGGACAGATGCACTTGATGAAGATAAATCTTTACTTCCTCTACGTGAACTGACTTTAGATACTGCAGATGGATGAGCTCTTTTAGGACCAAGAGATATAGTTCGGTGAGTAACGGAAGACGCTCCAAGGTACAGGTAGTCTAAAGTGACTTGATCTGCAGGATGATTTGGTAGGAGGCTCTGGTCATCTTTGCAGTAGCTAGAGTGAGAAAAGGGTCAAATGAGGAAAAAAAAATAGGGAGCAGAGGAGGAAACCTACCAAGCCTCCTGAAGAATAATATCCACTTTATATATGGAAACAACGGAGAATGAGAAAATAATGGCGGCTGAATTGATGGTCACACAGATGTACCCCCGCAGAATGCCCTAGTCTAAAAGATTATCTCTACCTCCACAATACCTGCCCAATCTATTAAATTTGGGGAAGATATATAGAAAGTCTCAGGAAAACAGGCAGAAAGAAAGATCAGGGGAAACATACAAGAGGGCATGAGAACAAAAGTCTCCCCTGAAGGAAATGGCAGGACTTCCTGTTTTAAATCATACTATCTGTTTGAGTCTCTTGAACTCCTATATTAAAGGAGTTTAAGTAGAATAAATTTATGCCCCGTTGACTAATACATTTTAAAATATTAACCACCATGGATGAAGTGGGACCTCTCTAGAGAGAATACTGCAGATAAATATCCAGCTCTTCCAGAGATTCAGTTATTATGGGAAACTAAAGGAAGCATTAAAGTTTGGTTTGCGAATGCTTCCACGTTCTTTAGCACATGAAACATATGGAACAGTGGGTTGCTGGGTTTTTTTCTTTTTAAAGGCTTACCTTAAGCATTTTCCCATATTGAATTTAATCCAAAGTAAATTTTTCCCTTCCTTTCTAAGCCATCATCTTTAAGCCATAAAATGCCCTGTGTAGGTGGAACAGGTCAGAAGACTGAATGCTTAAGCTGCATGTGGAATTAACATGGCAATAACCCAGAATGTGATGACAGCAGACTCTAGAATCTGATGACATCAGGTTAGGATAAAACTGTTCTGTGGCTCACCTTTCTGAAAAGCTGAAATTCACGTGACTGGGGAATGTATAACTCCATCGTGTTCAAGGAGTCAGCCAACAAATCAAGGATGAGAAGGCAGGATGAAGGACGAAGGCAGTAACATATATAATATCTGCACTATCCTTTGCCCGGGATGGTCTCTCTCACTAGCCGTCCTCTGCGCCCTCAGCCTACTAATCCATTCTACTTTCCCAGAACACTCCTTAAGGCTTTTATACCCTCCGGTGACACGGAAAAGTGACCATTACAGACTTTGGCCCAAAGATGCATTGATGAAGGAAAATAAAGACATAAAGAGGAAACCTCATTGCCCCCAAAACAAAACCAGCTTTATCTATGTTGACAGCAGAGCATGCCATCGGATTGTGTGGGCCCCATGCCCAGAAGATGGAGGCCTGCCTGTGTGCGACTGTTTCTAATCCCTTGAAACAACTTCTACTCATTTCAAAACAAGGTTAACAGCGTTTTCAGAAAAGAACTACTGTCCTCTCCTTTCCAAACCAACTCGGAGCACTGTCCCTATAATAGGTGTGCGTGTAAAGCCACTGATGACATAAAACACTGCCTCAGATATAAACTTTGTTACTTCTCAGTATCCTGAATACCTTGTTATGTTACTACCTCCTGTTTCTGTACAATCTTCTTTGGGAAACCTTTGAACAAATTACTTTTCAGAGGCCTAACCCTCCCTAATTTTCATCATATAATTGTCAGTTTGGTCATTTGACTTTACCCTCCATAGAAGCTAATGCGTTATTCACCATTAATGTTTCACACATGGTTCTTGGGTCAGAGAGACAGGACTTTCTTGTGTGCACAGCAAATCAAGCAGTATGGTCACCAGCGTCTGTGTGCTGGTTCTCCCGGCCCCCAGGTCCCACAGGGGCAATGCAGAGGGCCCAGAGACGCTTGCATTTGCACTGCTCTGTGCTACAAAGAAAAGACGGCACCGTTTAGGGAATGCACTACTTTTACCACAAGCAGTAGGCACATCTGCCAAAGGTGCTGTTGGCCCTGGAGGGAAACATGACCTCATTCCTCAGGGTTTCTTGCCACCATCCCGAGATTTGGCCTAGATAAAGAGCAGGTCACACAGACCTTACAACCTTTGCAAAAATTGCTCAAGCTGGAACACAGACCTCGGTATAAAATGCAAACTGTAAAACTCCTGGAAGATAACACAGGAGAAAAAATAAACATAGATAAATTTGGGTCCGGCAATGACTTTTTAGATGGAACACCAAAGGTCTGCTCCCACTTCCTGGATCAGTCTTCAGTCTTTCCTGGGCAGGCTCACCTTCTTCTGCTCGTCCCATCGGTACTGGTTCCAAAAGGCTCTGTCCTCCACCCCTTCACTCTTCCCAGGTGATACATTCTGCCTGAGCGACGTCATGCGTTCCGAGAGCATCAGCTTCGTACACATTCCGGAGGGATGCCTGGAACAGGGACAACTTTCCCCGAAGAAATGCTTCTCTCAGCCCTTCAGCTCCTTCTCACAGGCTTCAGATGGGTGAATGCTCATGCGGGCAGGGACTTCCATCGATTGGCAGCTCCCGCCTAGGAGGGGCTACCAACTGGCTCTACAGTGCAAGGGAAGACTTGATGGCTCTTATTGCTGTTGTCGGCCATTGGGGCTCTGGTTAAGACTAGAACACAGCATCTCTAAACATTTTTTTAAAAATCTGTTTGACTTGCGAGGCTTTGTATAATTTCCTCACGGACCTGAGAGCCAACACAGTGGCTAGCACAGAGTAGACATTCTTCATTGAGTGAATAAAGGGAATCCCAACTGTTAGTTTCACGTTCCTTTACTGTTTCATTTTTATTTTTATTTTTTACAAAGTTTATTTATGGGGGGGTAATNACCGACTGAGCCGCCCAGGTGCCCCTCATTTTTAAAAGAAATTCACAGATGTGAAGACCAGAATACAAATAAACTATGAAAAGATGCTCAGTCTTATTAGTGTTCAGGGAAATGCAAGCTGAAATAATGATTAGTTACTATAACCATCAGGTTGCCTAAAATTAACAAGTCTCTAAGAATTTGTAGGGGAAAATAAGAGTTCTCACGCACTGGCAGACTCTAAAGAATAGTTTAGTTATAAAGGATAACAATATATTTGGTCTACAACTCAGCATCCAATTCTAAGTCTATATTTTCAAATTATTCCACATGTACCTAAGGGAATATGAAGGTGTTCAATAAAACATTGGTTAAAAGAGCAAAAAAAAAAAAAAGGTGAGGTCACATAAACAGCTACCCACAGGTTGAGAAATTAATGCATTTACATACAACGAAATGCAACACAGCAACCAAAAAGAATGAGATAAATTTACATACATCAGTCTGGAAAAATCTCGAATAAAAACATTTGATACAAAAGCGAGTGACAAAATGGTTTACACCCTACCATTTATGTAAATTTTAAGGACCAAACACCATTCATTCATTGTTGATATAAACACTCACAACTATGGGAAACATGCAGACTTTCAAAGGAAGACTCTGCAGGAACTTTAAGATAAAAGTTACCTCTGAGCGAGAGGACTGCAAAAAGGATCGCGATTACGTGTAGTGTTTTTATTTTCCAAAATCCGCAACAAGAACCAATTTTTGTGTGCAAATGTATACTTCTACAACCTGAAAGAATACAGAAGGACCCCATCATGAATATTTGAATTTGTCTTCCTCCCCAGGCCTTGAGAAAGGGAAGTCCAACATTAAAACGGGCTTGGCAGAAGTAAACCACGGTTAGGAATAAAAAATGTAAATGAACAAAAAGCAAAGAGTATATTTTTGTAACGAGTTTTCAAGAAAATCTCAAAAGCCTGTTTCCGTCTGTGGTCTTGCTGACATCACCACGCCCTATATTTGCAGAGTAATAGCTGAGGTACTAGGTGTTATGGCTCGAGTAGTATGGTGTGGTGTTCTTTTGGGGGTAGGTTGGTGGGGGGTTTCTTTTCAAATAATCAGAATTGTGTCTGTTGAAGCTATCATATGAACTTAACGCTACGTGGAAAATGCCTAAGTCGAGAAAAAAAGAAATAAGGCCCATAGGGTCACTATACAACCCTGATTTACTTAACAGAATTGTCTCATGTTGAAACACATGTATTCTTTGTAAAGCCCCCTTGAAATGAGGAACTATGAGTTTATTACAGGATATTACTTTAATCCAAACTGGAATAAGATGAAACTGGTGTAAGAGAGGTTTCTAAAGCTTTACATAACATCATGACTTAAAGAGGAGCGCCTGGGTGGCTCAGTTGGTTAAGTGTCCGACTTCAGCTCAGGTCATGATCTCATGGTCTGTGAGTTCAAGCCTCATGTTGGGCTCTGTGCTGACAGCTCAGAGTCTGGAACCTGCTTCACATTCTGTGTCTCCCTCTCTCTCTGCCCCTCCCCTCCTCGCACTCTGTCTCTCAAAAATGAATAAACATTAAAAACAAATAAATGGTTTTTTAAACTCATGGCTGAGTGGAGCAATACAGATGAAGGCTGACAGAGAGAAGAACAGTGAGCCCCCTGAAAAAGAAAATGAGCTCAAAAGTTTTTAGAACTAAGGCAGGAATTTCAGTTTACGGTGAAAACACCAGTATGAACTTGTGACCTTAAAAATAGTTAACCCCCCTTTTCTTCACCCTGACTCTAAAAATGGGCCCAAACACGCTCCGGTATCATCCTGCCTACAAATAGTACATGTGTGTACACCAGACACTGCTGTCTCATACTCCTTGTCACTGAAAGGAACCGAAGCTGCCAAGGCGGTGACTGACTCCAAGTCTTGGAGCAGGGACAAACACAAAATCAGCTGAGACATAATGCTACCGAGCAGCACAGATGCTTTCCAAGATGTTCACGCTGGTGCTGAGACGGAAAAGGAAGAATGCTGACAGGCCCTCTGACGGCCACGTTATGAGAATTTGAGCCTCAGGCATCATCAGCTCCACAACGCAGTACATGAAATTAGCCAAATCCAAAAAAGGCATAAATCCCTCAGTCCATGATGATACTGTGAAATGAAGACAGCATGCAGGAGATACTATTTGCAGAAAACGCATTCTACTGATCTACCCACTCAAGTTTTTGATGTCACCCAAGGATATAACTAGGTTTTTTTCCTTGTCTTGTGTAAGACGGTGTCAGCAAATTGTGACTGGCATCTCTTTTACTAAAAGAAGGCAAAATCTCCAGGCACCTTTGGCAAAAGAGAAACTTTACATAGCGGAACATGTAACTGTCATTTGATGTTTTAATGTTGCCATCAAGGGTTCATTTCCAGCTTAAATGTGGTGAGGGGGCTGGGACAGAATCTTACCATGACCAGTCATTTCTGTCCCGTGGGAGGTTTATAAGGACAGGCAATCTAAAATTTACACAACTTACACTTTGTTTTTATTTTATTTAAAAACTGTTTTAATGTTTATTTATTTTTGAGAGACAGAGAGACAGACAGCATGAGTGGGGGAGGGGCAGACAGAGATGTAGACACAGAATGTGAAACAGGCTCCAGGCTCTGAGCTGTCAGCACAGAGCCCGATGCGGGGCTTGAACTCACGAACAGTGAGATCATGACCTGAGCTGAAGTCAGATGCTCAACTGTCTGAGCCACGGCTCAGGTCATGATCTCACAGTTCGTAGGTTCGAGCCCCACATTGGGCTCTCTGCTGACAGCCAGCTCAGAGCCTGGAGCCTGTTTCAGATTCTGTGCCTCCCTCTCTCCCTGACCCTCCCCTGCTCACACTGTCTCTCTCTCTCTCTCAGAAATAAATAAAACATTAAAAATTTTTTAAATAAATAAATAAATAAATAGATTACAATTAAAATTCAGCGTCTCAGTTGCACTAGCTACATTTCAGGTGCTTAACAGACATACGTGGCTAGTGGCTACCATATTGGCAGCGTCGATTTAGACCATTTCCATCACCACAGCAAGTTCTTATATAAGGGGTCATACCGTGGCCACATATAAAAAGAGGTTCCACATTTTGGCAAGTAACGACTGACTTTTTCATTACTCACATGATGTCACCTCATGCTAATACGTTACTTATATTCCTTCTATCAATGTGGTCTAAACTATCTTAAATACAGACCACTATTGAATATAGTTTTAAGTATGATGTAAGCAAAAATAATCATTCCTTTTTATATCTTATTAATAGCAGAATATATAACTGGACATACATAATGAAAGCACCTAAATAACAGCAATAATGAAATAAATAATCAGTTCAACATGGGAAACATCATCAAGAAACTTACCCTCCTTCACTTTCTGCATCCTCTGAACTATTACTTGTTGCGGAACTTTGAACTGTGGTAAGCCTTCTTTTTCTAGCTCTGTGCTGAGGACTTATTTTATGAACAGTTATTTTCCCTCCAAGTTCACCTTGTATATATTCCTCCAGCTTTGGAATGGTTTCTTTAAGGACTCTGATTTCCTCTTTGAGTTCTTCCATATTTGTCAGTAATTCATTTAACTTCTCCAATATCTGAAGTTGCCTTCCTTGAAAGATTGCTACTGTTCCATGGCCGTTATACATTTCATCTTGAAAAGTCATGGAATCGAACTTATTACCCAGGGAAAGGAATTTAGGTAAATTCAGTGCTGTCCTTGATTTACGAACCTTGTGGTACCACAAGAGAAGCAGGCTGATTCCAGTAGTTCCCACCATGATGCCAAATATCAGTTCTTTATTTGTGGAATGAGGCATTTCTTTGGTTTTGTTTCTAAAATTGAAAGCATAAGTGTAAATGAATGTTGTTTCTGTCTTTGCCCAAGACAAAAACGTTAAGGTTTTCTCTATCAACAAAAGCCAAGTCTATGTCATAAACAACACACACACACAGTAAATCACAAACTGGAATGTATTATAAGTATAATATATTTACCTCTAAAAAGTAGTGGCCCAGTAGAAATATTTACTTTAAGGATATCACTGAAGCCCAATGTAAAGTAGCAACTTTAATTCAGAATTTGTATTCTACATGACTGATTGGAAATGTACTCTTTTTCATATATTTTTATAGAGTATGATAGTGATAACGGAAAAGCATCATTATACATTTTTGAAAAAAAACTATATAAGAATTCAAACTGTGCTTAACTGTGCTTGAACCCCTAATCTGTATAAAATTAGTATGCTGATTTCTGGATCTTATCTTTAAGGAAGTTCAAGGAGCTTTATCTTTAAAATCTTATTTTTACATTTATTTATTTTTGAGAGACAGAGTAAGACAGAGCGTGAGCCAGGGAGGGGCAGAGAGAGGAGACACAGAATCGGAAACAGGCTCCAGGCTCTGAGCAAGCATTCAGCACAGGGCCTGACTCAGGGCTTGAATCCACAAACCGTGAGATCATGACCTGAGTTGAAGTCAGATACTCAATCAACTGAGCCACTTAGGGCCCCAAGGAGCTTTTTCTTAGCACCCAGTTCACATGTACAGTTAAGGTAATAAACAACATTTTTAAAAACCCAAGGATTTAAAATATAAAAGAGAGCTCTGGCAAGCTGGTAACCCACCTCACCTCTGTTCTACTCAACATGGAGAGCAAAAATTCTAATATGTACAGGCTTCATCGCTTTTCTTCTTTTTACCCAGAATTCCTCTGCTCCCTACATTTCTGTTTCTGTCTGAAGTCTTAATGTTGTTGTTTTCTTTCAAATTTTCCTATTTTTTAAAGTAACAAAAATGTCATTTCTTTGAATCTTTTCTCCATCTGAACTTTCACTGTTCGCATTTAATTCCATATAAACTCAGCTACTTTGACTAAATGCACCATAATGTTTCTTTGGTATATCCCATCTTCACTAGGTTTCTTGCTTTATCTCTGTTTTTAAAATCAGAAGACCACTAAAGGAAAACAATATAAAGCTCCCTTTTCTTCCTAGACTTTAAAATGGCAGTAAATATATTAGTATTATGATAAACTTCTGTGATTAGAGTAAAATATACTGAGGCGTTTTTTATAGACTTTGAAGTTCTCAAAATTATTTTCCCATCAATTTCCACTATTTTGTAAACAGGTAAACTTGTATATTAAATTTTGTTAGCAACTTGGGGAAAATGTTACAAATAATGGTAAACTGTGCATTACAGTAATTTAAATTCACAAAATTTTTGGTTTGTTTTTCTTGACACTTTCTCAAGGAGATTAGTACAGCACTGTCACCTTTGATTCCCAAGAAAGAAGAAACAAATGAGATTCAGTCCTATGATCTCCCCAGGTTATTAACTGGAGGCAACTTCTGGACTAGGGCACAGGAAGGAGAAATCCAAACAAAGGCTGGTAGCCTACTGAGCTGAACTGAGATCAGAGTTCAGAGAAACCGAAGCACCTAGAATTTGTGTCGCACAGTACTGAAGATGAAGGGGGCTATGTAGACAAAGAGCTCTAGAAATATGCATAAGGGTCTCCTTAAATCTTTTAATGGATACCAGGCTGGATATGCATGGAGTGAAACCCCATCAGACCAGGCGAAAGAACAATTTCCAGAAATAGAACCATTACCAGGGAGCTATAAGCTGAGCACCAGCCAGCATGGAGTGTTTATCAAATACTTGAGGCTTTCAGTAGAGACCTCACAAAGGTAATGCCTTGAAAATGAGGTGAAATTAACCCTATAGTTAAGTCTATTTTGACTTGCTCTAAAATAGATTGAAACTGAATCTCCAAAGGATCAAATAATATAGCTGCCTTCAAAAAACTCCAGTTGTCTTTAAAGGAATAGCAGATGTTCAGAACTCAACAACATAAAATCACAATGTTGATTATCTAATCAAAAATTACTAGATACATAAAGGAGCAGGAAAATGACAGAGATGATACAATTAACAGCAGACAGGATGTTAAAACAACCATTACAAATTTGTTCACTACTTAAATATTAAAAACATGTTAAAGGAAAATATAAACATGATGAGGAGAGAAACAGAAGTTATTAAGCAGAACCAAATAGAACTTCTAGAGACAACAAATAAAATATCTGAAATAAAACTGTTTTGAATGAGACTAACAGAAGAAAAAACATTGTTGGAAAAATGTCAGCAAACCTGAAGACAAAGCAATAGAGACCATCTACTACAGACTAAATGCTTATGTCTCCTCCAAACACATATGTTAAAATCTTAATCCCCAAGGTAGTAGTATTATTAGGAGGTGGGGACTTCAGGAGGCAGAGCCTTCATAAATGGGATTAGGGCCCTCATGAAAGAGAACCCAGAAATATCCTTTCATCCTTCCAACATGTAAAGTTACAAGGAGAAGGTGTCATCTATGAACCAGTGGGCCATCACAAGTCAGTGAATCTTCCTGTACCTTGATCTTGGACTTTCAAGCACTAGACTTGTGAGAAATAAAATTCTGTTGTTTATAAGCCACCCAGACTATGGTATTTTGTTATAGCAGCCCAAGTGAAATAAGACACGATACAAAATGAGGCACACAGATATATATATATGTGTGTGTGTGTGTGTGTATATACACATATATATATACATATATGTACATGTATATATGTATATGTATATATATATGCCTAAAATAAGAAAGAAGGAAACCAAAAAAAAAAAAAAAAACCAAGCACAGCCTATGGGCAATATCAAGCAGTCTAAAACATACATAGTTAAAGTTATAGGGAGGAAAAAGGGACATAAAAAATATTTGAAGGAAAAATGGCCAAAATTTTTCTAAATTAAACAAAATCTATAAACCCAGGGATCCACATAATCCAAAGGTCAACATAATCCAAGCAGAATTAGGTAAGCAAAAGCAAACCAAGGCACAATGCTATTAAAACACTGAAACCAGTGATAAAGCAGAAATCTTAAAGGTAGTCAGGGGGAGGGGCGCTTGGGTAGCTCAGTCCATTAAGCGTCCGACTTCTGCTTAGGTAATGATCTCATGCTTCATGAGTTCAAGCCCCTTATTGGGATCTGTGCTGACAGCTCAGAGCCTGGAGCCTGCTTCAGATTCTGTGGCTCCCTCTTCCTCTGCCCCTCCCTCAGTTGCGCTCTGTTCCACTTTCTCTCAAAGATAAACACTAAAATAATTTTTTAAAAAGTAGTCAGTGGGAAAAAGTGACATATTGTGTACAGAAAGAAAGATAAGATTATAGCAGACACTGTCTCAGAGACATAGCCCTAGAAACTTCAAACAAAAAACCCCCAATGAAGTGACATCTTTAAAGTACTGAAAGAAATGGTCAACTTACGTTTTCATACCCAGTGAAATATTTTCCAAAAATTAGGGTAAAACAAAGACTTTTTTTAGGCAAACGTTGAGAGAATCCACTGCCATGAGGCATGCACTACAAGAAACGCTAACAGAGACTCTTTAGGTAGAAGGAAAATGATAATAAAAACTCGGATCTACACAAAAGATGAATTACACCAGCAGTAGCAAATATGTGGGTAAATATAAGTCATTTTTCTCCCTTCATAGGGGCTCCTGGGTGGCTCAGTTGGTTAAGCGTTCGTGGGTTCAAGTCCTGCATGGGGTCCTTTGTTGTCCGTGCAGAGCTGGTCTCAGATCCTCTGCTTCTCTCTCTCTCTGCCCTTCCCCCATGTGTTCCCATGCTCTTTCTCTCTCTCTCTCTCTCTCTCTCTCAAAAATAAAAACACTAAAAAGAAAGTAAAAAAAAGATTTCTTTATAAAATATTTGCTTATTATAGCAAAAATGATAATAAACTATTACACAGAAGTAAAAAGTTAGGACAACAATAGCCCAAAGTATGGGAAGGGACAAACAGGAAATACTATTGTGAGGGTCTTGGATTATAATTCAGTGTCTTATTATAGGTTAAAAGATGTACATTTGTAAATCCAAGGGCAAACACTAAACAAATAATAATAACAGCAAAAAAATAAATTAAAATAAAACACTCCACAAAGGTATAAATAGTAAGCCAAGAATGGAGATAAAAATGCAATACTAAAGATATTCAGTTAACCTAAAGAAAGTCACGCAAGGGGGAAAAAATCAAATGGGTAAACAGAAAGCCAGTACAGAGAGAAGAAATTATGTCATGACTCTATGGGGAAAATGGTGCCCAACAGATGGAGAAATAACAGTATTTCTGTTTGGGAATGGACAAAATCCCATTTTTTTTAAAAAAAAAGGAAGATAAACTGATGAAGCGGAAGAAAGATCAAGAGAATCACAGCAGTGATGAACTTGAGAAGGCCGAGGGATGGATGGTCTGCAGTGCACAAGTACAGACGTTGACCTTTGATGGAAAACACAAACCATTCATTCATAGCAATGGAAGAAAAGGCAGATTATGTGAACAGATCCAGGAAGGTGGGTAGATGCGATCGTGGGAGCTTATGAAAGTCCTCTGTGGTTGCTTCATTGTTCTAAGTGAAGTAGGAAATAACAAAATAACAAAATAAACAGCCGGAGAGTGAAAATGGGGGAAAGCACACTGGAAACATAGAAATTCCTATGATCTATATCCCATGATCCCACATTCTTAAGCAAGGCATTGTTTTTTATACTCTAAATGACCAACTAAAAGTAGTGTTTCAAATGATGCCCTATATGAGAGTGAATAAGAAGCACATTTACCAGAAGCCTGCCTAAAGAAAGTCTCTTTAGATCCCTAAGTAATACAAATACACATTGAAAACAGGGAGTATCCTATCTGGATGCTCTATTTCATTACAGGTTTAAGTGTAAAAGAGAAGGACTAATAGTTTTGAAATAAAAATCTATCATGGGGCACCTGGGCAGCTCAGCTGGTTGAGCATCCGACTTCAGCTCAGGTCATGATCTTGCTTTTGTGGGTTCAAGCCCCACACTGGGCTGTGTGCTGATGGCTCAGAGCCTGGAGCCTGCTTTGGATTCTGTGTCCCCCTCTCTCTGCCCCTCCCCTGCTCACACTCTGTCCTTCTCTGTCTCTTAACAAAACAAAAAGTTAAAAAAAATTTAAATAACAACTTTCCAGAAATTACCTCAGAGGTTGGTGACTACTACACCCAAGGGAATTAAGAATCCCTTCTCCTAGGGGTGCCTGGATGGCTCAGTTGGTTAAGCGTTTGACTTCAGCTCACGATCTCGCGGTTTGTGGGTTTGAGCCCCACGTCGGGCTCTGTGCTGACAGCTAGCTCAGAGCCTGGAGCCTGTACTCAGAATCTGTGTCTTCTTCTCTCTCTGACCCTCTCCTGCTTGCTCTTTCTCTCTCTCTCAGAAAGTTTTTTCAAAAAGGTTTAAAAAAAAAAAAAAAGAATCCCTTCTCCTTAAACCAAGGATTTCAGCTTAAAGCCAGTGTGCTTAATCCGGCCTGCCTGACCTCAGCAGTTTGCCTGGTATTAACTTTTTTAAGCAAAACACATTTTTACTTAGTTGGTAAAACTGAACTGTAAATCTAACCATTTGCCCACTCCTATCCCATCTAGGAGACATGCCAGGAATAGATTCGGGTCAATGTGTAACTTCAGCTGAAGTGGTAGGTAATTATTATTAGCTGGACACTTTTTTTTTAATGTTTTATTTATTTCTAGGAGAGAGAGAGAGACAGCATGAGCAGGGGAGGGTCAGAGAGAGAGGGAGTCACAGACTGAAACAGGCTCCAGGCTCCGAGCTGGCAGTCAGCACAGAGCCCGACGCGGGGCTCGAACCCACGAACCGCGAGATCATGACCTAAGCGAAAGTCGGACGCTTAACCGACTAAGCCACCCAGGCGCCCTGGACACTTTTATTTCCACAAAATAATATATCACCAAACTAACTTAGTTTTAAAGACTATTGCAAAAGGCAATAGATACAAGAAAAGGCACTACATGCCAATGACTTCCATTTGCATCCCATCTAATGACCATGCATCAAGCTTGATCACCCTGGCTTTTTGTCAATAAAAAGATTAACGCAGAAAGCTCCTATGCTGATCTTGAAGTCTGAAAAGAAATTTTCCTATTCTGATTGTTTCTTGGCTTGTTCATATTTTGCATTAAAAAACGTGGCCTAGTTTGACATTATTTTCACTTAATAAGTAAATAAATGGAAGTCGAAATCTACCCAGGAAGGCGATCTTTGCCCAGAGCCCGTACCAGGTTTAAGCAGGTGGCAAAGAGCATCGATTTTTGTTTGACCTTTTCTTTAGGGACTGTACCAATTCCAAATGATCTCGTTGAGGCAGGTCCTATTATTACCTCTATTTTGCAGATCAGCAAACTGAGGCATACAGTTCTCAAGTCATTTACCAGGGGCCATCCAACCAGGACAGGGCAACTGTCACCCTGAGAATTCCTGGATGTACTGTGGCATGATGAAGATTCCAACAGCAGCAGTAAGGGCATGAAGGAGAATGCTGACTGGGCAGAGATGTTCAGAGCGGAAACATGACTTCAAAACTATTAAAATCAACTGGGGAGAAACCCAGAATCAATGGAGTAGGTACTGCTTTTACGTAACCACAATTAGAGCCTGATAGCGCAAGTTATGCTTGAGTTTTTTTATCAGCATAAAATAAATGTGCTTCTACCACCAATTTGAAAAATGCCACGCTGATTCAAAACAGTAACTAGTAAAGTGATAAATCAGAATACTTGCTTGCCTGCAGTATAATTTCAAAGGTTATGTTATTTATCTAACTTTTATGTTTAATTACCAAATTAGCATACACTTACACTTTAGTATAAAACACAGTAATTTTTAAAAAACCTATGGACTAAATAATCAAATGCTATGTATTATTCTTGTTACAAGTTTTGATTCGTAAGGTACTAGTAATAATGGCGGAAAATGATAGGCATTATTTTAATAAAAACTATTGGCATCTAAAATTAATGGGCAATAGATCATTAAGTTATTTACAAAGAACCAAAAATCTTACTGAAGTAAATCATCCAAATGTTAGCACTAATGAAATTTTACACTAAAATTGATTTTTAGATATGTAAATTATGCTTTACCAAGTTACTCAGAATGTTTTCAGGAATATCCAGCACATATATTCGTTTATCGCATCAGCAGAATCTTACGGGGAAGTACATAAAATACGTAATTCTGGTACTTGAAGGATGTACGAAAAATCTTGCAAGAAAGGTAAAGGAACATCATGGGTTACACGCAAGCCTGAGGTTTGTTTCCCAAGGGATTGTCTCTGAGCGCTTGACTTGGCAGATTCCCCACAGCGATCTGGATAACCTGATACTTTCTAAACGAATTCTAATACTTCTATTCTATCTAGGTTTTCACTATTTTCCCTATAACTTCTTTCAAATATAGGGCTCGCTGATGTTTGGCTTATTTGCAAATGTGGCACTGAAAATCTGGCCTTCCTTTCGTGTAAAATAGAGGCTCAGAGTCTGAGCAAAAAAAATCACAACATAACAAAAATGTTTGCCGGAGGCTGAAAGTTCAGCCCCAGGAGCGAAGGCTAGAGGCGACCCAGAGTCTCCGGGTGACACTCCTCGGGTCTGCAGGGAGCCGCCGGGCCGCGCAGCACACCGCCAGCTTGCCGCGCACCCAAGACGGCCGGCCTGCGTNGCGCTCCCCGGGCGCCTCGGCCCGCACCGCACATTGTTGCCGGGATGCCGCCTCCCTTCCAGGCCCGTCTCCCCCGGGGCCACCGGCCCTGGCTCCGCGCCACCCGCGCCTGGCTCAGCGCGTTCCGTCCCATCTCTGCCTCTCCCCGCCCCCGCTGGCCCCTGGCCCTTNTACCCTTGCTTCCCCCTTCGGGGCACAACCTTGAACTTTGATCTGCTATACTGGGTAGCGCAGACGTCATATACTAATTAGCAATCGTGTCCGCAGCCACGTTTTCCTGACTTTGGCTCACGTTCCCTTTTAATGAAGAAAATCCCCAACCTCTTCGTACCCCCACCATTTTGAGTTGCCTTTAGGCGAAAACCACTGTCTTCTCAGATGCCCAACATTCGAGATTTTACCCGGTTGCACGTTCTGTGGTTTGTACAATGAAAGCAAACTGCCAAATAAGCTCAAAAACTACATACTCACTCCTTTGTCTTGCCCTCACTTTGAGCTTTAAATTTAGGCTCGTCGAGAACTTAGTCTTGCTTACCAAGTTCCCCCCAGTGTACTGAATGGAGTTAAAAACAGGTCACTCCTTCCAATATAATAAAAATATTCACCCCAAAAAAAAAAAACAAAAAAAAACAACAGGTCACTCCTATTTACAATGAAAAAAAAATACTGCTCTGTGAAGATCAAAAGGCTCATTTTATAATCTATACAATGCTTTTCTACTGATGGGGGTGCTGTAGGATCTTCAAGACTAAGATGTTTTTTGAGCCGTAAGCAAGCTGCCTTACAAAATTACCTTAGCCTAGCCATAGCCACAGTCATTTTATTTCAAGAGGTTCTGTTTTGGAAGACAGCTGGCCAATACTTCTAAGATTTGAAACTAGTAAAGCACTCCGTTCCAAGAATCACTTTCACTCTCCTGTTATTATGGCAAACATATTACAATATAATGCTAAAACTTTGTGTAACCAGAACACAATATAATGCAAACCTGTTTTGCAGGGTAATAATAGGTGGTTGTTGTTTTATATTTAAGATTTGGTTACGAAAGAAACGATATTGTCTCTTCTATACTACTTAAATGAAGCTTAAAGCTTCATAAATGAAGATTTAAGCTTTTCCAGAAGCAGCCCACCGAGTTGTTCGCTACTATGTCCTCAGCACACAGCGCAGAAGAGGACTTCAATAGGGGCGCCTGGGTGGCTTAGTCGGTTAAGCGTCCAACTTTCGCTTGGGTCATGACCTCGCGGTTTGTGGGTTCGAGCCCCGCGTCGGGCTCTGTGCTGACTGCCAGCTCAGAGCCTGGAGCCTGTTTCAGTCTGTGACTCCCTCTCTCTCTGACCCTCCCCCGCTCACGCTGTCTTTCTCTCTCCTAGAAATAAATAAAAAACATTAAAAAAAAAAAAAGAGGACTTCAATAAAAATATGGAGTGTGGGGTGAGAGGCTTACCAACTCTCTGCTCTGTGAGGAAGATGGCAGCTGGTATGGACTTGTCTTCAAGTTCAGGAAGGAGGGTAAAATAGCTAGACTCCTCCTATCCGCCCTTATAACACCTGTTCTTCTACCTGCCATCGCCAGTATCTTTGAGTCTGTTCCTTGCTCAGCAAAGATTATCTGAGAGGTGGAAACTGAGATAGTGGTAGTCATTGGTCTTTGGTAAAGTTCAAACTAAATAGCACGGAGAGGAGCTATCTTTGCTAGGCACTGTTGTAGGGATGATAAAAAAGAAGAAATGACCTACTCAGAGAGTAGCATAAAAGGAACTATGAAAGGGGGAGGGGCGCACAGCCGCGAGGAATTTCAAAGTTGCCGTAGGCTGTGGACAAACGTTTGTGTTCCTCCCCAAGTTCGTATGTTTAAACCCTAATCCCCGAAGTGATGTGATTTGGGGGTGGGGCCTTAGGAAGATAATTAGGTCACAAAGTTGGAGCCCTCGTGGATAGGATTACTGCTCTTACAAGAAGACTAAGAGAGCAGAGCTCACTTTTTCTACCTAGCGAGGGGATGACAAGCTGTCTGCAGCCTGGGAAAGGACTCTTACCAGAACCCAACCATACTGGTACTGTGATCTCTCCAGCCTCCAGGACTATGAGAAATACATGTGATTTAAGCCACCCAGTCTACGGTAATTTGTTATGGCGGCTGTAACTGACTGAGGCCCTTTCATCCATCGCAACGACACAGGGCTGCAATTCTCACGAACTGGTGACATACGGGCCCCTCGCAGTTTGTCCCCACATGCTTTTCCAGCTTTTCCTTGCCATTCCATCGGGCATCATCCCATACTTCAGCTATGGCCAAACTGCTGCATCATCTCTCCAATAAGCCACATAGTTTCCAGTCTCTGTGTCCTTTTCTGGCTGCTCTCTGTGCCTAGAATACCCTACTCTTTGCTGCTTGTCAAAACCCAATCCATCCAGTTTAACCTGCTTCCCTTGAGAAGCTACGCAGTACATGTTCCCTCTCTCCAAAAGATGTTTTCATCCATGTCCCCGTCAAAACTTTTGTGGAAGGATAAGGATTTAAACAAATACAAAACCCCTCCCTGATGCCTTTATACACCTCTCTCATGGACACTGTATTATTATTACTGCTTGTTCAGTGATGACTGTGTCCTTGAGATTATGAACATCTTCAACAAGGATGTTTTCATCTTGGTGTCCCCAGCGCCTCTCACAGTGCACATACCTGGTACTAAATAAATATTTGAAACACATTTTTTTGAAAGTAATATGGATAGTCAAGAGCAAAGAATTAAGAAATGTGTAGTCCTTCCTATAGAAGGCGTGTGTCATTGGTTGGTCAGTTATTTTTGTTTTATTTTTATTTCTTGGGTTTTATCTAAGTTTTAGGGTTTTATTTCCAGTAAGCAATCAGATGACCAGATTGGTTTTAGTCCTAAAATAGTTATCAATCTTCTCTATAGTTCACTGTCCTTATATTTCCTTGTGTAATTAGTTCCTAATCTTTTTCTCACCCATCCGCTTACTCAGGGAATAGACCATGTGAAGGAACTGGTTAGTTAGAATACAATCAAGAGCTGTGTCTCCATTTCCTTGAGAAGATATACTCTCCTTTTATTCTAGAAATGTGATCTGCATTTTACGTTAAGGCATCAGGAATTGGTGATGGTCAGATATTACAACTGACATTCCAATACCTTTTATTTTTTTTTCCCTCTCTTCAAATGTTCTAATTCACAACATGAATGTCTTCATTTGTGAACTGCAGGTTGAGCTGTAAATATCGTAACTACCACCACATCAGCCCCAACTCCTACCTCAAGATGGCAAAAGCGACCTTCTTCTCCAGGCTGGGGTTAAGAAGTAGTTTATTGAGGGGCTCCCGGGTGGCTCAGTCGGTTAAGTGTCCGACAGTGGCTCAGGTCATGCTCTCACGGTTCGTGGGTTTGAGCCCTGCATCGGGCTCTGTGCTGACAGCTCAGAGCCTGGAGCCTGCTTCAGATTCTGTATCTCCCTCTCTCCTGACCCTCCCCTGCTCACGCTGTCTCTCTCTCTCTCTCAGAAATAAATAAAACATTTTAAAAACTGTTAAAAAAAAAGTAGTTTATTGGTAATTAACTGAAGAAATTATTTTAAAATTAAGAACACACTAACCACAAAGAGAGAGAGAGAGAGAGAGAGAACGCAGAGATCCAAAGCTGGCTGCACAGACAAGGAGCAGCAGTGGAGGATAAATGAAGCTCCAAGTTTCCCAAGTCAGACCTGGAAACTGGAGGGACAGCCAACAGCCCCAGCAAAAATACTGATCGCGTGTTACACTCACTTCCTGCTTCCTACTTAATACGATTTATCTTAGTCCATCTTCCCAGCAATGCAGTGAGATAAACAACATTGCAGGTGAGGAAACCAAGGCTTGGAGAGGTGAAGACACTTGGCCCCGGGCACACAGTCACTTTTAGAGGCAATAATCAGGGGCGCCTGGGTGCTCAGCCCGTTAAGCATCCGGCTTCAGCTCAGGACATGGTCTTAGGGATCCTGAGCTGGAACCCCGCATCAGGATCTGTGTTGCCAGCACAGAGCCTGCTTGGATTCTCTCTCTCTCTCTCTTTGCCCCTGCCCTGCTCTCTCTTTCCCTCTCTCGAAATAAATAAATAAACTTTAGAGGCAATAATCAAACCTAGCTTTGTCTGAGAGCCTTTCCTCCTGACCACACCCTGTAAGCCCAGCCGGGACTGCAGGCCTCCATGCCTGATGGACCACTGGACCGAGGAGGCTCATCATAACACATCATAGGAACATCATAGCATAGCTCCTAAGCACATCACAGCAGTTCTTACGTGATATTGTCCTGTCTGCACCTCCCACCGCAGTTATTTGGGGTTCAACCCTCACTGCCTCTTACAGGAAGGACTGAGCCTCCAGATCAGAGCACTTTGTCCCATGGGGAGCTTCTCTCTACGGGTCGCCATTATCTCTAAGCCACAGGGTGCACACAGAATTATGGTGGGCCTATCGTGTTCAGCTTAGGCTAAGAATAGACTTGGGGAAAAGAGAAAAAAGAATGCTGTGTCTAATGCAAACAGGGTGTTTGGGGGCATTTTTTCTTTTGGGGGAACCCCAGAACACAAGAAAGTTACCCGCCAAGTCAGGAGCTTACTATGACTGAGTTGGACCTTCCAAAGGAAAAATGCTTTCTTTGAAAAAGGCATAGGAATAAGCTTATTTCCCAATCAAAATTGCACCAGCATTCTTCTCAAAACTAGAACAAANTAAAATAAAATAAAATATAAAAAAGTTAAAAAATAAAAATAAAAAAAAAGATGTGGTTTATCTATACCATGGAATACTACATGGCAATGAGAAACAATGAAATCTGGCCATGTGTAGCAACACGGATGGACCTTGAGGGTGTTATGCTGAGCGAAATAAGTCAGGCAGAGAAGGACAAATATCATATGTTTGCACGTATAGGAGGATTAGGAGGAACTTGACGGAGGACCATGGGGGAGGAGAAGGGGAAAAATAGTTGGGGAGAGGGAGGGAGGCAAACCATGAGAGACTCTTGAATGCTGAGAACAAACTGAGGGCTGATGGGGGGTGGAGGAGAGGGGAAAGGGAGGTGATGGGCATGTGAAGGGCACTTGTTGGGATGAGCACTGGGTGTTATATGTAAACCAACTTGACAATAAACAAAGAAAGAAAAAGAATAAGTTTTTTAACTGCTTCCACAAGCCTAAGTAATTAGTATAATAAAATACTTATTCATCACTTAAAGACAATAAAATAGTTGACCCAATATTCCTGCACCGAATAAATCTTAAAAGGTATTTTGGGAAAATATGTATGAAAGAACAATTAGCAACAACATTTATGTAATACTAGTTAGCAAGTCAATGTTGAAACAATTTATTAAGTATGGCTACCTCATTGAAATATAGAATTCATTTTAGAAACTTTCTGTTTGGCTTGAAAAATTAAGTTTTGTTCAGCGAAGAAAGTCATTTGCAGAAAGACATATACTTTGCCCGATTGATACTAACCTTGTTCAGTGGTGATCGGCAGTTTTTCCAGCACACTTGAAGATAGGAATGAAATTTCTTCAGAAATTGCAGAAGGCTTTGTAAGTCAGCCACATTCTTACACTGATTTTTGTTGCCTGTTTGTCAGTCTGTTCAAAGCACAGCTTTGGATCCACTTGAAAATGGAACTCACCAGATTCAGAGTAAGGAGTAATTTTGCCTCCCCCGCCCCTCCCCCGGCTTTTTTCTTCATCCTGAGAGAAAATGTTCAGGGACATTCTTGCTGATGTATTTGTCAGCTTCATAGGGCAAGGTCAGTTTCCTTGTGGCAGATTTGAAATAAAGTCAAATGGTTATCAGGCAAAACCCTGTGGCAATACACGTATGTTACAAAGTAGTTAAAATAACTGGATAGTGTTAATTATACATAAGTAGAACAAAAGATTTCGTTTTGAATTTCGGTTATAAGTAAATTTTGCAGGAGGTTCTTCTGGGGAAAATTTAGGTTAGCAGTTTCCCAGACCTACTGTCCTCAAACTATACGAAGATAAGTCATTTTCTCCTTAGGAGGAGATCTCTTGCAAAAAATTGTTCAGCAGACACAACCCCTTGGTATGCAAATAAATCTGCAGGAACAGTCCACTCTATGCCAAAATAGAGACACATGAATTAACCAACCATTGTTGAAACTTTTTCCATTTGATAAAGAATGTAGTTCCATCACTATAACTAAGATACATAGACTCTCGTTCAGAAAAGTGAATCTAAAAAAAGATGAGGTTCATCACGGTAATGATTTTAGAAGAAAGCTTGCTTCCTAAAGCAGGTGACTAACCCATAGGTATTATGGTCCAAAATAATTGTGGTTTGTTTGGAACTTAGAATATATCTTGCTAAAATCATGCCATAAAATTGTGGTTTGTTTTCTAAGTAACCCCATAAAATCCTTCATAATCTATACAATAACGTATTATATGGTTTCAGCTGAATTCTCACTCAGAACTGCTGATGTCAGGCTATCACCAATCTGTAGCCATGGCCTTAGCTATTTCCACTTTAGGAAAAAAACAGAGTGGACTTGTTTCTGTCAGCTGCAGCAGCTAATAAGTGTCCGATGTAAAGAGAGACCTCATTTTCTAGCTATTGCATCTGCTTACTAGCTAATTAAAAAAAAAAAAATTCTTCCTATCTCCAACCACAGGATCTCCTGAGTTTTCTAACAAGAAAAGAACTATCCATTCAATCACAGGGCTCTCTGACTTTCTCACCTGAGGCAAAACAATAGCTCCAATGCTGCTTAAAAAAAAAAGTCAATTCCAACATAATGACATTTCCTCTCTCTGTGTAATCCCCCCCCCGCCCCCCAACCAAATTCTCAAACAGATGGGCTCTGGGAGGAACTTTTCTTCTGGCTAGTCACTCATGGTACCAGAAGTATGTATAACCCAAAGGGTGTCTGTATTTAATAAATGAAAGACTATTCAACTAATTTTGATCATTGAGATATTCACATTGAAAAATGCAGTGCAACTTTCCTGAGTGACAGGAGTTAAAAAATATATATTTGATTTTGAAAATCCAACTTTAGACATAAAGGCACTTCTATTATTATGGTTTGCTAAATACTTGTGATTGTGAAGACATGACCAAAAATAATTAAGGCGTAAAAACTGTACAGATCTTTCAACAAGATGATATAATTGTCGCTATGGCTTAGGTTAGAGCTTCAACAGCTTCATATATCTAAAGGAAAAGTGAAAATTTCAGTTGATTCAAATATTTTTAAATAGTTTGGTGCCAATTATCCTTCCTTAAAAAAAAACAAAAAACAGGGGCGCCTGGGTGGCTTAGTCGGTTAAGCGTCCGACTTTCGCTTGGGTCGTGATCTNTCCCCTTTGGTGTTTCTACCTTATCTCATGCAGGGAACTACCAAAAGCTATAAGAGAAAACTCCACTTACAGACTTTGCTTCTTTTTTTTCTTTCTTTTTAAATGTTTTATTTATTTTTGAGAGAGAGAGAGAGAGCACAAGCAGGGAAGGGTCAGAGAGAGGAAGACACAGAATCTGAAACAGGCTCCACGCTCTGAGCTAGCTGTCAGCACAGAGCCCAATGCAGGGCTTGAACCCACGAACCAGGAGATTATAACCTGAGCCAAAGTCGGGCACTTTACCAACTGAGCCACCCAGGCGCCCCTTCCTAGACTTCGCCTCTTGATTCCCCAACCATTAATCAGCCCAGTGCAGAAACCACTAAAACTACTCTCAGTAAGGGGACAGAGTCTCCTGATTTCCCAAATTAGTGGTTTCTGATCTCTTCAGATCAGGGTTTTTCAACCTCAGTCCTACCAACTTTGGGGACTAGAGAATTGTTTGTTGTAGAGAGAATTCCCCGTTGTGGGATGTATAACAGCATTCATGGCCTCTCCCCACTAGCTGCTCTTAAACCTATAAATTGACATGTAACTTCATGGAATCTCAGTCCTCAATTAACAGTGAAAAGCTCAAATACCAGTACATTCTCTAAAGAATTAAATACCCTGGAGGCAGGCTTGTTAAGCAATGTTGCAACATCAAAAGAATATGATGTGAGTTCTTAATTTCTAAGTTTAGATAACTTTTTCTTTTTTTTCTAATGTTTTATTTATTTCTGAGAAAGAGAGAGAGAAAGAGAGCAGGGGAGGGGCAGAGAGAGAGGGAGATAAAGAATCTGAAACAGGCTCCAGGCTCTGAGCTGTCAGCACAGAGCCCAATGCAGGGCTCGAACCCACGAACCATGAGAGCATGACCTGAGCCAAAGTCAGATGCTTAACCGACTGAACCACCCAGGTGCCCTGATAATTTTTTCTTAAAGCATGGGCCATGCCTTATTCATTCTTCTACCCTCAGTACTTGGCATTCATTAACATACACCTTTTTTTTTAAATGTTTGTTCATTTTTTTAATTTTTTTTTTAATTTCTAGGAGAAAGAGAGAGAGAGAGAGAGACAGCGTGAGCAGGGGAGGGTCAGAGAGAGAGGGAGTCACAGACTGAAACAGGCTCCAGGCTCTGAGCTGGCAGTCAGCACAGAGCCCGATGCGGGGCTCGAACCCACAAACCGCGAGATCATGACCTAAGCGTAAGTCGGACGCTTAACCGACTAAGCCACCCAGGCTCCCCGTTGTTTGTTCATTTTTGAAAAAGAGAGAGAACAGAGCGTGAGCGGGGGAGGGGCAGAGAGAGAGGGAGACAGAATCTGAAGCAGGCTCCAGGCTCTGAGCTGTCAGCACAGACCCAGACATGGGGCTCGAACTCACTGACAGCGAGATCCTGACCTGAGCGGAAGTCAGACACTCAACCAACTGAGCCACCCAGGCACCCCCATTAATATACATTTTGAATTAATAAATAGATTGATGGAGAAATTAAAATATCTTGGCATCTGAACTCTTTATGTTTCAACCTGAAGTTTTGGTAAGTTTGCACATACGTCCCCAACCTATGTGATTGCTTTAAAAAATGCTTTTGTGGGCGCCTGGGTGGCTAGGTCGGTTGAGTGTCTAGCTTTGGCTCAGGTCATGATCTCGTGGCTCATGGGTTTGAGCCCTGCGTGGGCTCTGTGCTGACAGCCAGCTCAGAGCCAGGAGTCTGTCTTCGGATTCTGTGTCTCCCTCTCTCTATGACCCTCTCCTGCTCATGCTGTCTCTCTCTCTCTCTCAAAAATAAATAAAACATAAAAAAAAGTTTTTTGTAATTGGTTAATGCCAGGTAAGGCAGGTCACGGAGGAGAAAGGACCATTGGTCATGGAATATGGAATTTGTAGGGTGAGAAAGGACAACACAAATATCCAAAATTCAATGGTACCACCAATTATTTTGCCTAAATTTTGCCCAAAGCTAGGTCTTTTTATCAAACTACTTTTCTCATCAGGATTATACTATCCAGTGTTTGGAATTCTTTCTAATATATGTATACTTCAGAAAGATTTAGTGTGACTGCTTTCTGCTTTGCAAGGCGCACTAAATCTTGTAAGTAGCATTTGTAATGAAAATGGCAAACTAAATGATCGGGACATTTATGTGCTTATCTGTCAACTGGACTGCTTGCTTATTTTGTGGATTTTCTGACCACCAAGCCTTCAGACTTTTAGTTTTGACATGGGGCCCAGGAATTTGCATTTCAAAATATTACTCTGACTTGATGTCCTGTGGGCCACCCTTTGGGAAACTCTGCGTGCAGCAGTATTTCTGAAGTCAAAATGAGATCAGGCAGCCTGATACTGGAGGCATCCGTGTTAAATCTGTTCTTTATTCATTTTTAGTGTTTTGTGCAAAAAGAGGTTCGAAGACCTTGTTGAACAAGAAACCAAATGAAATTCAGATCTGGGAATCAGAATACCTCGTTAGGGGTCCTTCTCGCAATTTTCCCCGTGCGCAGGCGCGAGCAGGTGAGCAAGCGCAAAGATAAGGAAGGGTAAGAAAGGCCCACATTTGTTACAGGAATCACCCAGGGAACCATTCTCAGGATTCCAATGCGAGGGGAATATGCCTCTTGGTACTTTTTGTTTCTCTTCTACACAGTGGCTTAGGGTGTTTATTAGACTCCCTTTCTGAGATCATCAATTAGATCATTGAAGGGATTACACAGGGAATTTCTCTGAGAGTTGTGGTGGGAAGGGGGCGCCTGGGTGGCTCAGTCGGTTAAGCGTCCGACTTTCGCTTAGGTCATGATCTCGCGGTTCGTGGGTTCGAGCCCCGCGTCGGGCTCTGTGCTGACAGCTAGCTCAGAGCCTGGAGCCTGCTTCAGATTCTGTGTCTCCCTCTCTCTCTAACCCTCCCCTGCTCACGCCGTCTCTCTCTGTCTCTCTCTCTCCCTCTCTCTCAGAAATAAATAAAACATTAAAAAAAAAGAGTTGTGGTGGGAAGAAGAAAACTGTAAGGAACGAAAATCCAGATGCACACAGGGTCACAAAAAATAGTACAGAAGCTCTCCACTGTGTGCTTGTGTATGTTTGCCATATCCCAACATCCAGGATGATAAGGGAATCGCCTATTTGGTCTATCACGGTACTATGCAAGAGCCATCGGAGAGCACCACAGAGTGCCAGGAACCTCTACCAAGGACAGATCCAGACCAGGAGGTAAGACTCTGAGAGAGGTGCTCCTGAGAGAACAGGGGGGCTGTGAGTAGGACTTGGGGACCCCCAGAGACAATGAAGCATTTAGCTCCGGAGAATAAAATGGAGGCAAAAGGGAAGGGAACTCTAACATTAAATCCAGGAAAATCCCAACACAAACTGAAAGATTTTTATTCCATTTTCACAGCGTATGGAAATTAGTTCTCTTTCCTACGACTCGTAATGCCCTGCTTGACTGCAAGTAACAGACAACTTGACATGTCTTCAGCACTTAAGGTTTTTATCCTCTCCTATCTCAAAAAGTGTGGAGATCAGATTGAGTCAGCACCTCGGCAGTACCACGAGGAGCCAGACACTTTCCATATTTCCATGCTGCAACCCACGGCGTGTTGACTTTCCTCCTGGGCCTGCGTCCTCGTGGTTGGAAGATGGCTGCCGCGGCTCCGGGAATCGAGCCCTCTCGCCAGTGCTTCAAAGGGCAGGGCGGAAGAAGAGGCCATCTCTGTTTTTATGATTAAGGAAAATTTCCCCGGGTGTTCCGGAGGTCTCGGTGGTTGTAACTGAGCATCCCCACGCCATCCCTGGAAGGGAGCTGCTTTGGAACAGCTGTCCTTTGGGCCTTTGTTGTAGGAGGCGAACTCTGGCAAACAGCAAGAACTGGAAGGCAACTGGCTATTGTGCGGAGAAACTTGTGGGTGAGCAAACAAAATGGTTTCGAGAACGGCTCTGGTGTCTCTGCGTCGGTGTTTGGATACAAGTGAGTCAGATTTCTAAACCCGGCTTCATGTTAGAATAGCTCAGGCCCAGATTATTTCCTATCTCCTGAGAGTAATTCTAGCCCATTAACTCACTTTAGGGAACAGGGTGCTGGTTATGAGCTAGCTCTCCCGCTAATGTGCTTTTTTGCACTTGAAAGAGCAACGCCTGCGGGGAAAAAAATGTGTCCCAATATATTATGGTTGCCAGGAACATAATGAACAGAGGTTTAAAAATAGGGGAGGTCAAGAGTTTTGTTTTATAGAGGCCACATGTGTATTCATGCAAACACAGCTTTTACTGCTTTTTCTTTGTACACATACAAATTTCCAGTTGGACATGAAAATGTGTGGAGGCGCTCCATGAATAATGACACTTTAAAAAGAAATAAGATTCTGGCTTTTACCTTCACAATGTGGGAGTCAGGGGGTTAGTGGATCCTTCCAGAGATCTACTACAGTATCTTCGGTAAAACAAAATATCGCTAGTAGAGCAGATAAGCCTTCCAGTCGGAAGATTCAAATATGCAGAAATGTCAGTTTCACGATTAGTCTGAAACTGAACTCCGTGTTGCATCCTTTAATCCTGGCTAGCAATGGAGCAGGAGATTAAGATCGTCTATTCAGGGGAACTCGGTTACTTCTAGATTTAAGTCTGGGAATCTTCCACTCTGATTCACCTCTCCTTCTCCCTAATCTCTTAGGGAGGCTCACGTATCATACTGGCACCTCGCTAGTGTGGCCATGCTCCCTTCTCACTCACTTCTCATGCCAGAGAACTTGTTTCGGTCCCCAAAGGCTTCCTCCACCCCGTCCTTGGGCTCCTGCTCCGGCTTCAGGAGCTGGTGGCCAGGGCGGCCTTTGGTTTCAAGGTCTAGCGGTTTGTTTTCTTTTCGCATCCCAACCGCAAGCTTCTTCTGCCCTCTGGCCCTTCAGGCATGCTGCACGCCCCCTGCCCACTCATCCCTGCGGGTTTTAGAAACTCTTACCCTGCTTTCTTACCTGGGTGGGGTAGCAGAACTTCCTGAGACAAGCTGGCCTATTCATAAAAGAAATGGTGACACAATTAAGCACAGCTAGCTAATGAGAGACTTCTGACCGTGAGATTTTTTCCAAATCCTCACTTTCCCTTTACACAGCTGTGTGCACGTGGAGATTTATCATAGAGGAAAATAAGAAATCAGCTTTGCTTCTAACAGTGCAAGCACGGGTGGGTCTGCGAAAAGCAGGGAAGAATTTGATCCTCTCTTCTTAGATAAGGGAACAAAGTCAGAGATAAGATAATGTTGCCTTGGGAAAAAATGTCTCCTTTCAGCGGCTTTCCCCCTGGGAGCCTGATTGGTCTGTGGGGATTCAATACTCAAAGCTGAGTCAGTGTGCGTTTCTGTGCCAGCGAGCTGTGCACATAAAGCATTCAGCTTCGGGGGATCTGGGGGGCTCAGTCAGTTAAACGGCTGACTCTTGGTTTGGCTCAGGTCATGATCTCACTGTTCGTGGGTTCAAGCCCCATGTCAGGCTCTGTGCTGACAGCTCAGAGCCTGGAGCCTGCTTTGGATTCTGTGTCTCCTTCTCTTTCTGCCCTTCCCACACTCACATTTTGTCTGTCTGTCTGTCTCTCTCACTCTCAAAAATAAATAAACTTTAACAAAGAGAGAGAGAGAGAGAGAGAGAGAAAGGAGGAAGATGGTGGATTGGGGTGGAGAAGCAGCAGGCACTGAGCGTGCTCAATGGGGCCTTAGAGCATTCATCTGCCTCCAGGCTGCATTTCTCTGTGGCTTTTGATTCTAACCCTCTTAATAGCGCTCACCTTCTGGAAGCCAAAGGACAGGATAGGCTCATGTAAGAGGCCAGGACCAAGGAACTAGTTAGACAGCTGTTTGTTCAGGCAGAAAAGGAGACTGGGCTACGTAGGGCAAATGTGTGAGGACGGTGAGTCCAGGTGAGGAGGCAGGATACAGAGTCAGGGCATCTCCATGGGAGGCAGGACCAAGCAGGTCTGGAGGTCTGGAGCAGGTAGGAGAGAGGTCTTGGGTCAGGAGGAGCACAGATGAAGTTTCAGGCAAGCCAGGCTTCAAACAGAAACACTAGACCAGCTAGTGGGTCCTGTGTGCTGTGGTCTGGCATCTAGCTCAATGGCCGAAGTCCTCAGAGCGGCCACCAAACCTGGACAAGACCACGGATCCTAAGACAGTCCGTCTGCACTCCCTCATCTTGGCTCGTTGCTCTGCTCAGTTTGGAAGGAAAAACTGGCCACGAGAGGGCAGTAGGGAGCCACTGACACCCTTAGGTGGCATATTGTTGGGTACTAGGTGCCCCCAAACCTGGGCAAACTGACTTTGATTCCTTAGCCTCAGCCTGGACATCCTGACTCAGTAGCCTGGGTGGAGGCCGCCGGTCTGTAGTTTTAATTGTGCAACAGACCCACAGTATCCTGAAGTACTCTGCATCTCCTATCATCTTTAGCTCCCTTAACCCAGGATGACAAAAAAGATTGTTAGGAGAATAACGTGTTAAAAGGTTTACTGAGAAAAGAAATCATGTAACAATGAATATCTAAAACATATGCTCATTTCAAAGTATAATAATAAAGGGAAGAGCTGTGCCAGCACCTGGTAGCTTGAGAAGTAGAATGTCACCCACACCTTTGAAGCCCCCGTGTGCCTGTCTCACTTCACATCCCTTCCCTCACTCAGGAGGTGACCATAATCCTGAGGTTTGTACAAATCACCTCCTTCCTTCTCTTTAGACCTTAACACCTCTGGTTTTCATTTTGTTTTGTTTTGTTTGTTTGTTTATGCCTAAATAATAGATTATTTAACTTGGGCTGATTTTGAATTTTTAACAAAAGGAATTATTTTTTTCAATGAGCAGTAGGCTTTTGAGAAAAATCCATATGGACACATGTGTTTGTAATTTATTTCCATGTACATGCATAAACCCATGGATTTATTTCCATGTACGTGCGTAAATTTATTTGTAATTTATTTCCGTGTCCATGCGTAAATCCATGTACATGGAAATACATGGATTTCCTCTCACCCCCCACCCCCCATATCTTTAAACCAATTCTACCCATAATGTGGGGCTTGAATGCGCCAGCCCAAGATCAAGAGTCACATATTCTACTGACCGGGTCAGCCAGGCACTCCTCATCTCCTCTCTCAATGGACATTTACAGAACTTCTGGGTTTCTCCCTCCACAGTTCTGTGAATATTCCTGTGCCTGGAGAATTTCTCAAGAGTTTTTCCAGTGCATACATCTAGAAGTAGAATTTCAGAGTTTTAGTGTATGCATTAATAATAAGCACTATCCATAAAAAAAGAGAGTGATAAATTTGATCCCATCAATATTTAAAGATAGTGAAAAGGCAAGCCACATCCTGGGATAAGATGTTTGCAATACAGAATGTTGACAAAGGGCTAATATCTAGAATATACACACAATCGTGAATCAATAAAGAAAAGTGAGATGACCTGGAAGAAAAATGGGCAAAAGTCACACATGCTTCAGAAACAAGGAAATCCAGAAGGCCATTAAAAATATTATGTCCAATGTCATTAGTTATCAGAGAAATGTGAAGCGAAGCCACAAAGAGATATCAGCACGTAGCTTATGGATTGGTCAAAATGAATCAGCCAATATTAAGTGTTGTCGAGGTTATGGGACAATAGAAAAATCCACTCACTGCAGAGTAAGTGGTATCATCACTTTGAGAAACACCAACATTATCTGACTAGTCCTCTCAAGGCTCTGGTCTTATAGGATAAGCTGGAGAATACAATGGAATGTGAAAAGCCAGGTGCCCAGCACTGAAGTGGGGCTATGAAAAGGAACTCGTGAAAGGGTGTATAGGAAGCTCTCACCTTGGCGTAGCTGTGCCCTCTGTGGGTTCACAGTCAAGCATCTGATGGGAGGCTCAGGGCTTCCATGGCTCAGCAGGACCTATAGTCTGGAAGAGCTAGACACGTAGCAGAGAAGCATGAGGCCAGCCTGGGTGGACCTGACAGGGCACCTAATCACGAAGACTGTTAGAGAGAAACAGCTCCTGCTTCACTCATTCTCACTTCCCAAATCTTATCTAAATATGTGTTTTGGCCAATTCTAACCAGGACATACAGGAAAGGGGATTCTGGGAGATGTGGTTTCCAGGGTATTTGTTTCCCATTACCCTGTAACAAATCACCAACAACTCAGTGGCTAACACAGTGCAAACTTAGCTTGCAATTCTTGAGGTCAGAGGTGCAAAACATGTTCCACTTGGTTAAAATCAAGGCATTGACAGTGCCCCACTCCCTCTGGAGACTCTGTGGGGAAGTCTACTTCCTTGCCTTCTCCAGCCTCCAGAGGCTACCGCATTCTTGGCTTGTGGCCCTTTCCTCCATCTTCAACATGTGACACACCAGCCTCTGCTTCTGTTGTCACGTCTCCTTTCTGATTGTGATCCCCCTGCCTTCCTCCTCTAAGGACCCTTGTGATTATATTGCGCCCACCTGGATAGTCCAGGACAACCTTCCCATCTCAAGATCCTTACCTTAATTACATCTATGAAATCCTTCTTTTTTTTCATCAAAAAATTTTTTTAGGGGCGCCTGGGTGGCTTAGTCAGTTAAGCGTCCGACTTCCGCTNGAAAGAGAGGGAGAATCTGAAGCAGGCTCCAGGCCCTGGGCTGCAGCACAGAGCCCAATGCGGGGCTTGGACCCATGAGGCCTGAGATCATGACCTGAGCTGAAATTGGATGCATAACCGACCAAGCCACCCAGGTGCCCCAATCCCCTCTTGCCATCTAAGGAGACACCGTCACAGGTTCCAGGGATAGAACGTGGCCATGTTTGGGGGTTGTGATTCAGACCACCACAGCGGCACAGCCCAGCCACCTTCCCACCAACTGGAGCATTTGTTTATTAGATGATTTTCAACGGGCTCACCTAGGTTCTCACACAGAGCATGGCTGACTTCTTTCAGCGCTGAGTTTGGCTGATAATCTATGGATCCTCTGTCTTGTTAAGATCGTTTTGGACTTTCTTTTCTCTCTCAGGCTTTGTTTCTGTCTCACATTTTGGCACACCCACCAAATTCCTTTTCACTTCAAGGTGTCCTTAGTGTTCTTCTTTTAATCGCCCTTGTAGCTATGTCTGTTTTTTATGATTTGGGAAGTTTAAATAAAACTCCACTGCCATAAGTTCTTGCTATCATGTATTCTTGCCATGGTTTTGAACTCGTGTATAGATATTATTTTCTTAAATGAGGTTAGAAAATAAGTATGATGATAAAGATTAATGAAGGTTTTCAAAAGACCTTTCCTGAGAGTGGATTTCTTAACCAATGTCTTCCCAAACCATCCCCTAAAATATGACTCAGCACTAAACTTCAAAGCTGGGTAGCTACTTACACTACTAGAAATAAAATTAGATAGGAGAGTTATGTGGCTAAGATATCCCTCCATTATGGTCAGAAATGAAATTGTGAAGGTTTGGGGTCAGGATATTTTCTCAGTTGAAGTATCAATTTCAAATACCTATTTTAAAGATTCTCAGACAAAGTGGTTTGATTTCCTAGTGTCTTATAAGTGTTTGGCTTCACTACATCCCAAGTGAGATTTTAGACTATGAACCACATTGAAAGAATCCCTTGGACCACCTACCTCAAAGCTTCTGCTTGCAGCCATGGAACACACACACACACACACACACACACACACAATACAAACCCCACCACCACCACTATAACCACACCATTTGAAGTGTCTGCCCAGCGTGTGACATCTTTGTGGTTACAATTGTCAAATATCTATTTTTATACCCTTTTTATGGAGAATTCAAATCTCTAGCAAAAAACACTCTTCGAACAAAACCTACTCATTGCATTTGGGCAACCGCAGACCACCTGGAGGGCCTTCAAAGACCAGATTTCCAGAAACTACAATTTAGAACAAAAAAAGAATCATGGTGCCTTGAGTTGAGGAGGACCGAAAAGGTACCTGGTACAAGCTCGCCCCAAATTTGAAAACTAGCAAAGCACACAACTTGCCCTGGTTTTCATATTTTACAAGAAGGGATTAAGTATGGAATCCAGATGTCATCTAAGACAACCTTGTCCATTGGGGATTTAGGAAACTTTCTAATAGAACTTGGGCTGAGCTCCTACATTCACAAATGCTTCTCTGTTTTGTTTCCCCCTTAACCTGGAAACTCAGACCCTTGGACCCTGTAATTGGTCATTCTACTTAATCATCTCTAGAAGTTAGTGGTGTCAGAGAGGAGTCAAAGGGGTCATCTGATGCCTCACCCCACATCCTGACATCTCCCATGTCTTTCCTTCTTCTCTTCTCCCTCTTCCTCTTCCTAATGCCACCTCCCTCCCTCCATAGAAAACAGATAATCCCATCTCCTTGCACCGTATGCCCTCCCCACATGGCCTTGGTACCAGTCCCTACCTTCCACTGTCCTCCTGCCCAGATTAATCTTCTCTGAGGGGACCTATTGAGTATTTTCCCCAATAAGAATGGGACTCCTGTGAAGAGCAATTTACCTACCAACTGCTAGGAGAACAAAAATGTCTTCATCTCCTTACATATATGGCAGGCAAAACGATCATAAAACCATGAAACTATGTGAGAAGTTATTCAATCTCTTCCTCCACAGAAGAAAATCCACACAGAAAGCTCAGACAGGTGAGTGCAAGTGAGAGAATGTCTACAGGCTTCTCTCTAGAACTCTCTAGAACCATTAGCAGGTTCAGCAAACAGGCATCGCCTGAAGTTTTCCCCTCTCCCAACGCTACAGTCAGAGCAGGATGTTCTTTCTTCTGCATTCTTTCCAAATCCTGGGGAAAGCTTCTTCCCCATTCACTAAATCAGTCACTCTATTCTTTCTCCTTGGTAATGGGTATGCATCCAAGAAGCAAACTTCCTACTGCTAGCTTTTGTGTTTGTTTCACTTGTTGAAAAGGCAACATGGCAATGAACTGTACTTAGCAGTAGAGAAATCAGTAAGTTCTTACAGCCAAAGAAGAGTGGGTTCTTATATTTTTCATGATGAGTTCCACAGGTAAACGTGTTGTTTTACTGATGAGGCAGCAAACTCCTGGGGCCCTGTCTTTTTTTTGGGGGGGGGGGCCTGTCTTATACTTCAGTTCAACCTCCACCTAATCTAGCTGCTACCTACTTGCTTCAGAAATGAAGCATCACTAGGCTTCCCTGGGCTGCTTCCTGCTAAGTCAAACAAAAGCGGGCCTTAGTCTTTATTCAAAGGACTTGAAGAAACAACATGATGTAATGGGAAACATTGGATTTAAAGCCTGAGGGCCTGACTTAAAAAACAAACAAACAAAACGCAGTCCGGTTATTGAACCTTTCTGAGATTCTTTGGTTTGCTTGTTTGTAAAACGAGTAATAATAATTACTGCCCAACATGGGGTTGTTGTGAGAAGCAAATATGATCGTGCGTGTTACAGTCCTGTGCAGAATGCAAAACATTTTGCAATATTGAGATATCAAGCCAGAGTTTAGCCATCAATATAAGCATCCAATAGGATGTAAAAGGAAGGACTCAGTTCATTCTCTGAGTCTTCAGGTCCGTTTCTGAGGACTTGAACTTCAAATCCATTCCCACAGCTCAAATTTTTGTACAAACTTTTCCTTTATCCTCAAGACTAGCCTTGAGTTTGTGATGCATCTGCCATGGCCTGGTGACTAAAGACATCTGAACAAGCAGCTTGAACTCAGCCCTCACGAAGGAGAGTCCCACTGAGCCATAAGTTGTCTGACACTGACTTGTTCCCTGCTCCATGGCTGCAGACTCCAAGTCTGTCCCTGGAGATTGAGCCTTTTCCGGCTTTCCCGGGCTTTGCCTGAACAGCACACCAGTGCAGAGACTGAGAGGCAGTCTGGGTAGCCAGGCTGGGTAATTTAAGCCTGAGCAAATCTTCATTTCCCCATCCAGCCAAACCCTCCGAGGAGGGCCACCTCCATATTCCATTGTGCACTCAAAGAGGCTGGATTGCCAGGTTGGGCAGGGGCCTGGCAGTGACTTACCACTGGCATGGTATGTGCCAGGATGGCCATGGCAGTGACTTACCAAGGTGACAGAGCTGGGTAGCGTCTGGAAGTCCCCCGTTGAGCCAGGCCTTAACCCTCTGTTGCCAGATCAGGGGAGATGGGAGGGAGGCGGGGAGTGAGAAAGGGCAGAACAGTTTGGATAGTGAGGGTAGGGGTGTTGCAGGAGAGCCCTTAAGGGAAGTGTGCCAGCAGCCTTCAACCCACCAGTAGGAAAGTGTTTCAATGTATTAAGACCTAGAATGTTCTTATAGGGACACACAGGCCAAATACCAGCCCAAGGATTGAGACATCAGCTCCTCTGTTCCTCTGGCTTCACTGATGAGGAAATTGAGTAATTGGGCCAGGTCACTTCCCCAGCAATGGTTTCTTTGCGGCATTCTCCCCAGCCAATTGTCCTTAGTAACCTGGGCTTCACAACAGCAGGACTGACGGGTGACTGGTTTCCATGGCGACCAGAAAACAGATGCAATGCTGGCACAACCCTTTATTTAATCTATTAAAGTCTTGTTACTGGTACCTTGGATTTGATGTCCTAACACTACTGGTTTCTTCATCAATAATTTATGTCAACGTAACTTTATTAAGCAGCTATTGTATAGAATGGACTAGATTTTACAGGATCTTCAGAGGACCAGAGAGCCTCTGGTATATGTATATTTATTTATGAATTGTACTGTACTGATATTATATTAAATATTAACAAAGCTTAACTTAAAATGTTCTTTCTTCATAACAGTGGAATATTTACACAATCTTTGATGATGGGAATGGATTCCATATCCATGGTTTCCCTATGTATGGATCTTTTTTCGGTAGAAAAAGTTAACCCATTCTACCAAACACATAAAGCGTGTTAACTTTTCTCCAGTGTGCTCTGATAAGAGCATCATCTGCTCACTTATAATCATTTTTGCCACTGTATATAGAAACTGTGACCCCAAGGTCCTAACTTGTGTGTTTGCACACTGATCTTATCTCACATTGAAGAGCACAGTGCCTTCCTTCCTTGCATTGAGGCATCATGATTGTTAAAAATACCAAAGATATCAAACACATACGCAAGTCTGGCTGTCAAGTTCACATCTACAGAAGCTGGGGCTGAAGTGGTTTCTTACCTTGCAGAAACACTTTGAATTCATCTCGCAGTTTAAACATTCCTGAGTTGCTAGAGCCTTCCCCCTCCACAACCATCATGCCTCATCAAGAAACTTGTTTTTTATGGATCAACCTCCATATTAACACATAATAAAGAGAATGATTTGAGCTAAACATATTGGCCTCGATGTCATTTCATGTTTTACAGGATCAGTAAGCACGTTGTGTAGTTCGGCCAACTTTTAAAGGACTGTTAATAAGATTTCCTTGATGAATAAAGCAGTGAATTGATTCACAGTCACTGGTGTAAGCTTCTTGGTACCTCGCTAGTGTGCAGAAGCCTGTCTAACCTCATCAGTCAGCTTCTTTCTCTTTCCTAACCAGCGCCTGGGTCTAGAGACAAACACTTTCCTCTCCCCTCTTTTTTATTTCCAGTATGGAATTTTATGGTCTATAAGGGTTTTCGTTATGTCAAAGAAGGAAGTAAAAGCGTGTTGGAAGAACTTTCTCTCCAAATCAAACCTGGGTTTTACTCTTGGTGTTTGACAACAAAATGCTGTTTTGATTCAAAATAGCAAACTTTTACCCACTTCTGTCTTCCTGCTGTAACAATCTGCCAAAGGGAAAAGACATGTACCCCCAAAAATGTAGAGAGAAAAGCATGTTGACATTTTTAGACTTCTTTCCCGAGCCCCATCAGTTGGCCGCAGAGGGTTTGCAGTCTCCTCTACAGAGGGTGGTTGCTGGCCGTACGTTGCCACACGGCTAGCTGTGTAATGGCGACGCTTCCGGCTCTCCGGGGGGGTCTATATCCGGGTTATGTCATAAGTGTCCCCCCCACCCCCCTGTAATGTTCCAGCTGCAGTAGCTCTTTTCCTGCCCATTGCCACCAGGGATCCAGAGAGTCTCCGGTTCACAAATGAATGGTCTGTGTTCGGCATGTCTGGGAGCCCAGCATTTGAAACCCAGAACTCATTTTTCTGTAGAGAGAATGTTTTAAGTGTTTGTTGGGTCTCCAGGTCAACCCACAAAGACTCATTCCACTCCTAGTACAGGTTAATGAGTTTTCCCTTTGCTCCTTTTATATATATCCTAGAATTACAGAATGTCAGGGCTGAAACGGAACATAGACCATTGTGTTATCCGTTGCCAACAGAGTTGTTTTCAGTGTATTCTGTTACAAATGTCCCACCTTCCATCTACTTAGACGTTAAGTAGGGTCCTGTGGTCTAGCCTGGAAACCCAGTCATCCTTTACAATGTGGTAAATCAAATAGCCATAAAGCAGGAATGGTCTTGCCACAGAGAACTTCACCTTGGCTACTCTTCTTTACAGCCTTTGAGGCACACTGCAAGGGCCAGGAGTTCATTAGTGGTGTCCACACAGACATGGCCAATACTTCTTAGGCAACTTAAATCAATGTGATCAGGAAAACCTTTGCTCAGCTGCGGGAGCAGAGGCGTGAGGGAACACCTCCTGGCATTTACTGAGCCAGGCATACTTGCATCTTAGGGAGCCCTTATCCCTCTTGTATTCTTATCTTCCCTGTCCTCTCCGCCTGAAATGCTCTACCCCAGATATCGTCATGGTGCACTCTCTCACTTCATCAGCTCTTTGCTCCAGTGTCACAGCTCAGAGAGGCCCTCATTGCTGGCTCTATGTGAACCAGCACTTTCCGCGCTCTGGGTGCTCTGGTTTCCTGCCCCCACTTTGCTTTTCTCCGTAGCACTTTTCATTTGCTTAGTTATCAGAATCCCTGCTTACCACCCTCCCTTCCCTCTTCTCCCAACTCCGAGCCAGCTTCAGGAGGGGAGGATTTTCTTCCTTTGGTTTATACCATCACAGTCTAAAACACTATCCAGCACACAGTAGGAGCTTGGGAAATGTGCTTGTAGGTGAAAGAATGAGGCTAGTAAGTACTGGACCAGATGCTCTGTATACATTATTTCACTCAGCACTCAGAGAGCTTCCGGGTAACAGGTTTCTTCTTTTTTAACAGAGGAGCGGCCGAACGCCCTTAGGTGATAGCAGGTTTAGCAATACAATTTTGTGATTCATGTAAGCATTTTATCCGTTTCTAATTGTTGGTATTTTTGGATCTCAGTAAAATCCTCTCACATTCCCTGCCGTGGACATTTGAATCAAAAGAAATTCTCTCTAAATTTAGTTATCAGAAAGGGGGAAGGATGGCATTTTACAGTGGTTTGTCTCTAAGGACAATTTGGAGCCCAAATGTCCATCAAGTGATGAGTGGGTAAAGAAGATGTGGTGCATATATACAATGGAATGCTACTTGGCAATCAAGCCAATGAATCTTAAATGAATGATAATGACCACCATTGCTGGTAGGGGTAGGATTTAAGGTCTCTGTCCTCAAACACCTTATGGAGATACCGTCTTTTTGTCCTGGGAGAAACAATATGTAACCATTTTTCATTCATCCATTCATTCATTAAACAAACATGAGTTCTGTCCTTGAGGAATTCTATCCCAGAAAGAAAGAAGCTTTGTAAAAACTTTGATAACACAGTGAGATAATAGTAACAGAGCAGTCTGTGTAAAATGCTATGAGGACACGTGGACCTGCACGCGTATCATCTTTTTCGTCCTTGGTTATGGTCAAGGTTACATGCCAAACTCTCTAAACATCTTCCTGAAATTATTTTCTTTTCTTAAAAAATGTTTTATTTGTTTTTTTTTTTAATAGTTTATTGTCAAATTAGTTTCCACATAACACTCAGTGCTCATCCCCACAAGTGTCCTCCTCCATGCCCATCCCCCCTCCCCCCACATCCATCAGTCCTCAGTTTTTGTCAGCATTCAAGAGTCTCTCATGGTTTGCTTCTCTCCCTTTCCCCCACCATTTCCGCCCTTCTTCTCCCCCTTGTTCCTCCGTTAAAATGAGCAAATCAGAGAACTCTAGATGTTTTATTTGTTTTTGAGAGTGAGAGAGAGAGTGTGAGCAGGGGAGGGTCAAAGGGAGGGAGACACAGAATCCGAAGACAGGCTCCCAGCTCTGAGCTATCAGCACAGAGCCCAACACAGGGCTCGAACTCACAAACTGTGAGATCATGACCTGAGCCGAAGCTGGACGCTCAACTGACTGAGCCACCCAGGTGCCCCTGAAATTATTTTCTTAAATGTACATATGCATGGCATAGTTAGACAAACTTGGCACTTCTATGCAAAGAGATACATGCATCAGACCATAAAGGATGGGGTCCATGTCAATACATGATGGCCCCCAAAGTGAACCTTCACAGAAATATATCAGAAGGGAGTTTGAAGCCATGTTTTGTGAGTTGGCAGGAATGAGAACAACTTTAGAATCAGTTGACAAATTGGGTTTAAACCTAGATCTCACTTAGCTGTGTATAATCTTGGGAGTGGTCTCTGCTATCTCAGAAGCTCGCATCTCACAGACTGTTGTGAACAGAATTCCCAGCACAAATTGATACTTAGCAGGTGCTCAGTAAATGTCATAGAGCAAAGCTACCTTGTTCTGCTAGCTTTGGGGTAAATTTTACATCTATCATTTAATCAACATAGGACTTTATAATTATTCATATTTTACAGGTGAAAATCGGAGGGTAAAGGTAGCAGTATATCTACTAAGCAGTTTAGCTGGGAGCCCATATTTTCCTCTTCCAAAGTTAGGCCTCTACATAAATAAGTATATTTTAATTTCATCCGGTTCTTTCTGTAAGTTGCTTAAGGAATTCATGATCTAAAATTAAAAAATATGTGTGCACGAATTTATTAGTTAAGTCCTCAGGGATACAAAATTGTCAGGGATACAAAATTGTCTTTTCCAGACTACATACCCCCTAATTTTCATCGTTATGGCAATGCTTCGCAATTTTATTTTCAGGCAGTAGATGGCGCTGATGATTGTCAAAAGAGACAAAGATACTACCAAACACCATACCCCTGACTCCTTTCCTTAGCCATTACAACAAAATAAAAAACAAACAAAAACTGGTGAAGAAAGTAAAGATTTTCATTCCAATTAAACGTTGAAATTAGGAATTTGGAACTGCCCTGTAATTGAGCTGGATGCATATGTGACACCTGTGCGCTTAATTTAGGACTCTAGGAACGATCTCCTGGGCTCCTTGCAAAATTTCGTCAAACAGGATTAAAACAAAATATAGTAAAATGTAATTATCCAGACAAATAATAAATTTAGAGATATTTGTCAGATTTTATTTTCTGCATCATAATTTTAGGAAGAGATGAATATTGAGACAACTATGAATGCAGTTAAAACGTACAATATATATTAGTATATATTACATAATATGTAATACGTTTTATTTATAAATATATATTTAAGTCATATATATACACATATTATATAATAATATATATCAATGTAAATATATTATATATTTATTTAATGCATAATATAAAAATGACATTTATTTAAGATATATAATATAACTATTATTATATATTATATGTAAATATAAATATTATATATCTTAAATAAATATAATATAAATATAAATATATACATGACTTAATACATATACATTTTATATATATATATTTCTCTCCCTCTCTCCCTCTCTCTCTCCTCCAGAGTGCTGAAGACAGTACAGAGGAATACAGTGGTCAAGAAGAAAAACAAGACAATTGAATTATATGAGTTTGGGGTAAGTTAACATCTTGGAACATAAGTTTTCTCCTCTTGAAAGCTGAAATGTTTCTTGCCTAACCCACAGAACAGCTGCACGGGTCAAAGGCAGTAATGCAGCGTAAACGCCTTGAAAATCATGTCCTATATTAAGATAAGCCTTCTTTCCTCCTTTCCAAGCATTCAACCCAACCTCCTAGAAGGCACAATCTTAACACAATGGCACTGAAATTCAGAATAAAAGACTCGAGTGTTCATTTGCTCATCTGTCCATGAACAATTTAAAGACCTTTGGTGTATTAGATTCATGGAAAACTGGGGACCAAGGCGTTTTCAATCATAAAAGGAACGTTTAGATTAATATTCAGCCATTCAGAGAATTAAATAAAAGAACCCTTGACTCCAAATGGTATAAGTTTATTGAGGTAGCCTATGCTCTCCTTCCCACTTTCAACTGTCTTTTCCTCCGTAGGAGTGAGGGTGCCCGCACTTGGAGGCACTGCGTGTATGTCTGTGGGGCACACATTTGTGGGGTGCAGGTGAAGCAGGCTAGCTCAGTGTACTTCTGCTGCAGTGACAGTCATAGGTCTACAGAAGCCTACGTGGAATTTCTCCCTTGATTTCTACAAGAGGCGTAGACATCTTTTTTTTTTAATAGCTTATTGAAATATCTTTGACATATAAAAAAAATAGACATGTCTCAAAAGAAGAAATTCAAATAGCTAACAGCTTCTCAGCATCTTTAATCATCAGAGACATGCAAATAAAAACCACAAGGAGCGATCTCCTCACACCTGTCAAGGTAGCTATTATCAAAAAGAGAAAAGATAACAAGGGTTGTCAAGGATGTGGAGAAACGGGAACCCTTGTGCGCAGCTGGTAGGAACGTAAATTAGTGCAGCCGTTATGAGAAACAGCATGGAGGGTGCTCAAAGCATCAAAAATGAAATTACTATAGTACCGTCAGTACTTCTTTTAACAAAAGATTCACAAATATTTGTGGGTGAGGGTGGACATGCTGTCATTTCTGCTTTAGGAATCCTGGGCGTCTCATGCCACTGATTCCTGGGTCTCAAGCTGCTGTCCCCTGGAGGGGAAGACCTTCCTCACCAGGGACCCCCAACTGCTAGACCCAGCTTCTCAATTCCTGCCAAAGATAAGTGACCCATCTCCATGCTTCGCTATTTGATCTGGGCTTTGGGGACATCAAGCATCCAGGCCAAGGCAAAACAGTGTCTGGCTGGATTCTAAAAGCTGGGGAGGGTGTGTGTGTGTGTGGGGGGGCAGATTCCTGGACCGTGACCTTCTTCTTGCTTTAACAGATTCTGTCACTTGCCCAGGCAGGACTTCCTGCCTGGCCCCCACCATATTCCCCACCCTGGGAGGAAATATCCCTGTAGAGCCTTCCTACATTTGTGATTAGAGGGGTGTTTCCATGGTTGTTTATGTCATCCCGCTAGACCCTAAGTTCTGGGGTATATGACACAAGTCTGTCGCTGGTCCTGCTGTATTCTCATGCCTGGGACGGGGCCCAGCGCAGAGTAGGTGTTTGGTGAAGGGCTGCTGAATGAGTGCAAGAGTGATTGACTTGAACCTTCCCCCGGGAAGGGTTGGCAGGCACCTAAGGGTCACACCGACCCAGCCACTAAGCGCCCCGACTGACCGCCTGTATGCCACTTCTCAAGCTTTTCAAGAGGACAGACTGGTGGAAGAAAGGGGAGAGTTTCTGGTTGGAAAGAGGCTGGATGTGTAGGCCTCCAGCCCCCCCGCCCCATGCCCTAAGCTTTCCAGAACCTTTCCTGCTAAACCGCTCACCCCCCAGAGGGCCCCTTCCTCCTCTTTCCATCATTGGTCCCCATGGGCACGGGCTGGCATGGAGTTGGATTCTAAGTAAGAGGCTGTTATAACAGGAAGCAAATAACGTTCCTCCCCTGATGGGGGTGTTTCCTTCTTAAAGCAGTTACAAAGGGCTCTTTTCAGAAAGAAAGGGGCCGGACGTGGTGTGTGGCCACATTGCTGTCTGCCCCATGCAGGTTGAAGCACAGTCTGGAGTCAGGGCCTCCGAAATGAACCCCAAAACGGAGTGGCCCAGGTTCTCTGAGCTCCCTTTACCTGCTGGTTACCAGCACCCCCAGAACCCCCTAGGGTCCTTGTGAATCGCTTTCTTTTCTTGGCTTCCAGGATACAGCAGTCTGGGTTTTCCTCCTGTTTTCTCGAAGTCCCCTTGCAGGATCCCTTTCGTAATCTCTACACCGTGGGGGTCCCCAGACCTCGGTCCTGAGGCCTCTCTCCCCTAACCACATTCACGTTGGCATGAGCACATTGAGTTTCAGGGCTAGAAATTCCCTCTGTGCCCTGAGGAATCCGTCCAGCTTTGTTCTAGCTCTTGCTTTGTCTCTGGACTCCAGATTCTTAAGGCTCACTGCAGACTCTACCTCCCCATTGGGGGACTAATGGATGTTTCACACTAACCAGATCTAAAGCTGAACCCTCTCTCTCCTTCTCTTGTTTAGAAGACTATTTTTAATGAGGGACAGAACATTAATGTAGACCCAATAGTTGATACCATGTGCAATAGTGAAAAAATAGGGGCCTTCGTGTTAAAGGTCAGGAAGAATGGAAGGAGGTAGCCATCTTGATGCCATTTAAACAATGATCAGGAGGTTCTAGCCAAGTAAATAAAATGAGGGGAGAGGACAAAAGAAAGGAAGATGAAAATTTTTATTTGCAGATGATATGATTGTCAATATTGCAAACCAAAGAGAATCTAAAAGAAAATAGCATAAAAGAGATATCAGGTAAGAGTCAGTTAGAAAATAAATATGCATATATTAATACCTGTTATACTAGCTCTAACAAATTTAAAATATAATGAAAAAGGTGTTGTATATGGTAGAAGTTTTTTTAAAACAATATAAAATACCTCAGAACCAACTTCTCAAAGAGATATAACATGTACATTTTGAAAATGAAATATAAGCTACATTTAATTTTTTTAACGCTTATTTATTTATTTAACACAAAGTTTAATGTTTATTTTTGAGAGAGACAGAGACAGAGTATGAGCTAGTAGGAGCAGAGAGAGAGGGAGACACAAAATCCAAAGTGGGCTCCAGGCTCTGAGCCATCAGCACAGAGCCCAGTGTGGGGCTTGGACCCACAGACCATGAAATCATGACCTGAGCCAAAGTCAGATGCTTAACTGACTAGGCCACCCAGGTGCCCCAAACATAAACCACACTTAAAAGCAAGTGACAAATCAGGAAAACAACTTCCAAGTAAATGACAAATCACATTTTCCTATCTCTAATATATAAATAGTTCTTACAAAGAAAGAACAAAAAGGCAGAATTCCAGTTAAAAATTACAAAGCGCAAGTGATTCACAAAAAGAAAAAATAGTCAACAAATCTTTTAAAAGCATTTGGCCTCCTTAGCAACCAAAGAAGTGCAAATTAAAACTGTAAAATGGTATTTATGCCTTGTCAGATTATAACCCCTTTTCTAAAATATTGTCAGCATTGATAAGGTGTGAAGAAATTGGCATACTTCTATGTTGCTGGTGGAATATAACTAGCTGTGATTTTCCTAAAGGCAATGTGGCAATATGTATCAAAAGCGTTATGGCATGCTTTGACCAGAAATTTCACCTCTAGGAATACATTCTAAGGATATAATCATACTCATTATTAAAAGCTTTGGATTACAGAATTTTGATAAGGGGAAAGTTCTGGAAACAATCCAAATGGTGAACAATAGGGGGCTGGTGAGATAAACTAGGTCCCTCCAAAATTAAAGCGACCATGCAGCATTACACATGACATTACGGGACATAAAGCTGAACTCTTGTTCCTCCGCTTCCGGTGCACCAGCTGGCCTTGCTCTGAATGTTCCCTACCTCACTAAGTGGCTCAGTCCCAAAACCTTGCAGTCATCCTTGACCTCTCTCTTTCCTTCAGGGTCTGCATCTAATCCACGGGCCTGGCAGCTCCACCTTCAAGATGCATCCCTTGTTCGACCTCTTCTCATCACCCTGAAACGTGTTGGGCTTGATGGAGACCAAGTCACACCACGTCGCTCCGGGACCAGCTCTGCAGTCTCTGTCTTTCTGCTTCTGCTCTTGACCTGCAGCAGGCAATTCTCTATACAGCAGGCAGACTGATCCTTTTAACTATCAGTTCGTATCACCTTTTGCTCGAAACTATCAGGGCTTCCCTCACACACGGAATAAAATACAAACTCTGTGCCACTGTCTAGTCAGCTTCACCGGCTCTGGTCCCTGCGTATCCTTCTGACTTCAGCCTGTATCTCTGCTCCAGCCACATGGAACTTCTTGGCATTCCCCAGACACACAAGCTCATCCCTGCCTCCCATTTGCACGGGTGGTCGCTCTCTGGAGGTCTCTGCCCCCAGTTCTTTGCATGGCTTTGTTCTTAAATGTCCAAAGAGAGCCTTGTTTGACCACTTAAGTAAAATAGCTTCCCATCGCTCTCCATTCCTTCATCTGTATTTTTGTCATTGTACTTATGACCACCTGTGCTCGGAGTAACCTGTCCTTAGGTGAAAGCGTGAGAAACCCGGCTAGTTTAAGTAGAAGAGGGATTTGATAAGAGACAGGAGCTGAAGGAATGGTTGGGAAGGCTCAGGGGTTCATAGCCAAGAGCAATGTGTAAATCATGCCAGCTGGTAAGAATCTGCTGCCCTTCTGTCAAAGGGCACGTCACCGGTGCTGCTGTCCCAGATACTAGCTCTGCTGTACCCGCTGCAATCTTCGTCTTCCCGCAGGTACCACCGCCACCAGTGAAGGTCTTCTGCAGGTCCTGTGTCCTTGAGTCACTTGTTCCTGTGCCAAAGTATGGGCTCATGTGTCTGATTGGCCAAGACTTGTCCACAGGTCTTGGCCCGTTCTGCAGGACAGGCTGATCAAACTACTATCTGGTGGTTTCTATTTCTACATCGTGGGCCATGGGTTCTGTATCCCGAGACTCCATAAGGTACATGGTCTCCAGATATGAGATGGAGTTTCAGATTCTAGGCAGCCAAAAAAGGATGATAAATATCTACTGCATTCACTGGCTTGCTACTGTATGTTTATTTGTCTATTGCCAATCTCCACTACTAGAATAGAAGCTTCACTAGGTTGGGGACTTTGCCTTCTCTCCCTGTCTCCTGAGAGTCCAGCACAGTGACTGCACAGAGGTGGCCTTCCATTATTATGTGTTGGCTGAATATCACATACTATATTCAAAGTGTTGGCAAACATAAAGATTAAATTGCCCAGTTGTTATTGTTCTTTCTTTTGGCGGTGGATGCTCCTGGCCCCTCTTCTGGCCTGTTCCCCCTCCCCTAGCTCCTAAAGCAAAAGCATGCCAGTCTAGCCTGACGTGGCTAGAAATCACACTTCTAGGCAGAGAGCATCAGAATCGAGCTGCATTGCAGGACACCCAGCTGATGTCACAAATTGCTTGGTGTGGGGAAAAACCTTCACACATTTGGTGACCAGAAATGAAGTGCTCTCTTGGGGTTAAGTCAAGGAGACACACAGGGAAGACACACTGGAAGGGAAGAACTGGAAACAGAAGGAGAAAACAGTTTTCTTTCCCTTACAAGGACACGGACATACGGAATGCCAACATTTGGTGATGGGAGAAGGGTGATGCAGAATTTTCCTCTTTTAATGAGAAAGAGAGAAAATGATAGTGAAAGTAGTGTCTGGACTGGATTGCCTGCAGGACAGGGATGGGAGGAAGATGGAGAGAGAAAGCAATGGGGGGGGGGTGGAGAAAAAGGAAAAAAGGAAGGGGGCTCTATGAGGGAGAATCGGGCTGCCCAAGATGTTGAAAGAGCGCTTCGTATATTCTATTTATAGATTCTAGAGACCTTCGAAGATGAGACAGCGTGAATCGGTTTAGCTGTGTTGAAAGATTACTAATTACAGTCATTTATGAGAATCGCTGCTTTGCATTTCTAGCTAATCACTGTGCAGGCAAAGTATTATCTATATCGTGAATATCTGCTGGAGTGTCTTTTGTTGTAGATTTTATTTGATTGCAGCACCTGCTCGTGAAGATTCCCTCTGTTCTGGTGCCACATAGCTGCCTGCTCAGGGCTGAAACAAAGCAACCCACAAGGCATGCTTTCCAAGAATAAAGAAAGAAAAAAAAATGCCCATAAATATGCCATGTAATTTTTGTTATTTGGGGTGGCGGTTGCTAGAAGACGGTTAACAAAGCACCAAGAATTTTTTTTGCAGCTTCCTATATCCCCATTCTCTATTCTTATCACCGTCTCTCTTTTCTGCTCTCTCTCTCTCTCTCTCTTTCACACACACACACACACACACACACACACACACACACACCAGTCTTTGCAACTAGGTCCACGACAGATACAGAAACTGAAGAGTGTAATCTGCAAACCTATCCATTATGGTGTTTTGCAGACGGACAGAAGTCGCTTTTCCTGTTTAAAAAAAAAAAAAGCGCCATGCTACTAACAGTGCCTGGGCCATTCAGGAAATCGGTGACATATTAAGCAATGCGGGGTTTGGATTAGGACAAAAGAAGGCTAAGTTAAATCCAAGACAAAGACATCTTGACTTTTAGCTTAGAAACGTGTGCAGTTCCTTCCTTTAGATTCCGTTTTGCAAAACAACTTTCCAAACCACATATTGCGGGCGTGTGTACGTGTGTAGCCCTTGGAGCAGTTTGTAAAGAAGCAAGTCAACATGGCCGTCATTCTCAGTCCGATGCCCCACCACCACGATCTCTGCACAGAGCAGATAAACTGGGGTTGTCGACCAGGGCTCCTCTACCAGTGCTGGAATGCAGACAGGGAACTGCATACATGGAAAAAGAAAACAGATTGGAATCGCTTGGTTCCTATGTACATTCATCAACTTCTATCCAGTCAACATTTGGCATCAGCGCCGGGGGATCAACCTTTCCAGGCCTGTTGTTCAGATGAAGACATTACAGAACCCGAAAGGCACGTCAAGTCCTCCAGCACGGCAGCAGGCCTGAGATAAAAACCAGACTTCGGAGTCAGAGTGGGAACAAGCTATACTGTTTTAAAATGTTACTTACTGCTTAAAAAAAAAAAAAAAAAGTAAGGAATCAGGAGTCAGAAAATGAAATATAAGGGCGAGATTTAAAAACTTAAGCGCTTTCTTCTTAAAAATACTACTTCTATGTAAAATTGCAACTTGACCCTTAGTCACCCCCCAATAACTGGGTTATTGGGGAAGAGCCAAATGACGAAAGCTTAAAAGTCGTCGAGTGCAATTCTCATCTGATATTTGAACCCCTCTTCTGTGCCCCAACATCTTGCCATCTTGCTTCTGGTTCAAAACTTTCGGTGGCAGCAAGCCCGTTGCCTCCTGGGGCAACTCTCTTCTCTGAAATGTGCTGGTTGAGAGGCAGAGCTCTCTGCTACTCTATCTCCCCATAGTCTTGCCGTTGCCTTTTGGAGACACGTAAGTCCAATATCTCTTCCTTGTGCAAGCCCTTCCTTCACCATTAGGAAGCCTCAGTTACATGCTTTTCAAGACGCTCCTTTATATAAAATATTTATTTATTTTTGAGAGACAGAGAGAGAGACAGAGCACGAGTGGGGAAGGGGCAGAGAGCGAGGGAGACACAGAATCTGAAATGGGTTCCAGGCTCTGAGCTGTCAGCACAGAGCCCGACACGGGGCTCGAAGCCATGAACTGAACTATGAGATCATGACCTGAGCTGAAGTCAGACCCTTAACTGACTGAACCACGCAGGTGCCCTCCAGACGATCCTTATGGCTCCAAGTCTACAAATAGTCCTGAGCCGTGGTGTCAGGCTCCAACACTGACTGTCCTGGCTCCAGTGTGCAAATGCTCCCCTTCAGTGTGGCACTGGCCACCAAATCCATGCCATGGCTTGAGGTCTGACCATGTTTAGTGGATACCTGCCANGTGAGATCATGTCCTGAGCTGAAGTCAGACGCTTAACCGACTGAGCCACCCAAGCGCCCCAACCCAGCAACTTTTAAACACCTCTTCTCAGGAGCCTGGTTATCCCTAAGAAAGAAGTCAGAACCTGCTTTCTTTCTTTTTCTTTTTTAATTTTTAATGTTTACTATTTTGAGAGAGAGACAGAGACAGAGAGAGAGAGTGCCAGTAGGGGAGGGACAGAGAGAGAGGGAGAGACACAGAATCTGAATTGGTCTCAGGCTCTGAGCTGTCAACACAGAGCCCAACGCAGGACTTGAACTCACAAACCGTGAGATCATGACCCGAGCTGAAGTCGGATACTTAACCGACTGAGCCACCCAAGTGCCCCAGAACTTGCTTTCCAAGCCTCCTCTGCAGCAAAGGCTTGAGCATGTGATCTAGACACCTCTGATGACATGCAACCACAGAGACTGCGATTTGGGAGCTACAGATATGAAGAAGGACTGAGCTGAAGCCATTCTGGCAAGAGTAGATGTGGTGACATCCAGACTTTCATGGACAGGGCTTGTGAGAGCCTCTCTAGAGGCTTGAGCCCAGCATTTAGAAGATGAGCTCCCAGGGTAGGAAGAATAATGGCCTTCTAAGGATGTCCATGCCCGAATCTTTAGAACCTAAACATGAATATGGGACTCGCGTGGCTGGTGTGATCAAGCTCAGGATCTTGAGATGGAGAACTATCCTGGACAACCTGGATAGACCCCATGTACTCTGTACAGTCCTCGTAAGAGGGAGGCAGGAAGGTCAGAGTCCGAGAAGGTGATGTAATGATGAAAAGGAAAGCTGAGGGCAGGAAGGAGATGTGATGACAAAAGCAGAAATCAGAGAGAAGGAGAGATTTGAAGGTGTCATTCTGCTGGCTTTGAAGATAGAGAAAGGTGCAATGAGCCAAGGGATGCAGGAAGCCTCTAGAAACTGGAAAAGATAAAGAGAATGTCGCTCCCTTAGAGCCTCTGGAAAGGAACGCAACCGTGCCAGCACCTTGATTTTAGCCCAGCGGGACCTGCTTTGGATTTCTGGCTTTCAGAACCAGAAGAGACTAAATCTGTGTTGTCTTAGATTAAGGTGATAGTGGTTTGTTACAGCAGCAATAGGAAGCCCATACGTCACTGCCCAAGTCCGTAAGCCCGGTGACGGCAGTAGTGGGGTCTCCGGGAGAGGCTTTGATGCAATTCAGGCACTTCTCCCCCCACTCAACTTGCAAAGCTGATTCTCTAGTCCTCCCAAAGGCCCCACAACCTCTCCCCTAACATTTAGCAAATTCATTTTCTTCTTAAGCCGGATGGAGTACATAGGTTCTGGTAACCCTGGCCACCCGCCACTCTACATTCACGCTTTCTATTTTATTTCTGATTCTCTCTCAGCCCCACCTTTGCTGCTCTGTCACTTCTGCCCTAGTTCAAGTTTCCACTATTCCATACCTAGACCATTTTCATGCCTTCCTAATGGGTTTCCCTGTGTCTGGCTTCTTTCCAATCCACCTCTTCCTTCACAAGCCTGCTGTATCATTATCTTTCTGAAAACTTGACCTTGAGACTTGGTTGCCCTATTGAAAACACACTGACAGTGTGCCATGGCCACCAGGATCCAGACCAAAGTCTTTACAAGGCTTGGAAGGACCCATGTCCCCTTGTCTGAACCCACTTGCACAGTCATTAAGAGCAAAAGCTTTGGTGCTAGTGACACCTGGTGAGCTCTAGACCTGGGTAAGTCCCTTCACTATGAGGAGCCTCATCTGCAAAGCAGCAACAATACCCTCTTCGTTGGTAAAACGGTGATCTGAGGCTTCCTAGCTCATAGCATTGCCATGTAATTAAATGAGATAATGTATAAAAATGCACTTGGCTCAGTGCTTGGCATATAGTAGGCATTTGATTATATACACGTGTGCCTCTGTGTCACTCCCCACCTGTTCCACCAAATACTTCCTTGTTACTTTTGCATTTTCATGCTGACATTTCTTTAACCTGAAAGTCCTTCCCACCTTCTCTTTTGCCTGGCAACCTAATCTAAGATCAAGCTCAAATATTATCTCCTTGTGGAACCTTCTTTGACTCCTTCAAGCAAGTCCCTACTCTGAATGCCTCATCTGATTCTATTGTCATGACTTGTTTACAAAGTCACTTCCTCCACTGAGAGTCTTTTTCATTCTGAGGTTGATAAAGCCCAGTGTGGCATCCGGCAAACAGGAGCCTCTTGAAAAATGTCAGGTGAACATTCCCAGAATGACGCAATGACGGAAAGGAAAAGGTTGGAACCGTCACCTGCCCTTTCTGGAAAGTGAGATTTGGCTGGAAGCATGAAAAGTTCAAACCTGAAACTTCACTCAATTGCATAGCAAACCTATGCAGGTGTTCTAGGTAGGTTTAAAGGAAAATAACTTTAAGAAAGTTGAAGATTACAGGTGACTCAGTTGGCTAAGTGTCCAACTTGATTTCACCTCAGGTCATGATCTCACAGTCGTGAGTTCTAGCCCCACATCGGGCTTTGTGCTGACAGCATGGAGCCTGCTTAGGATTCTCTCTCTCCCTCTGTCTCTGCCCCTCCCCTGCTCGTGCTTGCATTCTCTCTCAAAATAAATAAACATTTTTTTAAAAAAGAAAGTTTAAGATTACATAATGGTTGAGTATGAACAATTATTTTACAAAGGATTTTTAGGTGCACAAAAGAATCGTTTTCTTTAGAGAGGAAATTGTCCAGTTGCTATAAGCAATTATTATTCACTTAATAATTCCAAATGTGGGCAGGGCAAAAAGCCTCAGTGGTAGAGGCCACTGCCAAATGAGGTTCTACTTGAAATTAAGACAAAGCACCTTGAGCTGAGTGCCAGTGAGAAAAAGACATTGGTTGGGCATGCAACCATTGACACGTGTGTGCAAAGTCAAGTGCATCTGAGTGACATTTGACTGTTTTTTCCCAGAAGTCAGCAAGAAGTGTCAAACCATCCAATGTATCTTTATTTTCAATGTCAAATCACAAATTGTAACTAAGATCTCCAGGCAAAGGGTTAATTGGTGAGTTACTTGGACTTTCAAACAAAATACACAAAAATGGAACTCATCTACAGGAAAAAATGGAGATTACTCCTTCAGGACCCTATGACTTGGCTAAACAAATACAGGTTACAACTCAACTGGGCTGTGGCCCATGAGAGGCCACGTCTGCCTCCACAGAAATCTTTTCCATCGGTGGGAATTGCACGTAGCACCATTGGCCCACCCTTACCCTTGCCCTGCGGACATTCAGAAAGTCAGAGACAAGTGAATCTTGGTTGGGGTCACTCAGGCCATGGAACCTTTGCCAGAACAAAAAAAAACCCCAAAAGGTCATGACCTTGGTTGCATCTAAAGTAAAGGCTTCTCTGCTTTAGATTATAAACTGGTCTGGATGAAAACCAGCTGATGTGCGGACAATCTGATGGGTTCAATAGGCTTTTTTCAACCTTTGTAATTATCTCTTTGCGAAAGTAAATGTTAGCATAACCATTGGCATTTGGTAAGTTATCCTGTGCTACTTAGGATGGAAGACAGATAAACTTTTATCATTTTTTGGAGTAGTTCATATACATGTCTTATCATAGAACGCTATTCTGTTTTGTTGCTATGCTGTGTAGAAATATATTTCTATAGAGTTAAGTTCAAATAGTTGCACATGGATGCAAGGTTTTTCTGTTTTCCAGTACGTGCCTAATTTTAAAAGCGTGGCACTCCTTTGAGAACAAACAATGACTTCCCTCTACAAGCCTGAAGACCAGGCTGTGGAAACCGAGAGCCCTGGCTGAGGACCTACTGGGGAAACACACCCAATGAAAGACAAAGTGGTTCTGTAGGGATCACAGGCCTCTTGGGCCATATTTTTGCTAAGACTGATCACACGTTGCTCTTCTCTGGCAACAGAGAACGTATCGCTTTCCAGAATAATGAGAACCCTTTTGGTCAAAAGATAAGAAACATGCCATTTCTCAATAAGGAGACAACCTGTCAAAATCATGCATAAGTAAAATCATAACTAGAGGGCCCGAGTCCTTTATAGCCATTAATCTCTTCCATCCTCTTTGAAAATCCCGAGGGGAAGAGGCAAGTGACAGCAGCTCACACACAGAGACACAGAGACACGGGTGCACCGGGGACTCCTGCCAACTCGGTAGGATCTAAAATAGTCCTTTGGCAACTGAGCCAAGAATGGGTTCCAGGCCGGGAGGCGACTGTGCACATCAGAGGAATGGGTTCCCTCCCCTTGGCTGGGGCAGAAGCTAATCCTGCGGCCTCCCCAAGACAGCAGCTCTGCTCCAAGGGTGGCCAACGAATGCTTGGCAAGAGCCAGCTTGCGGAGCGGCCCAGCCCAAGGTCATGCCCACACGCTGCTACTGAAAATGTTTTAACTATTCGTAACATCGTCTGTACTCTGCTTAGCGAGAGCAGCTGCCCTTGTTCTCCTCTCTCCTTGAAGAGCAGGGCTGTGTCAACCTCCCTTCCCCTTTGGAGTTTGACCAAGTAATAGGAGACCCCACCCTGGGCATTATCAGTTTGTGTGTGTGTTGTTGGAGACTGGTTTATTTCACATTCAGCAAGCATTTCCTGAGCGCTGACTAAGCTCTCTGTGCCATGGCTTGGGGTAAAAGTTCAGCGAGGAGTCATAATATTCATTAAAAAAAAAAAAGAATATACCTCAGCGAGGTGTGATAAAAATAAAAAGATTAGACGGGCGCCTGGGTGGCTCAGTCTGTTAAGCTTCTGATTCTTGGTTTTGGTTCGGGCCATGATCTTGCGGCTTCATGGGTTTGTATCTCGCGTCAGACTCTGTGCTGGTAGTGTGGAGCCTGTTTGGGAGTCTCTCCCTCCCTCTCTCTCTCCGCCCCTCCCCGGCTCGTGCTATCTCTGTCTCTCTCAAAATAAATAAATAAATCTTAAAAAGTAAAAAAATAAAAATAAATAGATAATAAAAAGATTAGCTCCAGGGTATCCCACTCCGACTACGTGTCAGTCCCCATGTTTGCACTTAATTGTCTCAATCTTCAGAACAACCCTGCAAGGTGAGGATCTTCATTCCTGTTTCACAGATTAGGAAACTAAGGCTCAGGGAAATTACATGATGTGGCGAAGCTCAGAATATCAAGATTGGGAAGGGAATTGATTCAGCGGTGAATGGAGGAGTCCTTGAAGGTTGTTGGGCAGGGACATGACCTGATGGGAGACTAAAGAAAAGAAGTGCATAGAATGGCAATAGGCTCAATCAAGAGACAGGAAATCCACCAGGGGTCAGTTAGGATTTGGTGGAAATGTGCTAAAGGTTGACCTGCAAATCTAAACGATATATGTATATGCATATATGTTTTAAGCACATGATCATCTGCAATAAAAACTACAAAGAAAAGCCAGGTAATTGCCAACGCAAAAATTCAGGTCGACAGCTACTTCAGGGAAGGGTGAACAGAAAAGGGGGCGGGGGGGGGATATAATTAGGGTCGAAGATTCAGTAGGCTTAAACAGCATTGATTTTTATTTTATTTACTTTATTTTATTTTTCAACTTCATTGAGGTATAATTAATAAGTAAAACTGTAATGCTTATAATTAATAAGTAAAAATTAAAAATATACAATTTGCAGGACACCTGGGTGGCTCAGTCATTAAGTGTCTAACTCTCGATTTCTGCTCAGGTTGTGATCTTGAGGTTTGTGAGTTTGAGCCTCAGGTCGGGCTCTGCATTGACAGCATGGAGCCTGCTTGAGATTCTCTCTCTTCCTCTCTCTCTGCCCCCCCACCCAGCACGCGTGCATGCGCTCTCTCTCTCTCTCAAAAATAAATAAACTTAAAAAAAAATACACAATCTGACATTTGGCATATGTACACATTGCAGAAGGATTCCCACCATCAGGTTAATTAATGCACGAGTCACCTCACATGTTTCCTTTTTGTTTTCTTTTTTGGTGAGAACCCCTTAAGTTCAACTCTCTCGGCAAATTATAATTATACAATATAGCATCCCTGAATGGCAGCCACAGAAGCTGGGGCACCAGGCATGGCTACAAGCTCTTCCCAGAGAGATGTTGATAATCTGCTTGTTACAGCTGGGATGAATAGAGGGAGAAGGTGGTGGAAGTGCCCTGGGTTCCACCGAGGATCGTAGCTAGCCCCTAGATGTGTGCAGATTAGAAAATGGAATTTCAGATCGTAGGTTGTCGAGTAGGCAATACGTCTCCTGGCAGGGAAAGGCTGGGAGATGGGCCTTTTTGCCTGTTCTGTCTATGCTGAGCTCTGGGCTGACGGCCTCAGTGAGCCCTCACATGCCTGTTAAGAATTGCTTCTTTGTTTTCTGTAGTCTTGTGGGTGTCATGAATGTAAGCACCACTGGCTTTTCATAGGTGTCTGGGGGCCTATATCTCTGGAGAGAACCTTGAAAGTTATGGCACTAGATGTAGGGTCCAAAACCCTTACTCCTCAGAGAGAAGCTGGGAGCTGAGGGCCCCCTGATTGTATGGCAATGTGCCAGATTTGGGGGTTATGGCGAGCGTGTGTCCCAGTCTTTCTTACCCATTTTGATCGGGGCTGTTTCTTAGTCACCTGATGTGGAGGACTCATCCAGCTAGTTTCTGGATTTCTCGCAGAAAGAATTGCTCCGAATGTAGCCATGCATTTGGTGCTCTGCAGGAGGAGAGAGCTCAGGAGCCTCCTGTGTCGCCATCTTGGTTCCTCTCTTTGCCTCATTCAAACAATAGTTAGCTTCCCCATGCCTTGTGCTGTTTTGGAGCCACATGGGTAGTCAATACATTCTCCTTTGAAACCCTACGTACTAGAATTTCACAAGTTCTCCCTGCTCAGAGTGCCCTCAGTGTCTCCGTGAAGTTTTCAGTGTCCTGAGACAAAACCAAATACCTAATAGTTTTGTTTTCTAGTAGTTATGTACAAATAACTTCAAACTCGTAGATTATGTGATGTCTCTTGAACGTTTAAAATATCCAGTGATGCCAAAGAAATGGAAAAACATTCCATGCTCATGGATAGGAAGAATAAATATAGTTAAGATGTCANTCCAGTGATGCTCCTGTGGTGTCGCTATGGTCTTCTGGATGGCTCAGCACACAATCTATCATCAGGTATACTCATGAATATGAAATATTTCTAGATATAGATATAGATCAATTATGTAGATTAATTATAATATTAATATTTAATATGTAAGGGTTTGTCCAAAGCTGAGGCAGATGGGGATATGAAAGGAGCATGGGACTTCCTTGGCTTGGTGACGGACTGGACGTGGGGAGGGGAAAGTCAAGGCTTCATTAGAGTGTTGAGGCAGGATGTTGAGAAAAGTGTAAAGTCAGTGGTAAGAGCTGATTGATGGATTATAGGAAGAAACAAGTGGAGTTTGGGACATAGTGCATTGATGGCAGAAGATATTCAGATTTCCAGAGACAGTTGAATAATTGGCACAAGGTTATGTCCCAGAGATCTGGACCCAAGAGGCCGATTTGGAGACCATCTACAGACAGCAGTGGGGCTCTGAGGCAGAGATGACCCAAGGGCAGAGGATAGGAGGAGTGTGATGGGAACCGAGGGCAGACACCAGGGGAGCACCCACATATTTGTACAGGGGGAATGAGAGAAACTGGAGATAATGAGAGGACAGCAAAGGGTGGGCAGCTTCAGAGAAATCAGGAAGGGATTCTGGAAAGGGGTGGGGGTAGGGGAGATTGCCAGTGGGCTCCAGTGCTGCTGGGACAGTCAGAGGAGAAAGATGGATACAAGCCATGGGAACAGACAGTCAGGCAGTCATGAAAAACAGATCATGGGTTAACCTTGCTCTTTCAATAAATTTGAAGGTAAAGGGAAAGTTGGAAAATTTGCCTGAAGGGGTAAAGGGGTCAAAGGACTTTTCATGGTTGTTGCCTATATTCACCTACGGGCAGAGAGAAGGAAGCCGAGGGAGAGGGAAGCTATAAAAGCAGAAAAATAGAAGGGACAAAGACTGGGGCAAAGTGACAGAGGAGACAGAAGGAAACAGGGTCAAGAGCACAAGCCAAGAAAGACCAGTGCTCCTTCCTCAGAGATCGGCATGGGTACAAGGGAAAGCTGGATGAATGCAAGTTCAAGGGACAGACATTGAGAAAGGTCCCACCTAATGGCTTTGGGTGTCTCAGGAAAGTGTAAAGAAAGCCTGCAGCAGTGAGGTTTGGTTAAGGGCTTTACAGACAAGATCAGAGAAGCCAGGAATCAACCAAAGGTGCGCAAGGGATCCTCCCACGGCCGTGCGGCCCCCATGGAGTTTCAACAGTCCATGTCCAGTGGCTTCAGGGAGCTCTGCTCTGTGGCTGTTTCCCATCAATGCTCAGCAGCCCCAGAGGGAGAGTAGACAGGACCAGGGTGGCATGGTCAGGGCTGGGGCAGCAGAGGTCAGGGCATGAAGGCATCAAAGAGATGTCTGGTGATCATCTGGCCCCAAAGTGGGGAAGGGTGGAGGGTCTGACAGATGCAAGGAGGGGTGAGATCTGGGAGGGGCCAGCCTCCTGTCAGGTCCATCCCACTCTTCCCAGCCTCCGCAGCCCACCAACTTGCAGGAAGTCTCCACTAGCAGAGGCGCTGGCAGAGTACTGGGGATGGCAGGAAGGGCGACTTGAGGCTATTTCTCACCTCCTTCCCCTTCCTGTGGCACTCCTGGCATTGGTTGTGTTTCCTCATGGGCTCCGGGTCCTATGGGGAAACCCCTCCCTCCATGGTTCCAGCTCCCAGCAAGCAGCTCGCGCCCCGGGGTCCCTGGTTTCTGGCCTAGCTATGCCCCCTCTCCTGCCAATCCTCCAGGCCTAGCAGCGGTCATGAGTTACTGTAGTTGTGAATATCTCTGTGACCCGTGAACCAGTTCCCTGGTTGAAATATCTAGAGTGGTGTCTGTCTTCCTAAGTGGCTTTCATGGATCCATTGGAATAGAAATGAATCAAAACATATCCCTCCTTTTTGATCTGCTTCCATCTCCTTCTTTCTCCTTTGCCTCAAAACAAGTGAGGAACAATATGTAGTTTTTAAATTATCGTATGGAGTATGATAAAGGGGAGTGCAAGTGTGCACACAGTCTACACAGTACTTGGGTTGATTGCCAGAGCCAGGACAAGCTTGCTTCCTTGCCACCTTTCTGAGATGGGGGCCATGGAAACACAGAGCCAGGGGTGAGTGTGTGGTCACCCATGAGGCCCTCTGACCCAAAGCAGTTCTGCAAAGGTCTTGGTACCTGAAATTCCTAGGTCTTGGTACCTGAAATTCCTCCCCCATCCCCCTTTGATTCAAGTTACTCTGCATCTCCAGGAAGCTTTTATTTATTTATTTATTTATTTGAACCACGTCTTATTGGTCTATTCGTCAGTTGGAATAGAAATGATTCAAAACATACACCTCCTTTTTGATCTTTCCATGTTTTGGCTGTTATTGAGAGTGCTGCTATGAACATTGGGGTCCATGTGCCCCTGCACATCAGCACTCCTGTATCCCTTGGGTAAATTCCTAGCAGCGCTACTGCTGGGTCATAGGGGAGTTCTATTGTTAATTTTTTGAGGAACCTCCACACTGTTTTCCAGAGGGGCTGTACCAGTTTGCATTCCCACCAACAGTATAAGAGGGTGCCCGTTTTTCCACATCCTCACTAGAATCTAGAGTCTCCTGGTTTGTTCATTTTAGCCACTCTGACTGGCGTGAGGTGGTATCTCAGTGTGGTTTTGATCTGCATTTCCCTGATGATGAGGGACGCTGAGCATTGTTTCATGTGTCTGTTGGTCATCTGGATGTCCTCTTTGGAGAAGTGTCTATTCGTGTCTTGTGCCCATTTCTTCACTGGATTGTTTCTTTTTCGGGTGTGGAGTTGGGTGAGTTGCTTATAGGTTTTGGATACCAGCCCTTTATCTGATATGTCATTTGCAACTATCTTTTCCTATTCCGTCGGTTGCCTATTTTATGGATTATTTCCCTTGCCGTGCAGAAGCGCTTTGTCTTGATGAGGTCCCAATAGTTCATTTTTGCTCTTGATTCCCTTGCCTTTAGGGATGTGTCAAGTAAGAAATTGTTGCAGTTGAGGTCAAGGAGGTTCTTTCCTGCTTTCTCCTCTAGGCTTTTGATGGTTTCCTGTCTCACATTCAGGTCCTTTATCCATTTTGAGTTTATTTTTGTGCATGGTGTGAGAAAATGATCTAGTTTCAATCTTCTGCATGTTGCTGTCCAGTTCTCCCAGCACCATCTGTTAAAGAGGCTGTCTTTTTTCCATTGGATACTCTTTCCCGCTTTGTCAAAGATTAGTTGGCCATGCATTTGTGGGTCTAATTCTGAGTTCTCTATTCTATTCCATTGGTCTATGTGTTTGTTTTTGTGCCACAGGAAGCTTATATTTAAGTAGAATAAGTAATACAAGAAAGCCAGTCAGTAAGGCCAAGATGGACTGGAGAAGTGGCAGAAAACTAGGAGATGGAGCCCTTGTAGAGAGTTTAGGTTTGAACAGGGAGAAAGGAAGGGAGAAGTCCTTCTAGGGACAATCTGGGTGGAGAGGGGTCCAGGGACCAAAGTGCAGAAAAGCACAGGTTTGCTGGGGGGAGAGGGTGAGCACCTCCACCTGGCTGGTGCTTTCAGCAACAGAGAGAGAGAGAAGTTTAGACAGGTAGGCGGGAACCTGTTGGACTTTGGCTACCAGACTGTGGATCTAGCCTTCACTCAGAAGGCAATAGGAAACAGTCAGAAATTTCTGAGTAGAGCTAGAGCATGTCAGAAGTGGTTGTGTGAGGGAAAGTCAAGCCCTGAGCCTGGTGGCAGTGCGGAGAATGGATCAGAAACTGGGGACAGGTAGAGCGATGAGGAGGACATTGCAATAATCCAGGGGTGTTGTGATGAGAACTTGAGCTGGAATAATGGCAGAGGGCCAAGCAAGTGAAGGCCGTGAGAGATATTTGGAACAAGTCTTCCATAGGATTAGGCTGATGGGATAGGCGGGTTCTAGGAGATGGATGAGATTCAAGCAAGGTTGATTTGCTGGAAGCACTTCCAAAATGTGCACTTTGTTGTGAATCCACAGATATTTATGACTTCTCGAGTGTCACTACCTAACTCATTTACAATCTGGAAATCCACATCCACTTTATCCATCATGTGGAACTGACTCCTACTCTATATGTCTTCACAGATAGATTACCTGACCCTGTAAGGAAGTTTTTATAGCATGAGAACATATAGTTATTAAAAAAAAAAACAAAAAAACCCAAGACTTTAACAGAATCCCAGAACTCCCAAACCCAGACTTGGTCAAGGATTTCTAGAGAACTCAGAACTGGGAACTAAGCATTAACTCCGTTTGTCCAACTGAAGGACAGACAGCACTGCTCTGCAGGCCAGCTCAGGCCATGTGACCGCTCAAAGACCAGGACTCAGTTCAGTGCCATGCAAATGGCCCATGCCTTATGGAGGAGGGTCACATCTACCAGAAAAGAAGACCATCCTGTCACTAAAGAAATGGTTAGTCTGTGCATAATATTGGGTGGTCAATAGATCCCTTCTTAGAATCTTCCAAAGGTTCAGCCAAGGCATTTAGGTTTCAAGTGTGAATTAAACAGACCATATGGTGTGTATAAATGTAAGGCTGTACTTGAAAACTGACAATATAAGTGATAATAGGAGGGAACCCTAGTTTGATCCAATCTGCGTAAAGGCACAGAAATTCCATTACCTTGATTGAAAGATTTTCTTCTGTGCGCTATGTGATAATGCTATGATCACATGGTCACTGCCACTTTTACCTAGAGAATAATTTCCCTGCCAATCACTATGACTAGACTCTCGAAGAAGCATTTCTATCTAAGCAACTTAAGACATGTGAGCTTCAGGTACTATTCAGCCCAGTGAGCTTCCCAGAAACTTCCACACTTAGCCCCCACGATGGATATGGGGTATCGATGCTGTGAAGTCCATGGCAGACCTCGTCAGTTCACAGACCCAGTTCTCAACCACCTGCCCCAACCCATTCTTTCCCACCTCCCTGTTCTGCTTTTGAGTGTTAGGTCACCAGCTTCAGTTTCCCATTTCTGTCCTTCCTCCCAGAAGACTCAGTATACCATGTTCCCTTGTAACTTTGACTTTGGTGCCTCTGGGTGACATTCTGATGCTCTACTCTGGCCATGCATCCTATTTCTAGAGAATATTGAATTTATTCAAGTTGAAAATAATAATAAATTGCTCCCCTCCTGCTTTAAATGTACACTGCTGGCAAGGTCCTGGTATTGAGGCAATGTGTTCATTCATTTAACAAATGTTTAGTGAGCACTTACTAAGTATTGAGCACTGGACTAAACACAGAGATACCGACGTGAAAGTCACGTCCCCGCCCCCAAGGAGCTCTCTGGCTGGGAGGGGTAGAAAATTATAACACGCAAGCACTTACTGGCCACAAGAATCTCTCTTGATTTGGACAGGAATTTGCTGCCCTCAGTCCAATCCCAAAATAAAACGCTTAAAGCCTATCAGAAGGAATAGGCTAGAGTAAAATCTGTTGAGTTCGGGGGATCAGGAATGATTTATATTTTTATTTAAAATTCACATTGACATTAAGACAATATTTATAAGTAAATACAGAAACAAAATTTGGAAAATGGCTGCTGTGACCGGCAACCCCACCACTCACCTGCCATGTCTGGTGGAGACGCCTGATTGATGGGGTCAGACCCCCGTGCTGTAGACATTACCCGTCACCCCTCTGTGGACACTTATCCACGTGGGCTTAAGTGCAAGCATCCCCGGAAAGGTGAGAATGAACACAGAATGAATTACAAAGTTCCTTCCTTCAGCTCTCCTCCACCTTCCTGTCTCTCTTTTGCTCATCCTCTGCCTTCACTCAGTGCCTGCACGTTTACCTTAATGAACCCAACAGTGTGTTGAGTATCGGGGTCAGATGCAAAGACCATGAAGTCCTTGCCTTAAGTAAGATTCTAGGCCTACCTCTGGGCAAGAGGGTGGGGAAGGTGGAAAGAACAGGAAGAAGGGAGGGAGGGGAGGGAATGTCTGTGCATCGGAAAGGCTGTGTGCGGAGGTCACAGCTTCGGTGAATGGGGGCTGGGAGCCTCGTCTCCACTCTGCTCGCGAGCCTTGGGAGGCAGGTGGAGGGGTTAACCGAGGTGCGTGTTATGTAACCAGGGCCACTGCCTCTCAGGGAGTTCACAGCAGGACACTCAAGTCCTGTCAGGGTTTGCTCTGTGGTGACTTCCAAATTAGGAAGCCCGACTAGCCTGGAAATCCGGGAATTCGGGAGGAGAAAGGCATGTCCCAAAGAGGGGCTGAGCTAATCCTGCCCCATAGCCTGGAAAGGAAGGGCCACAGGCTCGCTCTTGGCCCAGCACTCTGATGACCCCCTCCTCAAAGGCAGAGGGAGCTTATATTCCCTAAAACTCATTCAGTTTAACTGCTGATAAACAGTGTATTTATCTTTATGAAAAGCATCAGGAAAGAACATGTGCAGTTATGTGAATTCTAATTCCATCTCATAGTCTATGGTAAAAGATGAGTTTCTTTTAAGTTATCAGTGCCAGTGAGCAACTTAAAATGGGTTTGACTTTCATCTGGTGTCTGGGATCGAGGCTCAGGCAGTGCTGGCCAATGATTATCATTTGTGGTAGAATTTAAAGAGAAGTTTTGAGGGGTGGCTGTGTGGCTCAGTCGGTTAAGCGTCTGACTCTCGGTTTCAGCACAGGTAACGAATGCACGGTTTTGTGGGTTCAAGCCCCACATCAGGCTCTGCGCTGATGGTGCAGAGCCTGCTTGGGATTCTCTGCCTCTATCTCCCTTCCTCTCTACCCCTCCCCCACTCACACTGTCTCTGTCTCTCTCAAAATAAATAAATAAACTTAAAGAAAAATTAAGTGAATCTATTATTGGCTGTTAAAACAGGCAAATATGTATTTTTTACATAGCAGCTCACAGCCAGGCAGGTGTTGGTCTTTCGATGGGTTGCGAGCAGGAAGCAGGCCAACGCTCTCTCTGTCCTGAAGCCAGACGGGAAAGATGCAGTCTGTTGGATCACAGGCCCCCAGGCAAAATGTCTCGTCTCCTCCGCCACCTTCCTGTCTTGCTTTGTGTCCTGGGTAAGCCCCCTGCCTTGGTCCCCAAGCTCCATGAGGGTGTTCGTATGGGGGCTGTAGTTTCTGACTCTGTCTCCTTGGGTCCCCGAGAAATGGTTAATTGTTTCTCTGTGGTGAGAAGCACAGCCTCTCTGAAGAATCTGGGGAAACTTCCTTGGCCCCAGCCCACCTCTCCGGATGACTCATCAGCCTGTGTTCCGGCACATACTTTCTCCCTTGATTGAGCCACTGCAAACCCACCCATGTGACCCCTGCCTCCTATAATGCTGCTGCTCTCAGGTGGGGCCACCAGAAGACAGGCAGGGGCCAGGGGGCCGTCAGCTCTCCCCAGCCCATGCCAAAGGGGAGTCAGCCACAGAATATTGTGCCTCCAGTTAACAGTACCATGTTGTGCACTTGGACATTTGTTAAGATGGTAGATACCATGTTACTACAATAGAATAGCATCTTAAAAGGGAGTCAGTCCCTTGACTTCTGCTCAGGTCGTGATCTCACAGGCTGTGAGTTCCAATACTGTGTTGGGCTCTGTGCTGACAGATGGGAGCCTGCTTGAGTTTCTCTCTCCCTCCCTCTCTGCTCTGCTCTCTCTCTCTCTCTCTCTCTTTTTCTCTTTCTCTCTGTCAATACAAATAAATCAACTTAAAGAAAAAAAGGGAGTCAGTCGATCGAGCTGCTTTGGTTGCTTCACTTCTGAGCTTGTGGGAAGAGAAGAGCCGGTAGGGAAACTGAGTGCCAGAGGAACAGTGACCTGCCTGAAGGCGCCTAGTGAGGTGAGTGCAGAGCAGCGCTAGGATCCTGGCACCCAGCCCCAGAGCAGCCCCCTGCCCCCGCTAATGGCTGGAGGGAGCCTTGGAGTGAGCAGAAGACTGCCAGGCCTGGTCTGGGGCGTAAGTGCCAGGCCAGCGGTGAGACAACTGCCGATGTGCCTTGTGAAGGTTCTAACTGCGAACAGAGATGAACATTAGGAGGTGCGCCTACAGAGCAGTGAGGGCTCCAGGGTGGGGGCCTCGGCCTGCCGCACGAAGGACGCTTAGCCTCACTTGGCTTAGGGGGTGGGACGGGAGAGGACAAGCACGGACCGCAGGCTTGTGGGGGGAGCAAGGAGGAATTGCCGGTGAGGGTGTTCTGAGCAGAGGGACATTGAGTTCAAAGCAACTTCAGGAGGAAGAACGATGGGTTCTCTGAAGTGAGTGAGCCTGGAGCACGCATGTGAGGTGCAGCAGCTGGGAGGAACGTCAGAGAGAGCCAGGGGATTGAGCACGAGGGGCTCGAAGTCAAGTTAGGGCCGAGGCCAAGTCAGAGGGCTCTGCGAAACCCATCTCCGATTTCAGCTAAGTGGCAACCTTATTTGGATCGGTGTCTGGAAATGCTCCTTTCTGGCTGGAGTGCGGATTTTGGGTTGGAGGAGGTGGGGGTGGTGGCCGACAGACCTGATCTGAGGGACGTGCCACGAGCCAGAAGACAGCATGGGCGCGAGGAGCTGGCGGCCAGGCAGCTCCGTGCTGCTCACCCTGACCCCCTCCTGCATGCGTCCAGCTGGCCCCGCTGCAAGGACCATGGTCAAAAATATTCTATGACCTCCTCTGAGCCCGGCAGGTCCGGGGGTTTGGAACAGAGGAAGGGAAGGGAGCAGGGCAGAGCGGTGAGATGAGCAGAGTGGTTTTCCCATGGGCTGTGTTCTTCTCCTCTTTCTCTCTAAGGTGCCAGGCTTTGGCAGACGCCCTGTGGACGAGTGGGGGCGGGGGGATGGAGGCTCCGGCCACTTGTTTTCAGTCTCCACACTGCCTTACTAAATGTCAGTCTTATTTCAGGAAACGAGTTTGAACTTTCCTAGACTGTCCGGGCCCAAGACGGCACAGCAGCCTTTGCTGCGTCTGAAAGCCTCCTGATGGCCACAGTGGCTGACGGGGTCTCCTGGCAGGCTTTTTACTCCCTGACCACGGCACCTTGGCCACGTCACTGAACTGACCCGGACCTCTACTGGCTCCAGGGAGAGTAAAATCTTGTCTATAAATTATCCCCACGGCGTCCATGTCCAGCAGAGGTCTGAGCATCGGGGATGATAATATTGGGCAACAGGGAGGGGAGGAGCAGGAAGGAAAGGGGGCCATGCTGGCTGTGCCCGCTCAGGGAAGGAAGGCTTTGCTGACGGGCAGCCCTGACCTTCCAGCTGCAGCATCTGACCCACCTTCCGCGTCTCTCCGTTGGCGTGAAGTGCCGGACAACAGAGCGTATAAAACATGGAGGTTCAGCAGATTTGCCTTTCTGTCTCAGACTCTGAAGGAAGAAATGTTCTTGCTGTCTTGCCTCTGCCATCCGCCCTCCCTAGACCCAAGGCGACTGTTCTTCTCTCTGTGCCTCCACCCTCAGACAGGCCGCCCGCCATCCTACCCTGACACCTGTCCTGGAGGTGTCACAAAAGCTGCGTGTGTTGGGTGACCCAGGAGCCAAAACACCGTTCCTGGCCTTCTGCTCCACCGCACTAGCTCAGAGCCAGCATTTCTTTCCCTTCCTTATGCAGTCTGTTGGCCCATCAGACTTGACTGGGTGAGACTGTATTTGCATAATGAAGGTTCAAGTGAAAACGATAAAAGTGAAAAGGCAACCTTGGGGTCTAAGCCATGGGTTGACTCTAGGGTTGACCCTGTGACCTCGTGTATGTGGTGTCGAACGTGAGCCTTGGGAGTTCCGACCCCGACTCCTGCCCATGAGCAGCCCGGCGGCTCCAACAATAGCCAGGGAAACTGGTGGAGGTCTTGGGGGGCAGCACCCGGCTGCTCGCACCTCTCAGCAGGAAGCGCAGGATGGGTAAGAGCTCTGCAGTCCACAGCAAGCCAACTGAGTTCCTGGGGGCTGCTCTGCCCTGGGCGTGAGACTTGAGGTCTGACTTAAGCAGGATAAGGCGCTTTGTAATCCAGTGCTGGACTGAATGGCACAGGCTGCCATGGTCAGAAGAGCAGTGGGAAGGGGTGGGTGACATACATAGGCAGGAATGTCCATGGATGTCTCAGGGTCAGGAGGTGTTGAGCCTCTCAGGGTCATGCTTGGAAAGTTTTCCGTCCATAGCAAAATGCAATTTGTTTGCCTCTTTTGAATCACCGTTTAGTAGGATCGAAGGTGGGTAGCAGTCATTGCTGATCCATTGCTTATCCAAGCAGACATTTATCCAACACTACCTCCGTGTTCTGCCCTGGCTAGATGGTGGGGAAACACAAGGTTGAAGGGCATGGGGCCTTCCCTCAACGAGCTCACCTTGAGGCTTGAGGCTCAGGGTTATGGATGCTTGCTACCCTTTGCACTTGGTGCATTGCTCCCAGGCAACCAATCTTATGACCAAGGTTAACCCCACCAAATTGTTCCAATGACCCTTTGCAAGGAAAACAAGAACATTTGATAGACTTGGATGACACAAGGGTGAATCTTTTTATAAACTGTCAACAGCAAGCTTGTTGACATCTTCTCCTCATGGAAGGCTAAGGAAGCTACATCCATCCCACTTACCACCCCCTACCCACTACACTGTGTCACGCAGCACAGGATGATTAGGAGGTCTACAGTTGAGTTCTGGCTCTCCCTTTTCCAATCTTGAGCAAGCGGCCACTGTTTTGTGTCTCGGTTTCACCAACTGGAGATAAAACATAACAACGACCAAAAAACCCCAAATAGCAAAAATAGAAAATACATACCACAGCAGCAAGCTATTAAGTACTGATAGTATTATAATATGGGAGAATCTGTGTAAGCTTATTAAGGTGCTACAGCATAAATCTGGTTGTGGTACCCAGTTCCGAGCTATATCATAGATGCTGGAGAATATTAGTTTCTGATCTTCCTCAACTCAGCAGGTGCTCCAAAAATTCATGCAAAACCACCTTAGATGCTTGGAGGATGATTGGCTTTCCTTCAATGTCTGTTGTGGCTTGGTTTCACAGTAAGGCAGACTCTGAGATGAAGTTTAAGATGCCAGATGTTTATCTGGGAGTTTGTTTTTGGAACAAACACCTGTTGAAGGGAGGGGAAGGAAGCAGGAGTGGCTAGAGGAGGAAGTCAGGCTGCAATGTGGGCCCGTGATGACCTCAGCAGGCTGCACGGGCTCTGGAGTCAGAATTGCCTTCGGATTATCCCATGTGATGCCAACTTGGCCAGGTCTTCCTAGGCCTACACCGATTATTGCTTTATTTTGTTTTATTGTTATGTTTTGCCTCTAAATGGAGAAACTGAGGCCTAGAGCAATGGTGACCTGCCCAATAGTGGAAGAAGTAAGGCCAGGACTCAAACTTAGACTTAATGTTGTGTGTCATGTGATGTGCCTACTACAAAATGCCTTAGTCCCTTGTTTTATCCATTCATTTATTCAATAAATATGGCATATACTTACTTTTCTATAGGCACCAACCTATCTTCCATGATCTCACCTTTTCCCTCTCTGCTACAGTTACAGACTTACTTTCCTACAAAGTTTATTCAGAGTTTCTACAATATCATTAAGTGCTTCTTTATCCTTTGATATGCTTGTGATGCTCCCTGGAGCTTGTCAACTTGTTGACTCTGAGTCAGCAGGTCTGGGGTGGGCCTGAGTTCTGTACCAGGATGTGATGTTCTTGGTCCTGGACCTCTCTGAGTAGCAAAAGTCTACTCTTCAGAAGCAGTTTATACTTTGGTCTCCTTAAGTCAACCTCACTACATAATCTCCTCTTGGCTGAAACGTTAGTTGGGTTGTGGCACTTCAGAAAGATTCCATTCTCCGATAGTATTGCATCGTGGCTAAGAGTATTGGCTTGGGTGTCAAGCTGACGTAGCCTTGAATCCTGGCGTTGCCTCATACGTGGGATTTGGGCAATTTCCTTAAGCTTGCTAAGCTTTAGGTTTTTCATCCGAGATGGGATGATAACATTAGTTACCATTTGGTATCTACCTTATGGATTGTTGCAGAAATAAAATGTATAAATGCATGTACAGTGTTTACCACAGTTCCTTACACAGAGTAAGCACCCTGGAAATGCATACAAATAATAAAATACCAATCTTTTTTGGCTGCCTACAAGATGTGGATCCTAAGCCAGTAGGTCTATCCATAGCTGAAGAATGATTGGCATTCATTGGAGGAGTTACAAGGCACAGGGCATGATAGGAGAGAAAGAGTCTTTGATAATCTTGCTCCTGGCTTTGCAGACTGGTTCCCTGGTCTGGTGTCTGGTGGATGCTTCTAAGAGAGGGACCAATGCCATAAGAAATGACATTATGTAATGAATGACCTTCTGTTGTCAATACTTCTGAATAACTTTCTGGCACCAGATAGGATGTCCAACATGGAGCAGGGAGGGGGGGCTTCCCCAGCCCTTTCTATAGTTGCTACAGGGATGGGAGATGCCACTACCTCCATTCTGATTGTCAGGAGAGGTGGCAACGGCTTTCTGTTTGTGGAAAGTATTTAGTTCCTGAAAACCATACTTGTCCGTGTGGATCCTGACTGATGGCAGGGACTGGACCATGAGCTGACCACTGAATGTGCCTCAAGATGGCAGGATTTGCACCAGAAGGCATCACAATGGAATCCATTCATTTTGCTGGGCCAACGTCTATAAGAAAATGAGGAAATGTTCCCAAATTAGTGCCCAGCTCCTTCCCAATGCTGTTGACGTGACCACTCCCCACTATGTTTAAATGCAGTTTCTTTGTTTCTTTTTCAATATACAGTGGCCGCTGATGCTGCTAAATTACAATCTGTGTATGTGCACTTTTTTCCCACATGCGTAGGTGTCAAGCATGTTACTAGCCCCCCAGGGGCAGTCTGTGTCTCTCCAAACACACACTGAGGCTGATTTCAGAGACGACTCACCATGCCGGGTGTGGTTGATGTTAACGCATAGGTTGCTTCTGCTTTTGTCTCAGTAAGGAAATAGGCTGCCATAGTAACACATATTTGGGGTTTTATTCATGGAGAAAGTAGAAAATTGCCTTGTAAAGATAGCTCCACCCAGTAATTATTCACAGAGGTTCAGGTACTGAAACTCACCATTTCTGTGCTTTTTATTAATGGCTTCTGTAAACCACTACCCCCCAACCCTGAAAAACATTAAAGTGCATTTCACTTTCCCTCTGCCAAAGCAAGCAAACAGTGCAGGAAGACCAAACTAAGAAGATAATTTATTTCAAGAACTTTAAATAAGGGGAAAGCACTTTCAGAGTCCAGAGTGCTAACCAGGGGAAAGCACTTTCAAATTCGTGGCCCAGAACCTCAGAAGAAACAAGATTCAACAAATTTAAGGAGCACACATTTAAGGCCACTAGACACACAAGGAAGAAAAAGCAGAGGGGACTCCTTAGGGAGTGTCTTGGGGGGCAGGACATCAAGGGAATGTCGTGGGGAGCAGGACACAGATAAGGAACAATTTGACAAATAAGTTAATTAACAACTTCACATCGTGATGAGGACTGTAAAGGAATAACAGGAAATGTGCTGAGGACTAACAGCGGGCTCCCCTACTTTGGATGGGGTGGCTAAGACGGACCTTCCCGAGAATGCACATTTAGGCTGAGACCTGTGTAAGGAGAAGCAACAAGGGCGTGTTCCTTTTCTCAGGCAATTGAGTTAATGTCAAGGAAAAGAATGGATACATAACTTGCCACTTCCCAGGCCATGACAATTTCCCTCCTTCTCTGCCCAGGGGAGCCACACTGAAAGGCTCTGTGCAGGAGCTTTCCGAATGGCAAGCCCTAGGAGTTGGGCTGGGTCCCCACCTTCAGAAGCAGCAGACCATTTCAGAGGTTGAGAAACAGCCAGGGTGATACAGAGTGTAACAGCCTTGGCTGAAGAGTCCCGTGTCAGGAAAATATAAAGATGGACCACTTTGAGTTTTTTTTTTTAAATATTTTTATTTATTTCTAGGAGAGAGAGAGAGAGAGAGACAGCGTGAGCAGGGGAGGGTCAGAGAGAGAGGGAGACACAGACTCTGAAATAGGCTCCAGGCTCTGAGCTGGCAGTCAGCACAGAGCCCGACGTGGGGCTCGAACCCACGAACCGCGAGATCATGACCTAAGCGAAAGTCGGACGCTTAACCGACTAAGCCACCCAGGTGCCCCACCACTTTGAGTTTTCTAAATAACTGATAGCAACTTTTTTTTTTGTTTTTTTGACCAGTACCCACCTTGCACAGCCTGGCTGGAGCAGGGCGGGGGGTGTGGGGGAGGGCATGGAAAACACTTTTAAAGGTATCTCAGTGCATCCAAATGCATTTAGCTTAACTCAGCCACTGGTGGAGTCTGACTTGGGTATTCAAGTTGTTGCCTTGGCTCCCTGCACTTCTCTGTTCCCAGCCCTCTGTTCATTGGCACTGATATTAATGCCCAGGGGCAGAGCCTTGCGGGGGAGGGGGATGAGTTACCTGTGAGTTTGTCAGCAGTGGCCAGTTCGACTTGGCTCAGTCTTCTATTGATTGACCCATGAAAGATGTGCTGCTTACTGGTTCCGGAACTGGGTGCCCCTCTGGGTTACCGGATTGGTTCTTTGGCCGGTGGTAGTAGTGGGACAATGATGCTGAACCACCTTTTCCACCCTCCCTGCACAGTGTGGGGTCCACTCCTCAGCCTTTTGCTACTGTGGTCCCTTATCCTTGATGCGTGGACTTGGGAGACGCTGTGTCAGGATGGCCTAAGTCCCCCTACTTTGTATACCATCTGACTGACCCATGCTCTGGGAGTCACTATCTTTGTCTCTGAATTGAGCAGTAGAAAATCGTGCTCTCTCTCTCCATCCCTTCCCTGCCTCCCCAACCCCCCCTCCTTCGATGTTGTTCTCTCTTGTTCTACCTTCTTCCACAGCCTGACATCACCAGGCACGTCTGCAGTGCAGAGGCTCAGTGCTAAGCCTGACTGGTATGAGACTGAGATAGGAGAATGAGGGAAGCTGAGGGGGGACATGTTAGAAGTCCTTGATTGCATGGAAAGGGAAGAAGAAGCCTCCCCAAATGAACTCTGTATTCTTTTCTCTTGCCTTCTTCATGAAGATGAATGGAAAGTTATTATAAAGGCTTTGTTGGTTTTCTTCCTCTTAGAAAGCCTACAGGAGAGTGTAGACCCTCTGTTCTTAGCTGTGCGCTGTCTGTCCAGGCTTGCACTGGGTTGGGTTGGGGGCAGAGTGCCCAATCTATATAATATATTATATATATTATTAACATATATTATTATTAACACATATATATTATTTTTTAAGTCCATGCACAAAGTCTAAGTAGAGGAAACCATATGGGGGTGAATTTGAAGGAGTTGAAGTTAAAATGTTTGAATTGCTGATACTAACATTATGTGCTCTGCCTGGGGGACCTGTGCTGACCACAGGTAAGTGGAAGAAAGGCTCTGGCCCCATCCTACTTCCGCTTAAGATAGATGGCTCCAGTGTGTGTTTTCTTCTTGAACAAGCATGCCTGTGAAGTGTGCGCTTGCTGGGAGAGGGCAGGCATCTGTAGAAGGCTACAGAAGGAAAGGTGCTCCTAGAATCTGAAGCTATGTTGAACTGATAGTGTTCAAGGCACAAATCTCAAACCACCACACTGGTAATAAAGGAGAACCCAGGGTGAGGTTTTGCTTCTGAGAACAGGCACGGGGGCAGAGCGGCGTCAGTTATGGGGGATGGAGACGGGGAGAAGAGAGACGAGCTGCCACCGCCAGAAGTGAGAGCGCCATCCTCTTTCCATTCAGGGATCCTTTACATCTTTCTTCTCATCCTTATGGTTAAATATTACCTATCTGGGGACACCCAGCTCCCTGTTATCCATATCTGACGATGGGCTCAGATTCTTTATGAATTCTTTTAAGAGGTTGAGTGGTTTTCTTGGACTAAGCCAGTCATCTGATGAGAGTAAGTTATGTTATCTGAGTAAAGTGCGTTATCTGATGTGAGGTTGGACTCACTCAGGTGATAGTTTAAGCCAATCTCGCTGTCCATTGCCAGGAAGCACAGAGGCTCACTCCCTCTTATTTTAATCAGATCAGGTCTTCAAATCTATGGCCATTTCACTCAATTAGTTTAAAACCTCCAAATATTTTATTTGGGAGATTTTTTCCCCCCAATTCATTTTCTGCTTATTCCCTGATGATTCCCTATTCAGTGATGGTAGTGTGTAGCTAGGTAATTTCCTATTGCCAAGGAGAAGGACAGTGAGGCAGCGAAGATTGTATGTATGTAACACAGATGACTTAAGTAAAAATGAAGGGATGTGAGAATTTCATCTTTCTAGGTAATGATGATGATGATAATGACGAAGACTACTGACACTATTTAGTGCTTGTTATGTGCAGGGGACTGTGCTAAGTGTTTTACATGCTGAGGAGGATTTAAACACGTAAGGTGGGTCAACAGCATTCCAGGAAGAAGAACCAGCATGAACAAAGGCATGGAGAAGAGAAGGCTCAGAACATATGTATAAACAGAGCTCTGTGGCTAGAATGTAGCATATGTGAAGGGAAGTGGGGGTAACAAAGCAGAAAAGGTAGCTGGGGCGTACTGTGCAAGATCTTCCTTCTGTAGGTGATGAGTAACCATGGATTTGGAGTGATTTCTATGATGGCTGCCATACCAGCTGGTAGAATTTGCATTTCCTTCCCTCGTGCCCTAGAAGCACCTGTAACTTTTGTATGTTTCTAGGTACGCCCCTTTGGTTGGTTATAAGCTTCCTTGAGAGCAGTGCCTGGTACAGAATAGGCTCTTACATGTTGGTCGAGGGAGTCAACATGCTGTTAACACAAAGTCTGGCTACAGTGAATAGAATGAACAGAGGAGGAAGCAGCCCAAAGGCAGAGAAACCAATAAGGCAGACCATGGAAAAGGTGGACTGGGATAGCAGTAACATGGATTGAGAGAGGGAAGCCTATAACCTGGAGAGGCATTTTGGAAATTAATGTTGGTAAGACAGAGCAACTTCTATCTGAACCGTATTGGGGCTGAGATAGAGTGAGGGTAAGTCAAGGGATTACCAAAGGCTCCCAGAGAATATATTGCCAAGGTGGGCAGAAAGAACCCTACTTAAGGGGAAGGAGACACTAACCAGGAAGATATGTGTCTCGCTCAGTTGCTTCCTTCACCTAAAATCCCCCTGACTCACTCTTAAGTATTCAAATCATTGCTACCCTTCAGGGGCATCTCAAAAGCCTCTGTCCTTCTATAGACCCATAAGCTTCTTTGTCTCTAGGTATCATCATTCCCTCCTTTGAACTCTTATAGCTTTCTGCATCTCTCATTTGGCATGCTCAGTTTTGTATGATACTTAACTGCTTCTCAGACCTCTCCCTAACAGAACGTATTCTCTCTTTTCTCTGTGTTCATACAACTTTATTCATCTGAGTGGAAGAAATGCCCATATTCCAGAGCTTTACCTTCAGATCCAAAGAGGAGACAGAGAGATCAAGAGTGACTCCAAGGTTTTTGCCTGAACAATCACGAGGACAGAGCTGCCATTAACTGAGATGAGAGCATGATTGGTAGGAAAGATCAAGAGGCCAACTTTGGACAATGTTTGAAATGTTTATTAGACCACCTATTGGAGATGCTGAGTGGGCACTTTGACATAGGAGTTTAGAATTTAGGAGAGCGTTACAAGCTAGAGATATACATTTGGGAGTTGTCAGCTCACAAATGGCATGGAAAGTCTTGAAACTAAATGCGATCATCAGTGGGCTGCATGTGGCTAGGAAAGAGAAGACACCAAGGATTGAACTCTGGGGTACTCTAGAGTTTGGGGAAAAAAAGAAGAATCAGCAAAGGAGACTGAGAAATTGTTGACGAGAAAGAAAGAAAAACAAACAAAGACAATGTGGAGGGATAAAAGGACTTCTTGGAGAAGAGCAGGCTCTACTACACCACTTTCTGCTAAAATGTCAAGTAAGAGGCTGACTGAGAGTTGAATTATCAATGTAGTGATCATTGGTGACCTTGAAAAGAGGGGTTTTGGAAGAATGGTGAGTACAGAGATTTGATTGGAATGCATGTAAGAAAGAAATGGAAAGGGGAACTAGGAGGCAGAAACATTCAGAGTTTTCTGTAAAGAGAACAGAGAAGTGAGGCGGTGGATGGATAGGAAGAGGAATTGAGACTTTTTAAAGATAGGAGAAATAACTGTATACTGATAAGAGTATTCTAGGAAAAAGAGAACAGTTAATGTAGGAGAGAGAGAGGAGAATTACTGGAGTGATGTCATTGAATACGTGAAAGGAAATGGGAGCCGATGACTAAGTGGAAAGATTGGCCTTACAGACAGATGGTTTATCCATAGTAATAGAAGGAGAGGTAGATGGTAGTTGCTGATAGGTAAGTAGATGTGAAGTGGAAGTTGTGGTCATTCTCTTAGGTCTAATTTAGTTTTCAAGAAAGACTGAGAATTACCTGGGTGCCAAAAATAAAGAGAAAACTTAAACCTAGGAAAATAAGCTTGTGTGTTAACGCTGCAGCCAGGGTTGGGAGTCAGTCAGGTTCTGCCTTGGGCTGGATTTTAATAGCCATGCAGGGACAGAGGCAATTATGGGCTCGCACAGAAACTGACATGTCTGCATAAAACCTGAACTCTTAAAGGACATCAGTGAAAGATTGGATTAGGAAATATTCTGTGCAGCGGTCCAGGGAGATGATGGGGAAGTTCATCTAGCTCTGCTGAGGTTCTGAGTGAGTAAAAGCTGTCTGGGAAATGGAAATCCCTGGACTGAGCTCCTGGCAAATTAGTAGTTCAAAATACGCAACCACTGTGGTACAGATACCCCAAAGCCCGAGCCAGTGATGCTTAAGAGGCACCCTTAGAAGCAAAACAAAAGATGGGGCGCCTGGGTGGCTTAGTCGGTTAAGCGTCCGACTTTCGCTTAGGTCATGATCTCGCGGTTCGTGGGTTCGAGCCCCGCGTCGGGCTCTGTGCTGACTGCCAGCTCAGAGCCTGGAGCCTATTTCAGAGTCTGTGTCTCCCTCTCTCTCTGACCCTCCCCTGCTCACGCTGTCTCTCTCTCTCTCCTAGAAATAAATAAAAACATTAAAAAAAAAAAAGAAGCAAAACAAAAGCAAATTACCCTTATCCCCTTTCACATTCCTCTGGAGGACTGCTCCCACAATCAAGGCTGCAGGGGATTTTCAGAGGAAACAATTCCCACTAAGGATGAACTCCCAGTAGGAAGTTAGAAAACATAGGCAGTTAAAAAAAATCCAACATGAGTGAGAATAAGAAGTTCCAGCCTAATAGAATTACAATCTCAAATACTTCAGATAATAGAACAATTGCCTACAATTGAGTTAAAGTTTTTTTAAACATTTATTCATTTTTGAGAGAGAGAGGGTGCGAATTGGGGAGGTGCAGAAAGAGAGAGAGACAGAGAATCCAAAGCAGGCTCCAGGCTCTGAGCTGTCAGCACAGAGCCCTACATGGGGCTTGAACTCACAAGCAGTGAGATAATGACCCAAGCCAAAGTCAGACACTTAACTGACTAAGCCACCCAGACACCCCACCTACAAGTGAGTTTAAATGATTAAGGGCAGATGTAGAAAAAATGAAATTATTATTTCATTTCAACAACGAAAATAGAATTTCTGAAAGTAAAAAAAATCATTAATATTAAAAACTCAGTGAACAAATGAAATAGCAGATTAGATATGGATGAAGAGAGAATCAGCAATGAAAAGATCTATTTGAGGAGCATTCACATAGAAAAATATAGAAACTGAAACTATGAAATAGACATGAAAAGCCTGGGAAGAAAAATAAGATGTCTAACCTATACCCAATAGGGGTTTAAGAAGAAGAGAAAATTTTAGTTAATACTAAAAAAACCTCCTAATAAGTGGGAATTTCCATAATTAATGACATGATATAAGAATTACTGGGGGTCTCAAAGAGGGTAAATAAAGTCAGATTCACATCTAGATGCCTCAGGGTGGAAATGTGGAACATTAATAAGAAAGAGACGATCTTGAAGAAACTCAGTATATGAGACTATATATATGGAATATGTCAACTTATAACAGATTTATTACCAGCCAAATAGAGACCAGATGATGATGGAATAATACATCAAGGTACTGAGCAGAAGTAAAAACCTTACTAGAATTCTATAGCTAGCTAAATTATCATTCAAGAGTGAGAGTAAAATTTTGACATTTTCAGACAAAAACTGAGTTTATGGCTTGTAAGTTGCTGAAAGAACTACTAAAGGATACACTCCAGAAGGAAGGTAGCATGTAAAAGGAGTGATAGTGTCTGTTTTACAGGGTTTTTTTTTTTTTTGGATATTTCTGTTACATTTCAAAAATAAAATAAAAATTCTGTATCTACTTATGTATCTCTATCTATCTATAGCTTCTGGCTACTGCCTTCATCAACCTTCTTCAAAAAATTCAGTCCTAGACTTTGGTTAATTCTGAAGATAGTTTTCTTATTTCACTGAGACATGTTCTTTAAAAAAAAAAAAAGAAAGAAAGAAAGAAGGAAAAGAAAAAAGGAAAAGCAGAACTTAATGAGTCAATCCCTTAAGAACTTCTCTGGTCAAAGTTTGTGAGTCCCAAAACTTTTGAAAGATATGCTTCCAGAAGCAACCTCTGGCTGAAAACCAAAGACTATTATCAAAAAAATTACTGAAATTGTCCACAAGCAGGTGAATCATTCATTTAGTAGGCAGCCGAAGGCTCAGGAGACCTGGCTAATGTAGATGAATGAGTTGAAAAGAATGCTAAGCCTTTGGTTCACATATTTTATTTCTCTGACTAGATACTTCTCTGGGGGTAGAGGGATGTGCCTTTATGGGATAGTAGAAGTTTGTAAACATATGAAATTCATGGGACATTCCTAAGGCAAGCGTAAGAGAATGTTCCTGTGTATGGAAAATGGGAAGAGGGGCTGTAAAAATGATGGATGCTGGGAAACTGCTGTTTAAAAACCTGTAAGGGATATAAAGGTACCAATAAAGAGAACAGTACCATACTGGGAGATGAAATGTAGCAATAAAAATTTCTATCCGGGAAAGGAGCTTTCCAAGGAGAGAGTCTGTAATTCTATCATTTGGCAAAGGTTGGAGCCCTCTTTTGAGTTGCCAGGAAAGATGCTTAAATCACGATTTTTATAGTTTCCTTCAATGGAACTTCAGGAAAATAGCCAAATATACATGATTGAATATGGATTCAAATCTGATGGGCTGAGTCGTGCACTATATTGGGACTTGGATCCTCAGTTTGGCTCCTTCCTTAGGTTCCTGGGTCATCTTTCATCCAGGGAAGATTTGTTGAGCCTGATTCTGTGCCAGGCAGTGTGCAAGGTGTCCAGCAGCTCAACTTCATTTCTCCAGGCCATTATTCTCCTTGGCTATGATTTCACAACTCTTCTTGCTCCCCAGTCTTCCAGTACTTTATCTGTCCTGTTCTCTCACAGCTAATGGCCTTTCTCTTCATCCCATTGAGAAAGCAGGAGTTAGTGGAAGAGAACTTTCATGGTACCTACACAACCATGCTCAGCCTGCTTCCTGGCTACAATGAATTAACAGTCTGGGCTCCTATCTAGAGCCAAATGCTTCATAGGGTCACTGGATTCCTTCTCGTCTCTTCAGCTCAAGGACATTGTCCTCTGGCTCCTGCATTCTCTGTACAGGGGACTGTTCCCAACATCAGCCAAGCACCTCCCTGGATTCCGTGTGGACTTCCAGTTCCAATTTCTCCACTCTTTTTTAATCACAATAATCACAGTTATAATCATAACTGATATAATAGTAATAATAATCACTGACAACTCTCATGCTGCCAAGTCTGATAGTCAAACCTCAGTCCTCATCACTTGACACAGTTGATCACTCTATTCTTTTTGAAACAGTTTCTTCATTTTGCTCTTGGTTCACCACTTCTCTTAGTTCTCCTTCCTACCTCAGTGATTGTTTTTAAATCGTTGTAAATTTTTTAAATGTTTTAAAATCTTTTTTAATGTTTATTTATTTTTGAGAGAGAGAGACAGACGGAGCATGAGCAGAGGAGGGGCAGAGAGAAAGGGAGACACAGAATCTGAACGAGGCTCCAGACTCTGAGGTATCAGCACAGAGCCTGATGTGGTAGAACTCACAAGATGTGAGATCATGATGTGAGCTGAAGTTGGATGCTCAACCGACTGAGCCACCCAGGTGCCCCTCAGTGAATGTGCTTTTTTTTTTTTTAAATGTTTATTTATTTGTTTTTGAGAGAGAGAGAGAGAGATTTAGAGAGAGGGAGAGTTAGAGAGAGGGAGAGAGGCATACTGAGAAAAAAGAGAATCTCAAGGAGGCTCCACATCGTCAAGCACAGAATCCAGTTAGGGGCTTGAACTCACAAACTGTGAGATCATGACCTGAGACAACATCAAGAGTCAGATGCTTAACCAACTGAGACACCCAGGCACCCCAGGGAATGTACTTTCTCTGTGTCCTTTGTTTTATAAGCTTCTTTATATTCCTGATCTCTAGCTACTGGGATGTCCAGGACTCAGTACTGGGCACTCTTCTGTAAGTACGATCCCTCCTAAGGTTATGTTATATAGTTCTATGGCTATTAGTAATAGCCATTGATAATTTCCAAATTTATAAATCAAACCTGACTTTCCTCTTGAACTCCAGACTTCATCCAGTTTCTTACTTAATGTCTTCACTTAAATATCCAGTATGAATGTCAAACTTTACAGTTTCCAAATACTAATTCTTCATTCCCATCCCCACCCCCAATCTGCATCTCCTTCAGTTCTCACTTCATTTAGCAATGGCTACTTTCCACTTGTTGCTTTGGACAAAAGTCTTGAAATCATCTTTGACTCCTTCCCACCTCTCAACCCACTTCCAATTTGTGGCAAATTCTATTGGTTTTACCTTCTAAATATATCCTAAATCTGATAACTTCTTATCACCTCCAGTACTACCACCCGAGGCAGAATTACCATCACCCTTGACTTCTCACTACACACTGCACACTTCTCACCTCTACACACTTGCTCACTGACATATTATACTCCATAGTGCTATTGGTGATTTTTCCAGAATATAAATCAGACCTTTCCTCTTTTACTTGAAATCTTATGTGACTTTTAGCTCATCTAGGTAAAATATTAAATCTTTACTAATATCCTGCTTCTCCTGGTATGGAAGGAGATGTTATGACTCTGACCTCGACTCCACCCTCTCTTCCCTCTCTTCTCACTCCACGGCAGCTAGGATGGCCTGAGCATGCCTTCAGCTTTCCCTTCACCTTCAGTGTTCTCTCTGCCTGAATTTTCTCTTCTGGATATGTGGAGACCTTCAGGTCTCTACTTAAATGTCACCCCATCTAAGAGGCCTTTGTATGTAAATGGCATCCACTCCTTGTCACTCTGTGTCACTTACCTTGCTATACTGGAAGGTCTGAGGATACAGAATTTTCTTTGAATTTTGAGATACCACTTACTCTCAATTAACTGAAAGTTTAAAAACAGTTTAGGCTTCATTGATTTGGGACTCTGATCATTTGGGTGAAGTTAAAATTGTGTGTGTGTGTGTGTGTGTGCATATATATTTGCATAACTTCTTTTTATGTTTGTTCCTGTAAATAAGTGCAAACAAGTGAGGGGCTGTTGTCTGTGGTGGAAGAGAAATTGGACTGAAATTTAGGTGATCTGGATTCTAGTCTCTGGTCTACCACTCAAGACTCTGTGCTCATGGGCCTGTCCACTGGGAAATCAACCTGATGTTCTGAGTTAGCACCACTTACAATGAACTCCATTCCATTCCATCTAGTAAATATATGTCAAACATCTACCAAGTCCAAGGCATGATGTTAATGATAATGAGAAAGAAATGGTACCCCTTACCCTCATACCATAACTCATAAGGAACCAAAGACCTTGCATATTAGAATTGAAACAAATATATGTTTTTTAAAAAATGATGTAGCACGGTTTTATGCCCTACCTTCATCTTTAGATGAGGAAACTGATCTAATGTTTAGAGAAGTAATTTATTGAAGAATACACAGTTAACAAGTAGTAGAGTTGGGTGGGGTTTCCCAAAGAGGTCAACAAGTTTGATCATGCCAAAGATAGAATTCAGTTCATTTCTCAATATTAGCCACTTTAAAAAATCAGAATATAGATTCCAAAGCTGAATGCTTCTTTTCTATTTTGATAACCTGTTAGAAGCAGTATGAGAGGTCTCTTTGGGAGAAGATCCTTATATATTTTGCAGCCTGATAGTCTATCTTTACTGATATGTAGGAATAGGCAGGGTTTCGATGCCTGAAGATGAATAGCTTGTCACCTGTGTACACAGCCCAGTGTTTGGACAGGATGAGCTATGATGAATTTAAATCAATAACTGAAAAACAACTCCCCCACCACTCCACCCATCCCATAAGAGAGGATCATGAAATGCCCAAAAGACACCTGAAACAGCCCATAAAAACAGTCGTAGTTAATGCCTGGGTCAACACAATCCACCTTTGGTTAATTTACAAAAACTATGAGAGAGAAAGCCACGGGGTCTAGACACACCCATCCTAGCTATGAACTAATTTTCCCCAGACAATCAGGGAATCCTTTTCTAAGGACTTCAGTTCCTTGAACTTGACCTTGCTTAGTGACTTCAGAAGGAGGAAGAAAACCATTGCCAGATTGAAAGAGAAATTCTTCTATTTTTTTGGCCACCCTCTCCGATCAGCAAGAAATAAGATAATAATGCCCGGTGCATGAGCCTTCCCTCATTTAGTGCTCTAGGAAACAGGGAGTAGCCACATGGAGGGGCAGGGCTGCTGGAGGCTTTGCAAGGCCCTTCTCCAGTAAATGAGGTCACCGTATCTGAATATGTCTTAGCTAAAAGGGACCTGCATCACCACCTGTCAATTCCTTCACTTCATAACTAAGCTTTAAAGCTTGAAAGCAATGGGCCAGCATTATCACATTGATCCGTACGTCGGGTAGTATAGGCATCGGTATTTCCATTTCAGATGAGGCAATGAACTCAGACAATGTTCAATGACTCACCCAAGGTCACACACAGCTAGTCTGTCAGGGAGAAGGTGCCTGAACTACAGTTGTGCCCTCTGAATTTGGTAACTGGCCATTGCTAATCCTACAGAGTAGAACCTGAAGGACATCAAGGTAAGGTAACTGCCCACAATTATCCAGGAGATAAGTACCAGGGTCAAGACTTGAGAGCAGACCTCTGGTTATTTAGCAATGCTGAGGTGAGCAGTCATTGCTCATCAGATGGACACCCGTCTCCCTGGGCAGCACCCTGTTCCCTTCCTTCCTGTCCCTTAAGTGTTTCAGAGATTTGCCCACTGACCCATTTCTGCTTCTACCATCTGTTCTCCCACTCGAAGACTGATGAAGAAAATGCCACAAAACCTTGACATGCACACAGTCCCTTCCTCCCTCTGATTCTGAAAATCAGAAAACCCTTCAGTTTGGGGAGTTTTGCCTGGTTTTCTATTCTAACAGTCATGGGGGAAAATAAGATAAGTTAATGAGGTACCAAAGCTTCCAGTTACTGGAAATTTTTTCAGTTACTAATCATTTCTCTAGGATAATTACCCCAAAGACTTAGCATACAATCTGACCTTCTAGATGCTCAGTCAATGAGAGATATCCTCTGCCTTGTTCTAATTACTCTTGGCTACTCAGCAATTAGGAGCATAGCCAGCCTTCAGACCCCTTGTACAGTGCCCTGGGTTATGATACTTGAACTAGGCTGGGGTAAGAGAGAGGCTGTGAACTCGGAGGAGGAGTCTATGAGGCTAACAGCTAAACAACAGCTTAACAGTGACCGCGATTGGGGCATCCAGGGAGGATTCTTGCATGGGTGCTGGGGAATGTATGGTTCAAGTGGAATGCATATACTGCTTGGCTCCTTGACAAAATCGAAAAAGCTAAGGGCTTTATTTGGCTGGAGAGGAAAGGATTGATGGCCATGGGATAGAAATTATTCCTGGTGCTATCTGCTCTGCCAGGGTGCAAACCTTTTTTTCCTTTGGGTGCAGAGCAAACGGAGGAGACAGTGAGAGAGGAAGATTTGGGGAATCCGGAAGGGATTGGAAGTCTGAGGAGAGGAAAAGATACCTCTCTTAGCTCTCGACTGCTTCTAGATTATACAGAATCGTACACTGCCTAAGAAATCACCCAGCTTCTCCCAGCCATGCCCTCCTCCCTGCTCCACTGCCCCCACGCCCTGAATTTATTCCCATCTCTGTCCCAGATGGCCACAAAGCCCAGTGATTCCACGTTCCCCACCTCTCCTCCCCTGTAAGCCTCTTCCAACCCTCCCCTCCCCAGAGTGACGCCCCACCCTCCCCCAGGCCGGCCATGTGGAATCTGTCTTTTCCCCTCCCATCTCTTTACACTTGTGTATTTGGTCTTTGACGCAGGGGCTGACCCCACATGTTATATTACCGTGTGCGGAGAACATTCTGCGGGCAAATGACTTACAGCACATGCTTCGTCTTCTGTTCTTTCTATTAGGGGCGTGATTTAGAAGACGAATGTTTATAACATGACCCGAGGAATTTCATCCTCCTCTGGAAAACTGTGTAGGAGAGAATCCTAATGGATAAAGAGTAATGTCTTCTGGGCTCCAGCCAAACGTTTGGACTTGTTTTAAAAAGCCTCTGCACTCACCTTTTATTGTTTATTGTAAACTCGCTACTTCACCATAGTCGCTGGCACCCTCTGAAGGGAGCGGTGAGCATCTCACTGATTTTTATGGAGAAACAAATTGCAATCGTAGTGATGATGTATTAATTCTGTATTAAGTGCCTTCTTTTTCTAAAAAATGTTTTTTATTTATTTCTGAGAGAGAGACAGCATGAGTAGGAGAGGGTCAGAGAGAGAGGGAAACACAGTATCCGAAACAGGCTCCAGGCACTGAGCTGGCTGTCAGCACAGAACCCAACACAGGGCTTGAACCCACAAACTGTGGGATCATGACCTGAGCCGAAGTCGGACGCTTATCCGACTGAGCCACCCAGGCACCCCTGTATTAAGTGTCTTCTTGACCAGGCGCCTTAAAAGGCTGTGCACCATTCCTCTCCTGCATGGCGCTGGTGTTGGGGATGGGGGTCAGAGGGCAAATCTGAAAAACTGGTCACATTGAAGTGCTGGGATACCCAGAGCAAGAGTGGCTCCTTGTTCATGGAAAACAACTCAGAAGAGCCTCCTTCCTGTAGGTCCTTGGCAGGCAGCTTGGCATGACAGAAAGGCACAGGATTTGTTGTTAATCCTGACTCAGTCGCTTGGGGAAGTGATGTAGCCACTCTGAACCTCTGTTTCCTCATTTGCAAATGAGGGTAATGATAAGTACCCTTCAGGGCTACTGAAAAAATTGGATAAAATAAAGTACCTGTAAAGACAATAATAATAATGAAAATACTTCCTGTTGTGTTTTCCTTTGACCAGATTTTGTGCCTCATAATGACACTGGGGAAGGGAGAGGGTGGATGTTTCTCCTGGAAAGGAGGAGGGCGTTATGTGGGAGAGTCCCTGTCAAAGAGGAAGGGAAACTGAAACTTCCAAAAAGAGTCTAAGAAATAAAATAACTTTAAGGGAATCCTGGAGGAGAGAAGGTTCCCTGGAAAGACTAAGAAAATATTAGGTCTTTTTAAAGAATTAGGGGCATTAGGGTGCCTGAGTGGCTTAGTCAGTCATGATCTGATACCGGATTTCAGCTCAGGTCATGATCCCATGGCTTGTGAGTTCGAGCCTTGCGTCAGGCTCTGTGCTGACTGCGTGGAGCCTGCTTGGGATTCTCTCTCACCCTCTCTCTCTCTGCTCCTCCTCTGCTCATGCTTTCTCTAAGAATACATAAATTAGTTAAAAAAAAAAAAAAGAGAGAGAGAGAATTGTTGCATTAAATATGACCTCTCTCAAAAAGGGGAAGTGCTAGGAAAAGGGTCCAGGATGAGGCAAATGTTTTCTCCAAAAAATGGGGCTAACATGTGTACACTGCCAGATTTCTAGGGCCTAGAGAAGATTGTACATGCCCTACATGGAACCTCTTCCATGCAGAAACCATCCCCTCACACTCTCCAACACACACACACACACACACATACACACACACACAAATGATGGAGAAGACTCAGTCTAGGAATGCGGGAGAGAGAAGGTTACCTCTCTCTAGTGCCCGGAAGCTGTGTAGTGGACACCTTGTTAGTTGTTCAGAAACAAGTGAACACACTGCACAATAGAGCCAGAAGTTAGATGCCACCAACCCCCAAAACCAGACCACTGGAGGGGACCAGAGCTGGAGCCAGCAGTGACCAGACCATGAGTTTCATCAGCCACAGACATCACACAAGTGCTCAGGGTACAGACTTGGCCAACTACTTTGGGTCAGAGACCTACCTGATGAACCATCTTCCACATCATCTTGGGGACACCGGGCATCCATCCCTTGTCAGCCAGAGGCCATTTTGGTTAAGGAGGTGGGGAACCTAAGTGGTAAAACATTTTTCCAAAGATGAGTATGTTACTTTAATGAATCTCTTTAAACTTTAAGACACCAATTTGAATCTGAAGACTTCTGTAAATGGAAAACTTTCTGTCCCCTGTCAGTTCCTCCCAGCCATCCCCAAGCCCAGTAGGATGTGGACTAATGAGGATTTGATGCAGAGATTAGTTACAGAGAAATAAAGAGGCCCAATAGACATGAACACTATATATTTAAACCCTTCTCTGAATTTAATAGTATCATAAATAGGAGACACTCAATGCATGTGAGTTGCCTTAAATATAATTGAAAATATCAAACTGGGTGGAATCCCTCAAATGGAAAAGATACATTTCTTAAATAAGGTTACTTTCAAAGAAGCTCTTCATTCCTGGCATGTTAAGAGCACCTAAAACACATCAGGAAGAAAGTTTGTACATTTTTATTTGTCAGTAGATAATTTCATTTATTATAACACTGAAAGCAAAGAAAAATGGAAATATTTCCTTATGTTTTGGCTAGTTTCTTTTTTATTTAGAACATAGTTCAGATTTCTTCCCTGCTACCCCCCACGTGTGAAGGAGGTGAAGACATCATAGTAATGCCCCCCTTTCCTGTGTGATGAGATTTTTAACACGTGGTGTTCCTCAAATTTTTCCTTCCTAGTGCTCCAGATTTGGGGTCACCCACCTCAACCAAATGCCCATAATTTTTGCTATTGTCTTTTTCTGCCTATCTACCAGATTTCTTCCTATTGTTTTGTCACCCGTCTTCACTTAATTATTCCAAATGCCCTCAGTGAAGGGTAGTGTTGCCTCCATCTTGCAGATAAGGAAACAATGAACTGGCAGAGTTAAGATATTCCTAAATATTTATAGTACGTAAGATGATGAGATATTGGTATGAACTCCAAAATCTTATGAAATGTGATTCTCAAAGAGGCCTGACAGCCACAAACTCTAATCCTGGAGGTGAAGGTAGATGTGGTTGTGCCCTCCCCTGGCTTCTCCTGTCATGGACCTCTAGGAATCCGGCTGAGGGGTGGTGGAGAAAGGAAATATGTTTACCCAACTTGCACTCTCTCCTTCAGAAAGTTCCCCAAAGAAGATCACCAAGCAAGGCCAGTCAATGATTCATTTTTAGATACCAGACTTTCATCTCTGAGTAAGAAAAACAGAAGAGGTCTTCTTCAGAAAGCTGAATAGCTAACTCCTGCCCACCATCACAATAGAAGGTGAGGACTGAAGTTCTAAAGGAAGAACTCCCCCAGAGCCCGAAGCAAATCACAAACCTGCAACACTGCTTAGAAGGTGTCCATCAACTCCTTAGTTTTCCTCCAGACTGAGCTCCATCTCCAGCTGTGTCTCAAGTGGGGTGGGAGAAGGGATAGAAGTGGTGATGGTGTGGCCACCATCCCTGTAGACCCAGGTTGTTGAGAATTTTAAACCTATTTGTACCCATGGTGCCTGGTGGGGGGCGGGGATGGTCAGGGGTCGGGGCTCAGCCAGTTTCGTATCTGACTCTTGGTTTTCACTCAGGTCATGACCTCATGGTTTGTGAGCTTGAGCCCCGCGTTGGGCTCTGTGCTGGCAGTGTGGAGCCCGCTTGGGATTCTCTCCCTCTCTCTCTCTCTGCCCTTCCCCTGCTCGCTCTCTCTGTCTCTCTCAAAATAAACAAATAAACTAAAGAAAACATATCCATGCCAACTTTAGCAATTAAACATCTAATATTGACTCACTTTCAATCTACATCATCCAGAAATCCATTTAAGAGAAAACATGGAAGTGCTTGGACTCCCTACCACTCTGAAGTAACCAGGAAGTGGCTTCATGGTTTTTAAACTTTTTTTCCCCCCAAAGAAAAAATTACAGGGACGTTCAACATGTACAACAGCTAAAGGCCAACAGCTCTGGGTGAAATAAGGGACTGACTATTCTAGCTCTTTCTGTTCCTCCTACACATCCCTGGGACATCCCTTCTGAACCCCACAGGCTCTGCAGAGCATTAGTTTGGAAATCGCTGCATATATAAAAAATGTGAGTGAGAAAACCACACGTGAAGAATTATTACTAAGGGCTCCCATAAGGATCATGCTTTTACTTTGGGGAATTGTGACTCATTAACCAAATAAGAACTTACTGCCATTTTTTCAAGGGTACTTCATCCCAAGAATGCTGTGCACACAGAATAGACGTAGTTCATTGCCACAACGGCCATTTTAAATTGTAGTAAATATAGCTACTTTGCTTTGGCGCTACTTAAGTATGCAAATTAGGCATGTTTTCATTGACTGAGAGACTGTGCTAGACTTAACAGGAATTGGTAATCAAAACACAGATGTATCTCAGGCAACTCCCAATATAGACAATTTGAAAAAACACAAATAAATATAAAGTGTAACAACAATAAAAAGTAAATAACAATTCAAGACAAATGAAGAGGTATCATAGGACAACGTGATTAAAAGCCAAAGCCATTGTCCAGAAAATAACTACTATAAGTACTCAGTGCCAAAACTGTCTCAGAGCACAGTAGCATCCTAAATACAGTATCTAGAAAAACAAAAAAGTCAACTTCCATCCCATTTGGCTCTGGTCATGTCTCATCTGGAACGTTGCCTTCATTCTGGGGATCTCATTTCAGAGGCACATGATTCAAGGGTAATGAATGGGCTCTTGATGTGAATTCTGTTCCATGAAGAAGCATCATAGAATTGTAGCTGCTTTGCCTGGAGAAGGTAGGGCATCAGTGTGATCCTTTACTTGACAAGAGAGTTTTGTGAAAGAGAATAGGGCCAATCTCTCCACCATCTTCCTTCCCCTCTATCCTTCCTAGTCACCTCTCTCATAGGACTGGCACCAGGGGGTGCCGTTTACACAGATTACAACGTAAAGGGAGTCCCTTGGAGCTATGCAGTGTGGCTACCCTGGAAATAGCCATTACAGAAAGGGATGTGGTTTTTAAAATGTGGCTCCAAAAAGGTAGCTGAAAATGAAAAGACCAGAAGATGACGGGAGTGGAATTTTAGTTTAGGACGAAGACATCCTAACAGTGGGAGAGGACAGAATGGGCGGCTCTAGAATGGATGTATACGGAAAGGAGTCTTGTAAAGGGGAGTTCGTGCTTCTAAGATTTCATAGTAATGACAGCAATCAGTTCACTGTGTTTTAATGATGTGTCTGGCCTTGTGGCTTCTTTCCCCCCCCTTGAGTGTTCTCCTTCTTAATCACCACTGCAATACTCCCAGGTAGGAACTATAATTATCTTTATTTTATAGGGAAAGAAATGGGCCTTGGACAAATAGCTTGACTTTTTGAAGGTTAGAGAGAGAGCCAATAAAAGAACTGGCATTTGAGCACAGATTTCTGCTTCCAGAATATAAACTCTTGGCCATCATCCACACTGACTCTCAACAAAGAGTTAACAAAATCTCATCTTTCTTAATGTGTTCGTCTGCTTGATGGCAGCTAAACTTGATCTATAAATAAAGTTGGATCTGGATGTTGTCCATCAAGGAGTCAGATCGTTTCTGTGGCACAAAGGTAGGTGAGGTGGGTCTGCCTTGCTCTTGCGACTCACCCGTATCTGCATCTGGGACTCAGGGGTGAACTGCACACCTGGGCTCCAGATGGGGAAAGCCGTCTGACACACAGCATATGCTGCCAGGTCCAATTCCATCACGTGAGACACCCAGTGCGTGAAAGATGCGCGAAGGCTCACGCCGGGTATTTCTACTTTGTCATTTCCCAGATGCCCTCTCCCAAATTTACACCTCAAGGAGGTAAGAGGTGGCCTTGTAGGACATCTCAGAGCCTCTGGAGAGAGCTGAAGGGAGCCCAGCCCATCAGAGCACACTCAACGGGCCACTATCATTTTGGAAACACTGAGATGAAAGACACAGACAAAGCCCTTCACCACGTGTGTGCGCCAGCAGCTGTAGCTCTCCCATTGCTAGTGCTGCGTCTGCCGTGAAGGCCACGGGGAGGCCTCGCTGAGGCTCTGTTAGTGCTAAAACAGATGTGCCTTCAGCACGCACGTCTTAGGTGGCCACTTTCATGGGGTGGAAAAGGATAATCTAAACCTTCCTGTTCTTGCCAAGATAACCATGTGTAGGTCTTTGTTCTACACGTCTCTGGAACACACAGATAGATTTCCAAGCAGTGGGAACCTCCTGTCCTGTTCGGTCTTTGGACAAACTCTTGTTCTGCCCATTTCACCCCAGTTTCCTGAAATCCTGACTGTGGGGATCCAGTGGCTAGAGCCTGTGAGAGGTTCCTTTGTAAGGAGAGGGTTCACAGCCAAAGCCATCAAGGCAGACGGTGGGACATTGGGCTTTAAGCCAATTACAGCAGTGACAGGTAATGCCTTGGCTTCCCCGGGGCTGACAGGTTACAGGTCACCCCCTGCAGGTCAGCTTGCCTCTTCTGGCTCCTTTCCAGGAAGGAAGGCAGTAGAGCACCNGCGGAGGACCAACCTGTTGCTGATTCAGATGTTTAGAGTTTCTTTTGCTCCTTAAACTCATGGGGAAAGAAGCTGTGGAGCAAGAAAGCGAAGGCTTCCTTGCAAGTAACCCAAAAACGGAAGCCAGAAATCTATGTTCAACCCTTTCCTCCCTTTCCTTCTTCATGAATTTAGGGCATTTGCCACAGAGAGAAAAAAATGGAATAAGATGGATTTAGAGAAGAGAGAGAAGTTGCTTAGAGTCATGTAAAGAGGCAACGTGATAAAGTAAAAAGAAAAATAGCCTTGGAGCAGGAAGACTCAGATTTGGCCCTCGTCTCTGAGCCCATGTGGCCCTAACTAAGCAAGTTGCCTCTCAGCTCTCAGACCTGAGTCTTTAAGGTCTCTTTCAGCTGTAAGACTAAGAGCTAAGAGTTCTTTGTCATATAAAGAGAATTCTTCCGAGGCCCACAATCAAGAAGTATTTATTAAGTAATCGATGTGTGATTTTCTGAAGATAAGAGCAAGACATGATCCTTACATGTTACATTACTGTGGCATGGACCAAGAATCAAGCATGTGAAAGTCTAAAAAAAATTCAACTAGTTCATGATATGAATTAATAACACACATACTCCATACAGTAGTCCCTCCTCCTCCCCTGCCAAGCCACGGTTTTGCTTTCCGTGGCTCTAGTCACCCATGGTCAGCCATGTGGTGTGGAATCACGTGGTCCTCCTTCTGAGGTACAGTCAGAAAGCCAGTAGTATCCTGATGCAACATCACAACGTCTACTCCATTCACCCCATTTCATCTCATTTCATAGACCTTTTATCATCTCACATCATCACAAGAAGGGGAGGGGAACTATCCATGGTTCCCGGCATCCACGGGAGGGTCCGGGGACATCTCCCCAGAGATGACGGGGGACTAGTGCGTTAAGAATTTAAGAAGCAGTGGGGATGCTCAGTAGGGAGGCTTACATTTTCTGAGACTGCCCATGCGTGGGGCAATGCCTCCCAATTCCAGGGCACAACACACGTCTTAGCTGCTCTCATCAACCAAGGCGACATTTTGACCACCTTTTGCCTTATCTCGTGCCCATCTTTCAAATAACTCAGAATTTGGTTGGGGGGAAGAGATGTATATCGATTTCTTAAATAAACCCCATCAGTTCTCTTTAAAATGGCATTTCCCCCTCACTGGATCTGCACGAAGCAGAAGAAACCAGCAAATGCTTCACATTCTCTCCCTACTCATACTATCCCAATGCTACTCCACAACCCTCATTCTAATGCATCAGCTTTTCACTGAAATCATAATTACCAAACCATTTGTAACCCACATGTTTCTACCCAGGACTGGCAACCAGAAGTTGAGGATTAATTGCAAGGGCTATAAAGAAGTTTGTGGACATTTCCCCCGAGAGCCTCCACGAATAGCACCAACATGGGGAGTGATGGCAAGTTTCCGTGCTTCCCAAATGCCGCGTCAGGTTGTGAAGCCTTCTTTCCTAACTAGGGGCCAAGAGAAAAGGCTTTTCAGATCTTCCAAAGTATGTATGACATGACAAGCTCATTCTACTAAAGGGAACCAGACCTCTGTCATCTGACACTAATGAGGTGCCCTTCCCTTGGCTTAAAGGGATCTGGTGGAGGACGAGCAGATAACCTTCAGCCTAAATAAGTAATATCGTCACGGCTCTGGAATCTCTCTGAAGCATGCTTGGTTACAATGCAGAATTCCACAGGGCACGTGTCCCTCTTGGACTCTTTCCAAAGGAGTAAGTTATCAGAAGGACCTCATTATAACAGGGGCCCCAGGGACAGTGTTCATTGGCCGGCCTCAGGGGAGCTGGTAAAATCCCGGCGCTAGTCGGCTCATCACTAGTTAATACAGTCTAGCCTCCATTAGAGAAGCAACAGCCCAGTCTGTCGCTCACCCATCCCTCATTCCTTTGCTGCCCAGTCTAGCTTGTTCACAGGGCACCTGTGAGTGTCTGACAAGATGGGCCTCTTGCCTGAAATGCCCAGTCCAGAGGATTTTCTCATGGTCTGTTGCTTTCTGTTACCTGCACCCCCACTGCATGCCATGCTTTTGGCTACTTGAAGTCACTCGAAGGCGTGAGGATTCTGCTGACGGACTCAGCTCTCCCATAGGGGTGAGACACGCAACGCAAAGTCACAACAGTGAAAGAAAGAGCCCAGTTGGCCAGGCTCGGGTGGTAAATGGCCTTCAGAACCCTCCTTGAGGCCCTCACTGGCTTTAGACTGGAAACCATCTTGGCCCCGTCCAGTAGCGTAAGCGATTTTAACAATGGCCTGAAAAGCACCGAACTTAAACAGAAAGATGAGCACGAGGCAGGAGTTTGGACTCCAGAAGAACAGCTAAGCACAGATTATTTTTCTATGGTATTTTATGAGAACAAACCGAAGTTAAGAATTTTCCTTTTATTCTTCTGGCGTTGTTTACTTTCTTTTTATTATTCTGTACAGTACTTAGAGCTCTGGCAGCGCTTCTGTCCTAAAATCTGATGGTCGGGAGTTTATTTTTCAGCTGTTTCAAATCATATCTGATAGAGTGAGCACTTTGCCTGGACGCATCGCTTTACCTCAGAAGAAATAAAGTTCACCCTTTTAAATGACAATTCTGATTGTCTACAGCTTTTAGTTTTCTACGGTTAAGCTGCAGGCTTTGTTTAAAAATCTGTTTTCCCTCATCAGAAAGGAGGTTTGGTGGAACTCCTCACTGCCGGCGTCTGGGTAATGACCTAACATGTTATTTTGGACAATCACTGCATTATGTCAGATTTTTGCTGCATGTGGAGTAATTCTTTGTCAGTGGTGGTTTTCAGGCGATGGAGTATTTTTTTTTATACTTGCGCTTGAAATTTTAAAAATATACACACTTCTAACATTTGCAAAGTTTAGTTCGGTTCTCTTTAAAAAGTAACCTGATTTGCCGTAATTCCTCTCTGTCAGGGCACGTGTGTGAGAGCATTGGTGAGTTTCTGCACTGCCCTTCTGGAACATGGACAGAATATCAGCACAGAAAAATCACCCCTTCAGCCTTGTGATGATTTGTGAGACACTCAGATTAATTTAGCAGGCATTTTCTTTCTTTCTTTTCCGTTTTTACATTTATCTATTCTTGAGAGACAGAGAGAAGCAGAGCACAAGTGGGGGAGGGTCAGAGAGAGAGGGAGACAGAATCTGAAACAGGCTCCAGGCTCTGAGCTGTGAGCACAGGGCCCGACGCAGGGCTGGAACCCATGAACCCGTGAGATCATGACCTGAGCCGAAGTCAGATGCTTAACTGACTGAGCCACCCAGGTGTCCCAGCAGGCATTTCCTTGACACCTGTGGAAGTCAGCGTGTGCAGGGCGCAGCCTAATGGTGACAGGGCCACCCTCCAGATCAAGGCTGCCTGGTTGAATCCCAGATGCCCAGCTATAGTGGATTGAATGCAGTGGCCCAGAAAAATTTGTGGACTTCCTTACTTCCTGGAAACTGTGAATGGGACCTTATTTGAAAGAAAAAGGGCCTGTGCAGATGATCTCTGAGGTGACAGCATCCTGGATTTACCAGGGTGGGTCCTACCTCGCATGACAGGCATCCTCGTAAGAAACAGAACAGAAAACAGACATAGGAGAGGAGCAGGCCACCTACAGACCCAGGCAGACATTGGAACAATGCAGCCAGAAGCCAAGGAACGTCTGAAACATTCAAAGCTGGAAGAGGCGAGGAAAGAGTGTTGTTAGAGCCTTCACGGCAAGCACAGTCCTGCTAATACCTTCACTTTGGACGTCTGACCCCAGAGCCACGAGAGAATAAATGATTTCTGTTGTCCTAAGCCACTCAGTTTACGGTAATTTGATACAGAAACCCTAGGAAATGAATACATCACTTATCAGCTGAGTGACCTTGGAGAAGTTATTTAACCTCCATAAATCAGTTCCTTCAAAGGAAAACTCTAGGCCCAGGTCTGCTGTGAGGATCAAATGCTTTCACTTGGGTGAGTGACTTAGCACTGGGCCATACCTGGCATGCTCAGGACAAGTGCTCCTTCTATCCAGGCCGCAGGCAACCGCCACAGAGCTGAGGTTTCAATCCGCCAAGTGCTGGTTGGAAGAACCACAGTCCGAGAAATAGAAAACTTCCGGAAGAATCTGCGTCGGCTGATCTCAGTGCTTGGGCAACATCTCCCAAAGAATTGAAAAAAGGAGTAGGATTCCCTGCAAAAGCCATTCTTTAAATGCCTCTAAGTCTGAGCGGTTTGGGAGAAGTATGCCTTCTGGAGGGTTCTGTGCTGAGACTTTACAAGGACACATATTACGGACCATGTATGTGATTCCTTCGAACCCCACGGGTTTTGATCCTTCTGCCCCTCTAGCCGTAAGGACTCCAGCCCACCACCAAAGAATTGTTACCCCTTTGCCCGAAGCTAGGAATGTCAGTCGGTCTGCAGAGAGAGGATATGTTCAAGCGCTTAGTGGGTGGGTTGGTGCCTAGGAGCCTGCATTTCCTGTCTCACTTCCTCTTTTTAGGATCACAGTTTTATCTTGCTATGAATCTGGTGTCTTAGTCCGTTGAGGCTGTTGTAATCACCACCGGGGTAGTTTACAAATAATAGATGTTTACTTCTTACAGTCCTGGAGGGTGGGAAGTCCAAGACTTGGGTGCTGGCAGATTTGGTGTCTGCTGAGAGTCCCTTTCCCAGACGGCTGCCTTTTTACTGTTAACCTCACCTGGCAGAAGGATCGAGCTAGCTTTCCAGGCCACCTTAGAAAGGGCGCTAATCCCAGTTATGAGGGCTCCACCCCTAGGTCTTATTGCCTCCCACAGGCCCCACCTCCCAATGCTATCACCTTGGAGATTAGGATTTCAACATATGAACCTGAGGGAGACACAAACATTCAGACCACAGCACCCAGGAAGTCATGATTCTAAAATGAGAGGGTCTTCTAAGAAGAAATTGTAGATATAAAACCCATGTCAGGGAAGACTCAGAAGATCATTGTCCAATGTTCATTTGAACAATATTCCCATTTTACAGATGAGGAAAGTGACTCTCAGCCAGGCATGACAGCTGACCTCAGTGAACACAGGCTCTGGTGGAAGACCCTGCTCTATGTGAGACCCCCAACTCTAGGGATGTTTGTCTTAGTAAGTAAACCTGAGTGGGAAAGTCTTGAGGGACCAGAGCAAATGTTAGGACTTGGATATTTATTACCGCTAGCCCTATGGCTTAGTCTGATCATTGCCCAAACCTAGATTTGGTTCTGTTGTGGCGTAGGCCAACCCTCAGCCCTTCCAGCATCTTCTTGACTTTCTAGGGACTCCAGAACACAGCCTGGGTCAGCGTAAGTAAGCATGTCAAATTGAGCCCTGGGCTTTGGATCTCTGACCATGTTTTCTAAAAGCAACAACAGTCATAAATCCCATTCAGGATAATTAGGGGAAATTAGAATATCCATGACTATTACAGCATCTGATGTACAGGGGGGGAAGGGAGAAGATACACATTAGCTATTGTTATTTTTATTTCTACTGGTACCACTACTCACTATGGCTTTGCTTTGATCAAACTCTCGACTATAAGGTGAAGGTCATAAACATGGTCTACCAGAATAGAAGTTGTGAGCATGAACTGAACTGAAACCAGACTGCCTGGGTTTGAATCCCAACTCTGTCCTTACAAGCTGTATAACCTGAGATCCATTATTTGATTTCCCTGTGCCTCAGTTTCTTTGTCCATAAAGGAAAATAAAAAGCAAGATAACAACAGCATGTGCCTTACGGAGCTGTGAGGATTAACTGAATGAATACATGTGAAGCCCTTAAAAGGGTGCTTGGCATATAATATGTGCTCAACTAAGTGTTTACTGTATTGGTTTTACTTATCCCACAGGAGAATGGTGAGAATCAAATGAGATGCATATTTAGACTACAGTACATTCAGCTATTAATCATCACTATCATCATAATCATCAAATGATTGGACGTCCCCCTTGCTATGGTCTGCCTTGTACTTGCTTAATGGCTAATGCTTCCCAAAATGCAGTGTTGATGCATTTGTGGAAAGCAGTGTGCAAAGCCTATCTACTTAGAACAATACCGGACCGGAAGGCAGGTTTTCAGGAATTTTCTTAGGCAGCTTCTGCCCTGCTACTGGTGAATCATTTAAGTAACATGTGTCTGGAAGGACACCTCTATGTAGGACCCTAAGTGGAATGGTCGTGTGGTTCCCCAGGGTTTCCTATTTATTGAGAATGGGCTGAATGCACTCAGTTTGAGACCCAGTGGCCATGTCTGTAGAATACTATGGCACGATCCCAAGGCCATTGCTGACCTGCTTTGTGGTGGGCCCGAGGCAGTCCCCGGTCCTAGATCTGAAGAAACAGGATCAGTCCAGCGCAGGATCTGGTGACATGCGCTGGAGAGTCTTTGGCTCCTGAGTTTCCTGCCCAGTCTGCAGTAGGAGAGAAAGACATTGATGTGTAGAAAAAAAAAAAACAAAAAAAGCACATGGGAAGGGCCCTAAGAACATTTGAAGCCATGGGACTTCATTGCATCTTTATTCTTCCCAAGTAAAGCGAGAGAGCCTGTATCCTTCCAGCACATCTCCTGTTTGGCCTAAGTGGGATTTCTGCTACTTGCAACCAAGAAAATCTTCCTCTTCCTCCTAGAACCAACCCAAGTATCTCCAGTTCTACTAAAATTTTTCTGACCCCCTCCCCTACCAAGCCTAGTCTGAGCTCTAGCATTTGCACCTCCCTCCCCATGGCACTCCCTAGATCCCTTACAGCACTAAGCTTTTTAAGGACAGTGTCTGGTCTTATTTATCATACATTTTCATCACCTGACCCAGTCCTGGAGCCCAACAATAGTTTAACTTTAAAAAAAAATATGGGTGCCTGGGTGGCTCAGTCGGTTAAGCATCTGACTTTCGCTTAGGTCATGATCTCGCGGTTCGTGGGTTTGGGCCCCACGTTGGGCTGTGTGCTGACTGCCAGCTCAGAGCCTGGAGCCTATTTCAGTCTGTGACTCCCTCTCTCTCTGGCCCTCCCCTGCTCACGCTGTCTCTCTCTCTCTCTCCTAGAAATAAATAAAACATTAAAAAAAAAAAGAAATATATATAAAAAAAAATATGTGAATAAGGGCATGCAAATAGGATTGGTCAGATTATCTCTATGATCTTTCCCAAACTGGAAACTTTGTGATGTGAACCTAGGTTATATGTAAAGGGAGACCTTGAAGGGGCTCAGTGGAAGGTTCCAGAACTCCAGAGATCGACAGTCTCAATTTCATACTATTCAAATTGTACTTCGTCATGTAAGTCTTTCTGCTTCGTTGACCCAGGTGGTCTCCTGCGCCACTCACATGGTTTGGAGTTATGAGGAGTTAGTATCCCTCTTACAAATGGAGTAAGAAGACATGATGAGGGGAAAAGGATGCTGAAATTGGGAGCTGGCTTCATGAAGAGCTAGGAAGAAACTCGTGCTGCATATGAGTGAGGGAGAAATCTCCAGAAAGAGACGTGGACTGAATTACAGGCTATAAAAGTCAGGCGAGGAGTTGGTGCCTACAGAAACCTTGTCTGATCAGTCAACTCAGTGATACAACTCAACTGACCGACGCTATAAGATGTTGGAGCTCTCTGTTCTTGGCAGCCTTAAAGTTCCTTTCATCTGTTTAGCTTGATCCCAGGGAACACGGGAGAACCTGGCTACAAAGGGGCATGGATGACTAAGTCTACTTCCCTCATGGAGAGAGACATGGGGCTTTGGGTGATTTCTTTGAAGTCCCTCTAGAGGTTTCTAAAGATTGTTAGTGGCATCTGGTCTTTAATCCTGGACATCAAGCTTGCTGATTTTTGCCCCGGACCATCTGTTTCTCAGCCTTCCATGGAATCTTTCCTTTGTGACAAGTAGGGGAAGAATACTGTATTTTTCTCTTTCTGTTTTGCCTTCATCCCAGTCACAGAATTCGAGGGGGAGAATTTATTTGCTTGATGGTGCTCTGAAAAATTAGACACAAAGTGCTGACCTTGCTATCTGCAGGATGTTTCCTACAGGATGGATACCTTTGTCCTTCACTCTCTGATAGGAAGTCAGGGACACCAAGCGCAGTTTGTGACCATTTAATGTCTGCTCCCAGAACACTGTTTGTAACTATTTACAGTCATCGTAGTTGTGAGGAGAGTGACTCCAGGACCTGACTACCTGTTTGGATTCCACCTGAGCTCATTTTTGGGTTTTTTTGTTTTGTTTTGTTTTTTAACATATTTTTAAAAATGTTTTATTTATTTCTAGGAGAGAGAGAGAGAGACAGCATGAGCAGGGGAGGGTCAGAGAGAGAGGGAGTCACAGACTGAAACAGGCTCCAGGCTCTGACCTGGCAGTCAGCACAGAGCCTGATGCGGGGCCCGAACCCACGAACCGCGAGATCATGACCTAAGCGAAAGTCGGACACTTAACTGACTAAGCCACCCAGGTGCCCCTATGCTGAGCTCATTTTTGAAGCAAGTGCCTGGACAACTTATCTAACCTCTCAGCTCCTAGCTTGTTAAGTGGGAGAATGATAACACATACCTCACTGAGGCATCATGAAGGTTAAATGAGATAATACATGGAAAGCACTTCACTCAGTGTCTGCCATTTAGTAAACTCCCATGAACATTAGTTATCATTGCTATTTAGTATAATAATAGTATTTCTAATAAAAAGTGGGGGCAAGCTTTGCACTGGCCAGAGAACCTGTAGCAAGAAGGATACTAGGTAGTCATACAGGCCTTTTCTTGAGTTTATCACACTCCAAAGAATTCAGTGTTGTCGAATATGAGACATGAAGCTCGGAAATGGACTTTTCCAAACTGATAAATTCCACAGGGAGTTTTTCTCCATTGCCATTCATATGGTTGTGTCCTTAGGTTTCAGTCACCAAGGTCATTCCAAAGCAGCCATGAACTGGGGGGCCATTGCTCTATGGTAAAGCCAGTGTCACCTCGATCCAAGCTTCTCCAATTCTACAAACCTTGGTGGTAAGTGGGACAATTAATGCAGGCTTCCCTGGCAAATGCTTGCTGGGCATTGTAGAGATGCCCACTTTGAGGGGGCCGCAGATACCTTTCTGGCCATCAGAATGAAGGCTGTACTGATGGAACTACTCTTCTGGACAAAATGGAGGCTCTCTCATTGAGAGATGTTAGGAGACTGATTTTTTTTTCCTTTGAAACCACTATTTATTGCATGGGATTTCAGAAGATGATGATAAAAGGCAAGTTTATAGAGACACCATGAGATTGTATAAATAAAATGAAGTCATATCTGGGAAAGATATACCAAAGAAAATTGAACCCCAAATGTCGAACTTTGCGGTTCATACTCAGCCAAGAGTCCCATGGAATTAAAGCACAGACTACACAACTATGTACACAAAATGCCTTTAAAGTTCATCCATAAATTTAGGGAAAAGCAAAAGTCTGTTTAGAGCTACCAAAGCAAAATTCCTTACTGCAGATTTATAGGCACTAGTACAAGTGGTCCCCAAACACCCTTTTTAATTTTTTTAAATTATAAATAAGAAAGAACAGATTCTACCCTCACAACTTCCACCCTAGAACTTACAGTCTCCAGGCACGAAGGACAGAGTTCTTGGGAAAAAAATAAGGCTGAATTCCAGACCTCTGATAGCAAAGTTATAATCTAACTGAACATTATTACATTTTAAATCCATTGCATTTTTCTTTGAAATCCACATATTATTCAACATCTTGGATGCTTTATGTTGAATTTGTAGAAATGTTCCCCCAGAATTTTTAAGCTGTTATCGTAACGGTTTTTATCTCTTAATTTTCCTTCTCAAGTAACTGAGAGAATCAAGTTGAATAAGCAGTAATACATGTCATGCATTTCATACAGAAATGCTGGGAATTGGGGCTTTCTTTTGGTGCTTGCCATCATCATGTGTGTTGAAATCAAGCTGTTTCTATGTCCAGGTGAACCAGTCCTATGCTATGTCGAAAGGGGCAATGTCTTAGTCCTCGCTCTAGGAAAGCTCATTACTGCTGAGACCCGTGTTTGAGGAGTGAGTCAGAAACATGGCTGGTGAAACGAGAGGCCGTGGCTATCAAGAGCTGTTGTTAAATCGCTGGGGCCACAAACAAACATACATCCAACGAAGTCATCTCTCTCCTAATACCTACCATCAGCCAGAGTGATAATGTGAAGATAAACACGCAGGCTGCATGGGTCCATTTGCCCTTTATGAGTATTCCTTCCTTACAGCTCTTAATGCTACTAAGTTCTGACTATGTGACATGGAAATGTGTGGGATAAAGGAAGATCAGGGGGATTTACCCTCAATCCTCCAGCCTCATGATAGATTGACTTGTTGACATACAAAATAGCTATCAACTAAACTGAGACCGTAGGAGTTATGTAAAGGTACCATATCACTACATTTGTGAAAAGATTCACAATCATCGTTTCATAAATCTTCCTAGTAACACTGTGATGTACATAGGAATTATCATTCTCAGTTTCCCAATGAAGAGAGAGTCTCAGTGCTGAATATAGGAAAAGTGCTTGATCTTGCTAGCAATATAAGAAGTACACGTTAAAACAAGATAATGTATTTTAACTATCAAACTAACCAAGATATGTAGACCATCAAATTAGAACTATTTTTTAAAAATAGACAATACCTTATGCTGGCAAAGTTGCATCGAGATGGAAATTCTCCCAGTGGAAATACACATGGCGTAAGCCTTTCTGAAAAGCAATTTGCAACATGTATCTGGACCTTTAAAAGTATTCATTCCTTTGGATATAGTCATTTCATTTCTGGTATTTTCTTCTAAGGAAGCAATAGGGAATGTGGACAAATTTCGTCTACAAAAATGTTTCTCACTATATTCTTTATAAAGGCAAAAACTTGAAAGTAATGTAAATATTTAACCATAGAAAAATAGTTCTGATATACTTACATAATGGAATATGAGGGAGTCCCTAAGTGTCATGATTTGAAGAACTTTAATGACGTGACAAAAATGTTCAGACTATAGTCTTAAGTGAAAAAGCAAGATAAAAGACATAATATAGCACAATCACAGTTTATAAAAACATGCATGTAAATGTATTCAAATTGGTCTGGAATAAATAGAACTATAGTTATCTCAGGTTTCTGTGGTATGTAAAATTTTGGATTTTAAAAATAGCCTTCTGTATGTTTCACGTTTTTAGAAGGAGGATGTATTATTTTTATAGTCAGGAAAAAAACCACAGTAAAAGTTCTCAAAAATAAATTAAAATGTCAAAGAAATATGCTCAGAGAGATTAGTTGACTTGCCCAAGGTCACACAGCTGCCGGGCAGAGGAGCCAGCACCTGAATCCAGCTCTTCTGACGCTAATCCCAGCGTCTCCTTACCCATACCACAGTGTCTCTGAAAATAGTTAACTTGGGCAACATGTCATGGATGTTGTAGTCACTAGAACACAAACCGTTCACAGAATTCTACTATTTATATGAGACTCAGGAACACAGGCAAGCTTTGTGGCCTTGCTCAACTTTCCAAGTCCTGCAAGTTGCTGACATCCACATTTAAGATACTTAAGTATGCTAAACTTGCTGCTGGGACCTGGTTTCCAAAATGTAGCTGCCACACTAGATGTGAAACCCCCTTAGAACAGAGAGTCATGGCAATCTGACATAGAGGATGACCTGGAAAGCTTATTTATTCCAGCCACTTCCAAAGTGAACTAAACAGCAAAATTACTAGGACCATTTTCTAAAAATACAGATCCAGGTGCCACCCTCAAGATTCTATTTTAGTCAGTCCGGGGTGGAGGCTTGGCCTCGGTATTTTTAAAAGCACTCTGAACAGGACCATCTTTAAACCATTGTAGCCAGTGGTCGAAATGTGTCTGAAGAGGTCCCTGTACGAACAGTGAGTCACAGGTGGTGATTCCAGTATTTAAGTTTAGGAGAAAAAATCTTCCTCAAAATGAGGATTTACTTAGAACTTGAGTCTACTGGCCACTGAGTCCTATAACCACCCAGCTCTTCCACGTAATGGTCACCTTGTCCCCCATTGCTACCTGTATTGGTTACCTATTGTCGCTTAACTAACGACACCCAAAACTTACTGTCTTCAAACAATAACTGTTTATTATCTCATAGTTTCTGTTGATCAGGAATCCGGGCATAACTTAGGTGAGTGACTCTGGGTCAAGGTTTCTTGGAGGTTGCAGGCAAATTGTTGGTCAGGGTTGTGGTCTCATCTGAATGCCAGAGAGGAGACATAAAAGGAGGAAGGAATCTGCTTCCATACTCACTTATGTAGTTTCTGGCAGGTCTCTGTCCTTCCCTGCCAGCTAACTCACCACAGAAGGAATGAACAGAGGGAGTAAGAAAGAGAGAATGAGAGAGAGGGTGTGTGCACTCAAGCTGGAAGCCACAGTCTTTTTATGATCTACTCTCAGAAGTGACAGCCATCTTGGAGGATCCTTGCTACACTGCCGTAGGCAAATGGCAGAGTTAAAATTCTATACCAAGCCACCTTCACCTTTATCCTTCAATGTCTACTTGGTAGGTAGCCAGAGATGGGGCTGAAGTGAACACTTCATCAAGTGAACTCTCGAATCGATGGCAATTCAAGCAATAGGCCCAAAGCAGAAGAACAAGCCTTCGAGTTTAGCATAGCTCAATGCCTGAATTTTCACACATACAGCATGAGCTATGGATGTCACCTTAGGCATTAATAGAGAGACCCCATTAGTGAACAGGGTCACTCACTCTTGTGTCTTTGAAAGGAGCATCCGTTTCAAATCACCTCATGGACTCTTGTTCTCAGCCCCGATCTTTCTTGGCTCTAACTTGTGAAACCATCCTCAATATTCCTAGAAAACATAGAACTGGAACTGCATGTCCTGACCTCAAATGCAACTTTCTCAGGGGCTAATATAGCTCTGTTTTCCTTCCTCTTTGGAAGAGAGACTACAAATATTGAGTACAAATAAATATGTTTATTTATATTTTATATGTGTATGTATGTATATGCACATTGCATACACACACCCTCTCCACGTATGCATGCGCGCACACAGGCACACACACTTCATTGGGACCATCTGGGGCACCTCAGTCTGCCCCACTCTCTCTAGGTCAAGCCTTGGTATCAGACCCTTCTAGTAAAAGCTAGGCATCCAGACACAACTAGTTGAGCCACTAACCCTGCCATATGTAGTTAATTTCAACTTGCCATCTGCCCGCCGGCTGACCACTGCTACAGCATTTTCCAGCACTCAACTTGCTATTGAGTCACAGTCACAAATTAAAGCAGCAAGTACAGCTGCGCCATGGCTGCTCTTTGGATGGGGTGTTTTCCATCTCTCCCTGTGAAATCACTGGTGAGGAAGGAGTCCCCATTGTCATTCCAGCTGCCAAGACATTTCATGCTAATGAACTGTGAAAGGGAAGTCGCTAATGATATGAAATCCCTTTTTATGGCCGGGGTTGGGCCAAGGCCACCAGACGGGCCATATTTTTCCCATGCTGCTGGACTGATTCCTCTGTTAGTGGGAAGTGGGAGAAGGACAGGCCCATTCATAAGTGGTGCCCAAGGATTTGGGGGACATTGGCATTAATCCATAAGCCACCATTTCCTTCCTCCCCAACACCTCAACATTTGAGAAGGGAGTTTCAATTTAGCTTCAGAGCAAAATAGAAGGGGAAATACGTTTGGCAGATCACCTAGGAAAATGAAAGTAATTCCCAGGGTACCCGTATGAGTTATGGAAAGTCACATAAATATTGCTACCCCCATGGAGTCCATCTCCATCCCTAATTCAAGCCAGCTGATGGCTTGAAGATCTGCACAAAGCAATTGCTAAGGGAAGCACTTGTGGACCGATGAACAGACCTCCGCTTTGATTTTTTAAAAAATTTTTCTTTTACGTTTATTTATTTTTGAGAGACAGAGAGAGACAGAGCATGCGCAGGGAAGGGGCAGAGAGAGAGAGAGAGAGGGAGACACAGAATCTGAAACAGGCTCCAGGCTCTGATCTGTCAGCACAGAGCCTGATGCAGGGCTCGAACTCATGGACCACGAGATCATGACCTGAGCCGAAGTCGGAGGCTTAACCGACTCAGCCACCCAGGCACCCCAGATCCACGCTTTGCTTCCGTGTTTCCTGGCCGTGACCTTGTGGAATACACTGGCACTTTCTAAATTTTGTATTCTTATCTTTGCATTATTAACTGTTTCATCTGATTGTTATGAAATTCAGCGAGGTCCTACCCTTAGAAGGGAATATTAAAATAACATCACTATTAAGAATGTCTTTTTTTTTTTTTTAATACCATTCTACCCCTGTGGCAGACATTCTGCCAGCAAAGGTATGACACTTTGATAAGGCATTGTTGTCCTAGTGACCTTTTTTTAGAATCAAACCTTTTTTTTTTTAAAGGCAACACAGAATCTGTGAGTGATTAGTCAATAGATTTTGTTTCCCCAGCAAATGGGTATTTTAAGATACTGCAGGAATGAGGGTGTGAAGGAAAGGGGATTTGGGGGAGCATGGATACTGTCTTTACAGAACAGAAATGCAGTGGGGTATCTGCTCTTAATGTGCAGCTAGAGACTGGGTGGTGCAGGAACATCACATAAAGGGCGACAGGAATCCAGCCAGAGGACTTTGCGTGCTGGGGGGTAGGCCATCTATAACGGGGTAGTGGCACTGAAATGTCAAGGGGCTGGTTCTGTTGAGAGGGGCAGAAATGACTGATCTGGAACAATTCTTCAACCTAGAGAAGGCAAGCGAACAGACCAAAATGGGCTGTTAGACTTATAAGCATTATCAGAAATATATTTCAAGAATTTTTTAATTCCCCATCAAATGAGACTATGTTTTCCAGGAAGTGTCACTTCATTGGAAAGGGTTCCCAAACCAGTTTCTGAATCTCTTCCTATACTGTCTCTAGTTCTGTTACACACCCGAGGCTCCCTTGACCTTTGGGTCCAGTCCACTTGGAATACACCACAGAAATGAGATCTTCCTGTCCTTTGTTCCTGTTTTCAATAATGTAGGTGAGCACAAGGCTCAGTGTGAAAATGATTTAAAAAAAAAATAGCCCCTATGTATCAAATATAGACTGTATGCCAGGCACAGAGCTCAGCACCCTATATATATTATTTCATTCCCAAAAATAACTTTATTAACAGGTATTGATGTACAATAGGCTATGCATAGTCAATGTATAAAATTTAATAAGTTTTGACCAATGTATACAGCCATGAAACTATCACCACAATCAATAATGAACATCTCAATCACTCCAAAAGTTTCTTGATGCCCCTTTTTAATCCCTTCCTCCTACCAACGTCAGCCCCACAGCCTCAGTCTCAGATAACCAACTACTCATTCACTTCTATCACTATAGATTAGTTTGTATTTTCTATAATTTTACATAATTGGGATCATTCAGTATGGCCTTTTGTTTGACTCCTTTAGCATAATTATTTTGAGACCCATCCATTCTATCATATCTAATAATACAGTTCATTTTTTATTGTTGAGTAGTATTCCGTTTATATGGATTCAACTTAATTTGTTGATCCAGTGATCTACTGGCAAACATTTGGATCATTTCTAGTTTTAGAGCGTGGTGTGAGGCAGGTTTTATAACTGAGGTAGCTTGTTTCCATCAGGTCCTAGAATGGAGTGTCAGAAAATCATTTTTGGTGGTAGCCAGAAGTCCAAAAGTCTAGTCTAACCTTCTTGAAGAGATCGATCTCTTTCCATTAAGAGTCCAAGGATCCAAATACTTAAAAGTGTCCAGTTCAGTCCTATCTCAGAGTACGCCTCACAACAAAGGGTTGCTGACAGCTGAGTAGACAGTACCCACATCAGGCTGGTTCAGTGCACTGACGTGGGGCCAAACTCTAGTTCCCTGCTTCCCCAGCAATGTAGGCAAGAGAGCGCCATCTTGACTCAGCATTTGGAATTCTTCATGGCCAGCCTGATTCACTTCCATGCATTCAGTGAAGGTGGCTGCCAGTCTGGCTGGCGTCTCCTTCTCATTAAAGCTCTTTTGATTCCCCACTCAGCCCCCAGCACATGGTATTAGGTTGCCCCATGGAGGTGGGAATAGAAAAGGTTCTGGAGTCAGTCCCTCCACAGGCATGAGCAATGGAGGAATAATGCCTGTGGAAAACATAGGCTGCAAAAGGCAAAACTCTATTTGGGAACCACCGCTGGTTTGTTCTCTGCTTTCTCTGGCAGCTCCCGTGGGTGCAGTTGGTACAGAGATTCATGATCGTTTTCAAGGAAAGGTGACCTTTCACATACTGGACATAGGTGACTTTGTACCCTCAATCACCTGAGCCAGAATGAGCAGCTCATGGCTTTCAGGTAATCACATAGTCACACCTCAGGGCGAACTATCTCTGCATAAGAACTCATTGTCTTGTCTGCAGCCCCACAGACCCAGAACCATACCTTCTTCCCACTGTGTCTCAGTGTTGGGCTAGCCCTTGGGTCCTGTTAGATTTTGAACTCAAGATAATTATGCCAGCAGCCCATAGCTGATTTAGAAATCTGTGTTCTTATCACCACATAGCAGGGGTAGAAACAAATTTCTCTATAAATGACCCTTGGGTATCAAGCAGTCAGTCAAGCCTGAAAAATAGTCCTACTTGAGTCAGGAGTATAGCGGTACTCCCTTATGAGCAGGGAAAATGTTCTAAGATTCCTGGGCAATGCCTGAAACTGAGAATCGAACCAAACCCTACAGATACTATGCTTTTTCCTGTACGTACATGCCTATAATAAAGTTCAATTTATAGATTAGGCACAGTAAGAGGTTAACAATAATAACAAATAATAAAATTGAAGAATTGTAAGAATATACTATAATAAAAGTTATGTGAGTGTGATCTCTCTCTCTCTCTTTCAAAATATCTTACTATATTGTACTCACCCTCTTCTTGTCATGGTATAAGATGATGAAATACCTACATGATGAGACGTGAGTGAATGCTGTAGCCACTGCGACATAGGCTTAGGCTACTATTGACCTTTTGATAGTAAGTCAGAAAGGTGGATCACCTGCTTCAGGCCGGTGACCATGGGTAACGGAAACTGTGGAAATCGAAATCCCAATTAAGCAAGGGGGATTACGGTAAAAGAATACATGTGTCTACAAAGTATGTGTTGGGAACATATTGTGAGGGACATGTTTGTTGGGAACATTTGTGTCAGAAGAGCATATGGAAGGAAGCATCTATGTCATGGAATGAGGGCCTCGCCAGTTCGAAGCAAGTTACGTCATGCTTCCTGATGGGGTGTTTGCTATGTGGAATTGGTCTTTCCTAGAGACTCTGGTTACCTAGTCAAGGTTGCCAAGATCTAGCTTGGCCATGGAAACCTTCCCCAGTGCAGAAAACTTTGTTCTTAGGAACAGGAGCTCAGCCTGGGCCACACAGCCTTGGGCAAGTTGCTGTCATCTCTGTGCCCTAGTTTTCTCCTCTATAAAATATGGAAAATAACTAGTGCTTCTCTGAGGGTTACTGTGAGGATTGAATGTGATGAGGTACATAGGGTTTAACACTGAACCTGTCATGTGGTAATGGGTATGACTCTTACTCTGATGGACAATTTCTCCTGGACTTAACACTTGACGCAGAACAGACTTCCAGCAACTTTCAGGGGCACACAGAGGGTTGAAGTGAGTCTCTTCTGTGGGTTTCCAGAGTTTTCGCAGAGAAGTCTCCAACCAGAAGTCAGGGCTGCTCCAGTGGGATATTTGCATGTGGATAAAGATTGTTTGTCTGAATCTATGGGGCATATATGAAGCATTAGTCTGGCTTCTAGAAATTTGCTTTATAAGAATATTCATACTGTACCCAGAGCAAGGTCTTTCTTTGCCCTTGTGAATGAAGATTACCCTATTCACACTGAGAATCCACAAGACCACAAATTCCTATTTGTATTTTTTGTACTTTGTACTTTGCTTCTGAGAGTAAAACATTCTTCCTCTGCAGCAATAACTCCCTGAGACATTGGTACAGGATATCCATACACCCCATTCCACATGCACATACACACATGCATCACCTGATCCTGCTATACAGTAATTGAGATAATCTCCAGAGAAAGGACATAGATCTGAGACTTTAGGGCAGGAATGCTCCCTTCCCTAGATACAGCTTAAATTTGTTATGCATTCTCCTTACCCTCTCCCCAAAGTGCTATAAGATATATCTATGACTATATTTTTGAATGACTTACCAAGTCACTCAAATCTTGGCCATAAATGGAAATTGCTGCCCTCAACGATACCCTAAGATCTCATTCATATGAATCATGTTAGTCTTTCTTTACCACCAGTGTTTGGTGGCAGGGGGGCTCATCTTTATTATGGTCATGACAGCTAGTCACTTTCTGTGCTCTGTGCCATCTTGGTTTACAGTAAGCTCCCTCTGGCAGCCCATCTGGAAGCGAATTCAATGTCCTGTATGTGGGTGAGTGTGTGTGCGTGTACTTTATTTCCTTTTATTAACTTAGGGACCATTTCTCACCTTGTTCTCTAGATTTGCAGCCAAACTGAGTACAGGGCTCCTATTGATCTTTGTGGCCTGGAGTTGGCTTGCTCTTGGTGAAATGAAACATACTCGGATTTGTCCCATGGAGCATGGAGCAAGCAGAGAAATGAGCCATAAATTCAGGTGTACCCAAGTAGAGGCTACAGTTAGATTTAGCTCTTTCTTTGAGTGCAGGCCAAGTGCTGCAGTTGGGCTTAAATTGGTTGTACAGGGCAGATTTTTGGAGCTTGTCCTATGAAACATAATTTCCGTTATTCATCCTACTCACATGAGTTCTACTAACAAAAGGAACTACCACTGCAGAATGTAGACAACTCAACTTACCTGGGATATTGCCTTGAGGCCAGGTAACTTTGAGACTGGAGAATATATGGAAAAGAAGGGGCTTTCTACTCTAACGTCACTGGGCACATCTGTGAAAGGGGAAAAAGAAATGTCCTTACACTTTATTCCACTTTGCAGGTGTCGTTACTGATGTGTACTCAATATGGCTTTATGTTTTAAAGTCAGTGGAAATCAGCAACTTTTGGGAGGGAGCTGAGTTGTGTTACTGCTGTTTATGTTGGGTGAACACAACGGAATGGCCCCTAACTCTCTTGTTGGAGTACTGGACTTGGTACCCTTATTAATGTTCACTGTGGCGAATCATGGGATCTCACCCTATGGCATATCTATATGTATGCAGAGTGAATGTATTTCTCACCTAGAAAGAGAGAAAGAGCCATGCCAACCCATCAGGCTGTGAGCACCTGGACCTTCTGATTAATTTCCAAAGAGATTAAATTCCATAAAACTTGTTAACCTCAGAATTTCACATGTTGAAAAGAGCAGAGCCTGCAGAGGTCGCTCATTTTAAATATTTTTCTTCTAATTATTTTTTCAATGATATAAAAAGACGGCCGGCTGATTGTTTGTTGTTTTTTCGTGAAACTTCTGTGAGGAGAGTCAAGGTAGAATTTCCTCTCTGTATTTTGTTTGCTTCCTTTCTTCCCACTCCTCTTTGCTCATCTTGCCAAAACTAACGTTTCTCTATGGCTTTGGTATGCTGTATCCTCTAACAGGACTTTTGATCTTTAAAGATTTAAAGTTTGGAATAAGCATTGGTGGCCTTGAGTTTGAAGAAAAAAACCTTAATTTTCTTAACGTCTTCCTCTTTTAAACCTGTCGTTGCTCAATAATGTGGCTTCCCTTATGTAAGATCCAATTAATCAATTCAAAACGGTGTTGGGCAATTATCCGGTGAATTTAAAAACGTATAGCTAGGCTGAAATAAGCTTTTGAGAAATCATGAACTCACCATACACAATTCTCAGACCTCTGCTTAGCATTATTCATGGAGACGTGGCTTAAAATCTAGATAGTCCTGAAGCAAGGACAGATTTTCATCCTTAATTCTAATTGGTATTAGTCTAGCAACTTCTTAAGGAACCACTGTAATCTTTCTTCTTTTCCCAATCAGTTGTTTATCCTCCTTTAGAGAAAAAGGAGGTCTAATTTCCTGATTATTATGCAACATTTTAAGCAAAAATCCAGTAAGACCAGTGCCCACGGCTGATCTCCATATGGCCAATACCTGTGTTCTGTCCCCCCACCTGGGCTCGTCCTGGCAACGACCCTACAAATTCAGACCACTGATCATGAGAAGGGAGCTGAATGTGTGGATAAGTGGAGCAAATTCATTCCACTTCTGTAAACCTACCAATGGGGGAAATCAGGCTGTTTGAAAGTCTTTACCAGGGCTATGTACAGCTTGTAATAAGAATTATAAAAAACAAAAATGAAAACATGACCTATTTGATAACCTCGAAGAGTTAGGTCATTCTTTATTTAAGTTTTTAAAACTTTATTTCTTTATTTTGAGAGAGAGGAAAAGAGTGGAGGAAGGGCAGAGAGAGAGAATCCAAGCTACCAGCATAGAGCCTGATGCAGGGCTAGAATCCACAAACCACAAGATCATGACCTGAGCTGAAACCAAGAGTCAGACACCTGAACTACTGGGCCACCCAGGCACCCCTGAGTTAGGTCATTTTTTAAAAGACAAAAAGCAGTTTGCTTTTGCTGAAGTTGCAAGGCCTTCAGTTCCTGAAATCCTAGAGTTCCCTTATTCTGATAAAACTGGTGTTTATTGGTCAGGGTTCTGAGCTGCCAGCAGCAGAATCCACTGTGGTTAGTTTCAGCAGGAAAGGGGCTTATTCAAGAATATCACAGGGGCGCCTGGGTGGCTCAGTCTGTTAAGCGTCCCACTGCAGCTCTAGTCACCATCTCATGGTTCACAAGCTCGAGTCCCACGTAGGGTTCTGTGCTGACAGAGCTCAGAGCCTGCAGCCTGCTTCAGATTCTGTCTCTGTCTCTCTGTCTATCCTTCTCCCTCTTGCGCTCTGTCTCTCTCTCTCTCTCTCAGAAATGAAACATACATATATATATATATAAAAGAAAAATATCACAGAAACCCCAGGAGAGTCAGGCCATCAAGGAAATGAAAATCAAAACCATGAAGAGATATTATTATGCACCCACTAGGATACCTATAATAAAAAAATTCAGATGATAACAAGTGTTGGTGAGAAGCATGTGGAGAAAATGGAACCCTCACACGTTGCTGTTGGAAATGTAACACGTTGCACCTTGGAAAACAATCTGGCAGTTCTGCAAAAACCTAAGCACAGAGTTACCATATGGCTCAGGAATTTTACTTGTAGGTACATACTCAAGAGAATTGAAAACATAAGTCCACTTAAAACCTTTTACGTGAATGTTCAGAGCAGCGTCTTTCAAAATAGCCCAAAAGTAGAAACAATCCAAATGCCCATCAGGTAATGAGTGGATTAAAAACTGTGGTATTTCAATGGACTATTTTTTGGCCATAGAAAGGAATGAAGTACCGATACGCAGATGAACCTTGAAAACATAGCGCTAGGGGAAGACATCTAGTCTCACGGGATCATATATTGTGTGATTCTATTGATACGAAATGTCCCTGAGCTAGTGTGCTAAGGCTGACATAACAAAGTACCACAGATCAGTGGCTTAACCAGCAAAAATTTACTTTTGCTCACAGTTCTGGAAGCTAAAAGTCCAAGATCAAGCGGCCAGCAGGGTTGGTTTCCTCCTGAGGCCCCTTTGGTTTGCAGATGGCTGTCTTCTCCCTGAATTCGTGTGATCTTTCTCCATGCCTGTGTCCTTATCTTCTTTTGAGAACACTGCTCATATTGTAATAGAGCTCGCCTTAGTGACCCCATCTTAATGGAATTACCTTGAACTGAATTAAAGGGCTGTCTCCAAATACATTCACATTCTGCAATACTGGGAGTTAGGACTTTAACATACAGACTTCTGGGAGACATGACAATCCATAATAGGCAAATCTACTATACAGACAGAAAATGAATAAGTTAATGGCTTTGGCTGGAGGGTGGTGGGAGATTTGGGGGCAGCAAAGTTTCTTTTGGGGATGATGAAAATGTTCTCAAATTGATTGTGGTAATGTTTCCAAAATTCTGTGAATATACTAAAAGCCACTTGCAGTGAGTGAATTTTATGATTTGTGAATTAGATCTCAGTAAACCTATTATGAAAAAAAAGGGGAAAAAAAGGTAAGGAGAGGGTTCGGAGATATTAGGTGGCCACAAATGAAGAATGTCTACTACAGGATCTTAATGCTACTCTCAGCTGAGAAATTAAGAACAAGCCAAGAAAGAACAAGTCATGGTCCCCACAGATTAGGCCAAAGCATTCTCTCTCCTCAGCCTCCGTCTCAATTGACTTGACATGCGCAAAGTAGGAGCACTGGCATTCCTGCTCTTTTCCATGATACCAATGTCCTTCTGGATTCTTTGGGAACAAGAGTGACCTGACTATGACTCCTGTCATCCCTCTGGAGTTTCTGGTGAATGTGGCTGCCCTGGTGAGCACCCCTTTCCTTGGCCAAAGCTCTGAGCACTTCCCTGAGAGTCTATATTTTGGGGAGGATAATCTTCTCAGGGATACAGTTCTTGCCCTGGAATATTTTTATTTCCCAGCTGAGTGTTTCTCAAAAGTGTTTAATTTAGCCCCACAATTATATGGTCAACTAATCTTTGACGAAGGAGGAATGAATACACAGTGGGGAAAAGACAGTCTCTTCAACAAACAGTGTTGGGAAAACTGGAGAGCCACAAGCAAAAGAGTGAAACTGGATCACCTTCTTTCACCACACACAAAAAGAAACTCAAATGGATTAAAGCCCTAAGGTGAGACCTGAAACCCTAAAAAATCCTTGAAGACAGCACAGGCAGTAATTTCACTGGCATCAGCTGTAGCAACATTTTCTAGATATGTCTCCACAGGTAAGGGAGATAAAAGCACAAATAAATTATTTTTAATGTTTATTTATTTTTGAGAGAGACAGCATGAGCGGGGAAGGAGCAGAGAGAGAGGGAGACACAGATCAGAAGCAGGCTCTGAGCTGTCGGCACAGAGCCCGACGCAGGGCTCGAACCCACAGACATGAGAACATGACCTAAGCTGAAGTCGGAGGCTTACCTGACTGAGCCACCCAGGTGCCCCAAAAGCACAAATAAACTATTGAGACTACATCAAAATAAAAAGCTTCTGCACAGTGAAGGAAACACTCAACAAAACTAAAAGGCAACCTACTTAATGGGAGAAGATATTTGCAAATGACATATCCAATAAAGGGTTAGTATCCAAAATATACAAAGAACTGATACAACTCAATACCCAAGAAAGAAATATTCTAACTTAAAAATGGGCAGAAGACATGAACTCACATTTTCCCAAAGAAGACATCCAGGTGGCCAACAGATACATGAGAAGATGCTTGACATCACTTTTCATCAGGGACATGCAAATCAAAACCACAATGAGATATCTCCTCATACCTGTCAGAATGGCTAGAATCAACAACACAAGAAACAACAGGTGTTGGCAAGGATGTGGAGAAAGGGGGACCTTCTTGCACTGTAGGTAGGAATGTAAACGGGTGCAGCCACTCTGGAAAACAATATGGAGTTTCCTCGAAAAGTTAAAAATAGAACTACCCTAGGTCCAGGAATCGCAATGTTGGGTATTTATCCCAAAATACAAGAACACTAATTCAGAGGGATACATGCACCCCTATGTTTATAGCAACATTATTTACGATAGCCAAACTATGGAAGCATCCTAAGTGTCCGTTGTTAGATGGACAAATAAAGATGTGATGTATATATACAAATATAGTGGAATGCTATTAGGGTATAAAAAGAATGAAATCCTTCCCTTTGCAACAGCATGTATAGAGCTAGAGAGTATAATGCAGAGTGAAATAAATTAGAGAAAAACAAGTAACATATGATCTCACTCATACATAGGATTTAAGAAACAAAACAAATGAGTAAAAGAAAGAGACAGAGAGAGAGAGAGACAAACCGAGAAACAGACTCTCAAACTGATGGTTACCAGAGGAGGGGTGGGGTGGGGAATAGGGGTTGGGGATTAAAGAGTGTACTTGTCATGATGAAAAAATAAATAAAAAGTGTTTAACTTAGAAAATTGTCTCTGTAAGATTCAACAGAGCCTGCTCTGGTTACATATTTTGACTTTTTATAATGTTACCCCTTAATCCGTATTTGACCCTTTTGCATTACAGAACTTTTTAGTCTTCATCACTGTGACCTTACTCAGACTCTAGTCACTTGCTAATTGTGGCTTGTGGCATTTTCTTTTTCTCCCTATGAATTTATTTGAAGTTTTAGAAACTGATTATGNTATGGACTTAGGGTTTAATTATTCTGTATCTTCAGGGCCCTTAAGCCTGAGAAAGAACCCCTCAATCTTTAAAAAGAAAAATAAAGCTGCTTAAAAACAGACTATGTTCTGTTCACTGAACTTCCCTTCATCCAAACTCTGAAAGATGAGTTGATGTGCCTTCTTGTCAGCCTGCCATTAACGAAGATTCCAACTTGATTTGCTCGGCTGGCTGGAGGAGAAGGAACAGGGAGTGACTGTTGGCCGAATCCTCTCAATTCAGCTCAAAATTGCATAGGAATTTTTCAGTCCATTTTCTAACCTACACACTTCCCTACACATGCCCTACGGAGGGAAGTGCTCTCTGAGAGTGACGAACCATGGTCTATATGGAATATGTGAATGAAGAATAAATGTAAAGAAAGAAACTGGGAAGGCAGGGATTGGCGCCTAAGGACGGCTGGGGAAGGAAGGAGGAACAGCAAAGAATTAGCAAGTAATTCTTCACTCAACAAACACGAATGGGGCACCTGAGTGGCTCAGTTGTTTGGGTGTCTGGCTCTTGATTTCAGCTCAGGTCATAATCTCAGAGTTCGTGAGTTTGAGCCCTATGTTGGGCTCTGCACTGACAGCAGGGAGCCTGCTTGGGGTTCTCTCTCTCCCTCTCTCTCTGCCCCTCCTACTCTCACACTCTTTCTCAAACAAGCAAGCAAACAAACAACCCCCAAACAACAAACAAACAAACAGGAACAGTTTCTGGGCCCTGTGCTATGCACTGGGGAGAGAAAAGACAAAATTCTGCCTCCAAGAGGCTTACTTACAGTCTGGAAGAGAGAGGAAGACATGCTAATAAATAGGACATGGGAGTGTTATTGTTGATGTAATGAAGTACATATAGGAGAGACGACTTGGGGGCGCCTGGGTGGCTCAGTCAGTTGAGCATTTGGCTCAGGTCATGGTCTCATGGTTGGTGAGTTTGAGCCCCATGTCAGGCTCCATGCTGATCGTTTGGTGTCTGCTTAGTATTCTCTCTCTCTGCCCCTCCCTTGCTCATGCTCTCCCTCTCTCCAAATAAATAAATAAACTTACAAAAAAAGGAGAGAGTGCTTGGTTATATGTGGAGAGTGGAAGGAGAATTGATGAAAGCCTCTTAGAATGTTCTGGAGATGGGTCTTCAAGGACTTATGGGGGAGGGGAAGAGAAGTGAAGACAAGTGGAAGAGAGGGAAGGGCCCTTCAGGCCAAGTGAGCCACATGAGCAAAGTCACAAGACGCTTTCAACAGCCTGGAGCACGAGGGCAGTTGTGAGTGGTTTGATTTGGCTTTGGTGTCACCTGTAGAGTGGGTGGGGCAGGAAATCAAGGTGAGCAGGTGGCCTGGGCCAGAGGGAGTCAAGCAGAGCCAGACTGCACAAGACAGCTCTGCTACAACATACACGAAGTGCTATCCAAACTAAAGGGTTGCCAAACATCATTCAGGGATTGGCTCCTTTTGATTCATTTCAAAGCCAGCTAAATCATTCTAGAGAATGGAATCCAGAAATTATTTTGAGTAGCAACCTGGTGGAATTGGTCTACATGAGCATCCACAGTGAGCACCCAGATACACTTAACACTGATGCAGAAAGGCAGAAAAGGAAGCAGACGGGCAGTATGATACCCAGTTACTATGTGAAAGGGAAGGGAAAGCCACCTTCCAGCACCCCACGTGTAAGTCACAGATGGCCCAGCCCCCAGGGGGTTCAAGAGGAAACAAATACAACCAGCAAAGGGAAAATAAAAGTGACTGTAAATGCTTCTTGCAAAAGTTTTTGTTTCTGTTTTTGTTTGTTTGTTTGCTTTTAAGAGACAGAGAGTGACAGTAGCATCTGAGGGAAGAGAAAGAATCTCACACAGACTCCACACTCAGTGCGGAGCCCAAAGCAGGGCTCAATCGCACAACCCTCATGACCTGAGCTGAAATCAAGAGTCAGATGCTCAACTGACTGAGCCACCCCAGTGCCCCCTTGTAAAAGTTTGTAATGAAACTACTTCCTGGATTTAGAGGTTTCAGTCCTGACAAGTTATGCACACTTGCATCTATTCATCTGTCTGTCCATCCATCCATCCATCCATCCATCCAACCAGGCTTTGAATCCTTGGGTACTAGGTAATATAGGCTCTGCTTCAGGCTTTTGTTTGGGAGCACACACACACACACACACACACACACACACACACACATTTTATTTTGCAGTGAATAAGTAAATGCCTATAATGAAAATCAACCTTCGCTGTAAGTGCCAGTAAAGTATTTTTATACCAGAAAAACATTTCACGATAAGGACATCACCACTTTGCCAAGCATCCTACTTACAAACATCCTTACTTCTTAACTAACCTCCCCATCCTCCAGTAAATAAAGCCTCCTTTCTTACCAGAACTCCCCACAGCAAGTTTTTGTTTGGTTGGTTCTGGAGTAATTTGTAATCACTATCTAGCTCTTCTTCCCAAAATCTCTCCCCTAAATCCAAGCGATAAATGTCGTTCTGTCTTCCTCAGATACACCTCAGGTCTAACTCAGATCACAGCCCTTCACTCCAGTTCGGGAGCCCCACATCTGGGTGTTTGCGAAAGAAACATCACTCTGAGCCTCTGCCCATTCCAACTCCTTTCATCTGTGAGCAAAGTGATCTTACGCCCACTTATGAATCCCAGCATATATTGTCACGCTCCCTTGTTTGGGAGAAGTAGGATAGTGAGGCCATTTCCAGGTCCTATTTTGGTGAACAGACGAACTTGACCACGTTTACTGGGATGGGTTAAGGAGAAGTGGAGCAGCATCCTGTGTAACACATTTGACAGGATCTTACACTCATATCTCTCCCAGAATCCTGAAGTTGTGGACAAATTAGAGAGGATGGGAAAGGGAAATTTTTTTATTATTTAAAAAAATTGAGAGGCTCCCCCACCCTGATCTAACTGCCCCATGTACAGGTGCCTATAGCCCTTTGTGTTTGTATCAATCACATTACTTGTTCCACACAGTTGTCTTAATAATGCCTTTNCTAATCCCCAGAACCTGTGAGTGTTACCTTTTATGGCAAAAGGGACCTTGTAGACATGATCAAGCTAAGGGTCTTGAGAGGTCTTGAGATGGGGAGATTCCCCTGGTGGCTCTGGTATCACTGGGGTCCTTATAAGAAAGACACAGAGGTAAGAGATATGATGAAGATAGGGTTGAAGTCATGAGCAAGGAATGCAAGCAGTCTCTGAAAGCTACAAAAGGCAAGGAAGTGGATTCTGTCCTAGAGTTTCCAGAAAATATCAGCCTGTTGACGCTTTGACTTTAGCCCAGTGAGACTGATTTGAGATTTCTGTCTACCTGAACTATAAGACCATGTATTCGTCTTGGTTCTTAAGCCACCAAATTTGTGGTAATTTTCTATGGCTGACCTAAAACTTCACTTCCTAACATTTTTTTTTAAATGTTTTATTTATTTCTAGGAGAGAGAGAGAGAGACAGCGTGAGCAGGGGAGGGTCAGAGAGAGAGGGAGTCACAGACTGAAACAGGCTCCAGGCTCTGAGCTGGCAGTCAGCACAGAGCCCGACGCGGGGCTCGAACCCACGAACCGCGAGATCATGACCTAAGCGAAAGTCGGACGCTTAACCAACTAAGCCACCCAGGCGCCCCGACTTCCTAACATTTCTACTTACAAGTCCATCTCCCTGACTAGGCACAAGTTCATCTTTACTTCCCTAGCGCTGGGCACACTGTGAAGATCTCTTAGGATACAAGAAACAGAGATGTGTTCCAATGAACTTTAATAAAGAATATTCATCACAAAGTTACCTGACAAAGAATAAAATTGGCAAAACTACTCCAGCAGCTGCCTGAGGCCTCTCGCCATTGGAGCATCTGTTAGCAGACAGCGTTAGCTTTGGTCATTTGGCAGCAAGGTCAATAATTCAACATCAACATTAGTGGTCGTTCCTTCAGAAATGTGAGATCATTTTACTGACCTGACTTCTCTTTCCCCTGTTGCTACCATCCACCTGCTAGATTCTGTATCTATTTTCCTAAAAAAGAAGCTGATCTTTTGTTCCATTACCACCCAGTGTGGAATTTTCTCTGAGGACAAATATCTCCCACTAAACCAACCTGTATGACATTGGCCAATCTAGAGATGGCTGTCACTGGTTGCTGATCCAGGTGCTGATCCCTGGTTCAAGCAGCTGTGGTCAAAGTAGCAGAGGCGTGTCACTAAAATGGGCCACCTCTAAGTATGTTGCGGTGCACAAGGTGGCCACGGGCTTGGCAGTTACGTTGAGCTCAGAATCAACTGGGTAACAAATGCTTTTGAGGGGAAGTGACCAATGGAAGTACAAAAGAAAAAATGCAAAATATGGTCCCTGCCCGTAAGACGTTATCACCTAGGAGTAAAAGGAAAATATATAGAGAACCATTAGTGACAAGACAGCATTACGTTCAACAGTCTGATGTAATGAAATCTTCTTTGTTAAATAAATAAAATCAGAGAATATTACATGGGCAATATCTTTTTCTCTCCCCTGTTGAGAAATTATGGTTTGTATGAAATTATTTCCATGTTCTTTTCTGAGGCTTAACTTTCAATTGATGATGATGTATGATGTAGTAGTTAGGTTTGTGAAGGTTGTAAGCATAGCGGGGTAAACTGAGGCACTTTCCCCCACTTTTTTGCCCTTGCCACATTTCCCTGCCTCTGTAGTTGTGGGAAAAAACAAACCAATGTTTAGGGAGAAAGCAATTTAAAGATGGTACCTCCACATTTACCTAATATAAGAAAAATTTATAATGGTAGATAAGTTACAGTTCTAGATTCTCATGAACAAAGGACTGTAATGGAGCCCAGCTGAGAGTCTCTGCAGAGAACTATATCTCTACAGTTTAATTTCAGAAATCTGGGCAGAGTCGTCTCAGTACAGAGTGGAAGCCTCCTCACCTTTTCTTCATTGTGGGGACCAGAGCCTCTCCCCTCTCTCTCTTCCCAACTGCAGCTGGGACAGAGGAGGAGGGTCATAGATGAAGACTGGAGAAGACTGTCAGGTTCATACTGGGACACAGCAAGAGCTGAGGATGGAAAGCCAGATAAGGCCAATGGGGAAGCCCTTGAAATTCAGACTGAGGACTTTCCCAGGATTCATCATGAGAAGTTCTTGGGTGCTCTAGTCTTAGTTTAAGTGATACAGCTCATTCATCTCCTTTAACAACCCTTCAGACCATTTTTAAACTGATTGTTTTTGGCAGCAACGGTGTTGGCAGGAAGTAAGGAGGCCTGGACGTGGGAGAGAGAGAATAGGAAGGAGGTAGTTGAGAAGGTGAGGTGGTTCGGTAGACAATATTTGTAAGGCTAATGAAAAATATTTTGACAAATTTATCCACTCACATAAGCTAGTTTATCTCTTTTGATCACCCTGGGACAATATCAAGCCCTCTAAAGGCAGGGAAAGTGAAAAGGGGAGGGCAAATGAGTTCTTTCACTTCATTGGAAACCTTTAGATGGGTTCCACGTGGAGGTAGATGGCAGCCAATACTACCGTCAACCTGAGTGGTTTCCATCCTAAGCTTGGACCTTATTAGCTGGTCATTGCACATGACTTTGGTTCACAAATCAGCTATTGCACCTTGGGGGAGGTGAGGCCCTTAAGTGATCCTGCTTCTTTTCTGACACATTTCATCAGGGGAGTGGAGACTGAGGGATGGTGTTGCTGGCCTCTGTGCCAGACACTTTCATACATGTTATGCCATTCTGTTCCCCCAATAGCCCTGAGAAGTTATTACTCCTCCGTTCCAGCTGTGGCAACAGGCTGAGAGCTGTGCAGGTCACACAGCTAGAAAGCAAGGGAAGGATCTGAGCCTGGTCGTCTCTCACTCCAAGCCCAGTGCTCTGTCTCCTCCATTACTGTGGACTGTAGGTTAAAAATGGACACACTGAGCAGAGGAGCCGGGAGGAGGGGGAGGGAGTACCGGATGGGGATGACAAGGGGAGTGAGAAAAGAGAGCTGAGAGGTTCGCCTTGCTGTTTAGATGCAAAATGAGACATGGACCTGCCAATCAGATCGCAGCAGACTAGTCAATGCTGAGAGGAGGCTGGTGAAGGTCCTGCTCTCCTTCAGAATTTGTGTCCTCTAAAAGGCATTTCTCTCTCGATCTCTCTTTCTCTGTCTCTTTCCCAGAGAGCAGCCCTGAAGGAGTCCTCAGGACGGTAGGAGCATGCTGAACTGCCGCGAGAGTCTTAATCCTGGGAGATTTATGACTGTGACTTCACTATGAAAACAACACTATTTTCCTCGACCTGTCAGGGGGCAACAATTAGAAGAAGAATGTGAGGTTTACTTTTGACGAAGTATGTGGCTCATAATAGTCTCTATTACCAATAAAGTGATTTGTGGAGAAAATATAAAGGTCATGGGCTAAAAAGAAAGAGAATAAAGAAGACACCAGAGGATTCCTGTTATCCCCGCCCCCTCCAGAACAAGGAAACAAAGCGTAAGCTTTAGGAATAGAATTTGATACATTTTTGTATATTTTTTCTGCATTAAGATGCAAGTCATTCCGCACTTGGAAGTTGGTTTTGTATCAGTGCTGGTAGGATCTATTTTTCCCTGTTGCTATAAAAACGTTTCAAGAAATGCACAAGTCTTCAGAGAATGCCGACTGCTGAGCAACTGCAGATAAGTGCACATGAATATGGATGGCCCAAGTACCAGTTTTGAGCCCAATCTGTGCCTGTCAGGATAATGGGAGGGCCAGTCCACCCGTCAGGTAGGTGCAGTGGCTTCAGACAGTATGAAGGCCCTACGGCGTGAAGTCAGTGGGAAATAGCAACAGCAAAGCTATAGAGTGAATGATTAGGTTGTTTGGAGGCTGTGGAGCTCCGGGCAGTAGCCCCAGCCCAGGAAAGAAATAGACTCAGATAGTCTGAAGTCATGTGATCACAGCTATCACAGAATCCCAGAGAGGGTCCTACAGGAAAGAAGGAAACACAGACAGCTCCGTTGAATTGGTGGTTTTTTTTGAAGGACCTCGTACTATGTGCCCCTTAAGAGCAAGAGCCGTGTGTTATACCCCATTCCATCCCCCCAGCACCTACCACAATCCTCACTCTGGAACAATACACATCAAGAGTTGGTTGAACATGGAACTCTATGGTCAATACTTAACGCTCCTGAGCATCGGATATATATGACCGAAAGGAAGAGAAGTCCCACTGAGAAAAAGTGGTCTCAGAGCTTTTTTGGGGTCACAAAATTGTTCCTGAGCCTATGGGCTTTCTATTTCCAAGCTTGAAATCAACACGGCTTTCTCCACCTGGGTTAAGATCCACTTTGGTTGAGATGGCATAAACGCTCCAGTTTCGAAAACTGGACTGGTATGGTCTAAGTTTAGTAACTGAAACACTGACATCTTTTTCAATAGAGAACTTTCTGCTCTAGAGAGGGTTAACAATCATTTGCCTGATCTATTCCAATCCATTTGGGAAGTATGCCCAAACAACATATGCGGTATAAAGTAGAATGGCAGAACCCCATCCAAGGGTTAAATGCCTAAATTATTGTGTAATTTTGACCTTCCCCCCCTGAACCTCTTTAATAATTCACATGGATTTCCATGTGTTGTATCATATGTTGTTTTTTATTTAAGTTTATTTATTCATTTTGAGAGAGAGAGAGAGAGCAAGTATGTGTGAGTGAGCAGGGGGAAGGGCAGAGAGAGGAGAGAGAGAATCCCAAGCAGGCTCCACACTGTCAGCATGGAGACAGACATGGGGTTTTAACCCATGAACTGTGAGATTATGACTTGAGCTGAAATCAATAGTCAGACGCTTAACTGACTGAGCCACCCAGGGGTCCCTATCATGTGTTGTTTTAATTATTTGGTTAAATTATTACTGTGAACTCTTGGTGGTTAGAAACAGAGGCAGTGCCTGGTACATAATAGAATATCCATAGACAGTTGCTGATGATGAATCAAAAAAAATTAATGAGATTATCATGTGAACCTGGATAGAGAGCTAAGTCATTCCAATTTCAATCAGGTCAGTGTGTTCTTTTATAGATAATCAGTGTTTTGGAATATTCTTTCCACATCCATTAATTCTTGGCTTCATGAGCAAATTCAGAGTGTCTTGGCATTTTGTTATTTTATGGTCATCCCTACTGTGACAGCCAAGCTGCTCTCAACTTTCTTCAAGAAAGAATTTGACATTCCGCTGTGCAAAGTGCAGTTAGCAAGCAGCCTCCATCTCAGCGCCTTGGGATTCTGTCCACAGCGCTGGAGCCCTTTCCTGCTCTACTGCTGACCCGGGGCCATGCCGGAGCCGCTAGGGCCTGGCCATTCCTGTCCACTGTGGGACTCCTCTAACAGCCAATCTTTGTTCTGGAGTTTCCCCTGGGTTCGCCTGAGGTTTTCCTCATTCCATCTTGCTTCCCCTCCCCCTTTCATTTCAGAAATCAGATCTGTATCACTGTCTGAAGACTTACCCTCCCCAACACCCCCCTTTCCCTTTCACAGATTTATCTCCCAATAGATTTCTGACATGTCCATCTCTTATCATCTCAGGGTCTGCTTCCCAGAGGATCTACGCTGACCCACCTGCGCAATACCTCATCAGACTTGTTTTCTTCCTTAAATGTGATGGAGCGGTTTTATTAACTTGAATGGTCAGTGTCTCCCCACCACAACACAGCCTTTCGCAAGTGTCTCCCAAAGAAAACCCGTTATGACAACAAAGCCTATTTCAAATTGTGTTTTGGGCCCTCGTGTTTGTGCAAGACTGCCATCTCAGGGGGGTGACTCAACTGGAGAACAGGGCATGCGAAGTCAGAACCCTGCACGCTAGCTGTTCGGCAAGCCTTCTCAAACTTGGGTCACAGCCCGAAGGAAACCGGAGTGCTCCTCTGAGGGTGGGGAGGGGTCCTGAACGTGTCGGGAGGCGATAATGAGAGCAATGATGTTTGAACGAGGTTTATGAGGGCTTTCCGATGGGGCCCTTGAGAAGTCTAGTGCTTTTCTTCCACTTGGCATTGTGCGTTTTTGGCACAAGATATGTTAAAGCTTGGAATGAGGTTCTCACGAGCGATTTGTTTTGCCAAAGAACCAACTGCCGCTTCAACGCCTATGTTCCCTCATCTCCTGTTTGTTTCTGCCTCACCGGGGAGATTGCTCTCCTGTGGCTTCTGGTAGCCCCACTGGTAGCCAACAGAGATCGGTGGAAGTTGAGTGCAAGACGTAGCCAAGAGAATCAAACAGCCCGAGTCCTGTTGCTTATGCACTTGCTGTTTCCAATTTGGCATTCTTGCTGACTCTGTTGGAACCCCCTCTCCTTATTATGAGGAATTCCAGCTAGACAGTAGACACACACTTCCCCCATGATACAATCCCTGCCTCAATACCGGTCACTGAAAACATCAATTCCTTCAGCGGTGACTTTGGGTGCTCAGTTATGTGGGAAAAAGGAAAACGTTAAGAAGCATCCATTCAGACATGCTTTAATTTAATGCAGCAGTAAGAGGGCAGTACCATTTCAAGGAGCACAATGTAAAATGTCAACACAGTTGACCGCCTCCTCCGGGGAGCCTTCCCTGACCTCTCCCTGGCTCCAGCCACTTTAATTGTTCACCGACCTTTAGGCTCTGTGTAACTCCAGTTGGTTTTATATATTTTTATGGCCTGGCTAGGAGTTGGGAGGAACTGGAGAAGTCATATAAAACCACCTCTAACTGAGGCCAGGAAGCCCTTCTCCTAAAGAGTCGACAGCCTGAGCAGGCATTGGGTTCCGAAGTCAGCATGTAGGGTGAAATCAAGTATCGTTTACATCACCTCTGAAAGTCCTAATATAACAAGCACGTGGAAGGGAGGGGATGGCTAGACCCTGTCTCCGGTCTCATTCTTATCCAAGGCACAACCTTGTAAATGGAATGATGGGGAGAATCATCTGCACTCCTTAATCATTTTTAATTTGTATTTTTATCAAATGTAGTATTTTAGGGAGTCAAACAATTCTACCAGATTTGTTACATAAAGTATGGGTTCCCCACCTTCTGCTTGCCCTTCCCTAGAGGCAATGGCTTTTCCACTCGAACGACTGACTCTCCATATATTATTCTGAACAGTACACCTATATAGCTACTTCTTAATTTTTCATTTTTTAGGCCTTATCTATTGACTTCCTGCCACTAAAGATAGAGAATTTAGTTCTCTTTCATTCCTTTCCCTCTAACACACTTTCTTCTAGTTCCCCCATTTTCCCACTGTAGTTATGTTATAGTTTGGGTGAAATCAGCATTCAGTGTTTACATTTTCTTGACTATGTAAATGGTATTTGCAGCTGGGCCATTTGGTTAAACTTCTTAGTTCCTTTCAAGAGCAACTTTTAATTTTCCATGAAACTAGTAATTGTCATATATAATGAATACATATATATATATGTATATATGTGTGTGTATCTATATCTATATATAGTTTTGTTTACTGAGTTTTCTATGCACTAATGCTAACACAACCTCAAACTCTCTACCAGTTGTCCAAATCCCCTGCCAGTCGGTTCAAACACAGCACATGGTCAGTTTTATCCTGGAGAAATCTCCCAGAGCCCTCTGGCTTACGTGGTCTGGCTGTCCGTCATAGCTGAATCACAGCCATTGGCCTGGGTTATACTTCCACAGTATCCTGGGAGTATCATGGCCCTTTCTTATGTCGGATCTTCCCTTTCCTGTTACCCCATGATTTCCTCGTCTTTGACTGAGTCTCCCATTAGGGTAGAATATGCCCTACAAAAACTCCCTGAGAAAGGGTGAATAGGAATCACATTTTTTGAAATCTTGGGTGTCTGAAAATGCCCTCCTTTTGTCCTCCATGCTTTACTAATTGTTTGTCCGAGTGTAGACTGTTAGGCTGCAAATCCTTTTCTTTCAGAATTATGAGGGCACGGCTCCACAGTGCTAACTTCTAACCCTTCCAATGGAAAGGACGATGTCATTCTGATTTCTGATTCTTTGCAAGTGTGTTTTCTCTCCAAAAGCCTGTGGGATCTTAACTTTGTACTGAGCGTTCCAAAATTTCACAATGATTTGTATTAATACGGGTCTATTTTTATTCTCTTGGCTGGTCACCTTTCAATACGGACACTTAATCTTTCAGTTCTGGAAACTTTGTATATATGTGTGTATGTATTTATCTGTCTTTCAGTTCTGGAAAAAAGTTTTTTTTCTTTATTTCCTCTTCTCATTTCATCTTTTCTCTTCTTCTGGAAGTCTTCCTGTTTGTATATTGGACTTCTTAGAGTCATCTTCTACCCTTCTTAAATTTTCTCTCCTGTTCCCCATGTTTTTCCTCTATTTGCTGGAAGGTCCTTCAACTTTACTTTTTAACACCACTGCTGAGTTTTTTGTTTTTGCTATCATATTTGTAATTTCTAGGAGGTCTTTTTTCTCTATGAATGTCTCATTTCAATAATGTTTCTTTTTAATCTGTTTCATGATTGCAATATCTTATCGCCCTACAGACAGTGGCATAGAACTAGAAGATACATACGCACACACATACATGTACACGCATGTGCACACACATGCACACACACTCACACACACACATTCTCTCCTTCCTTACAAAGTCCTTCCTCTAAATTGCTTTGTTTTTTTTAAAACTTGCTTTGTTTTCTCTTTCATATGAGACTTTCCTCATATGCATGATGGTCCTTGGTTATCTTTACAGGTTTAAGGCACTAAAAAGCCAATCAGAAGCTTTAACACATGAGTGGCTCTGGTTGAATGTTACCTCCTCATAGAGTGGTCTGGTTGGAGCACCAATGTCAGTATCTTGAGGTGTTTCCTCTTGAGCTGGTCAGGTTTCCTGGAGAAGACATGTCTATTCCTCTGGCTGGTGCACGAAGATCTGGCTGTCAGCTTTCTGGCAGCTGATGGGTTCAGAAATTTGGTAGGATAAATTGGACTGCCTTCTCACAGCTGCTTGAGAATTCAGACTTCAGACAGAATTCAGGTTTGCTGTCATTACTTCCATCATGTTGCTACCAGTGCTGTTTTCCCATTTTTCCACTCTTGTTGGTTTATGCCTTAAAAAAATTTAAGACGGGGCACCTGGGTGGTTCAGTTGGTTAAGCGTCCGACTTCAGCTCAGGTCCTGATCTCACGGTTCATGAGTTTGAGCCCCATGTCAGGCTCTGTGCTGACAGCTAGCTCAGAGCCTGGAGCCTGCTTCAGATTCTGTGTCTCCCTCCCTCTCTGCCCCTCCCCCACTCACACTCTGTCTCAATAATAAATAAACGTTAAAAATGTTTTAAATAAAAATATTTAAGATTTTGAGAGGGAATGAAATAGATGCATGCATTCAATTGATAATCTTTTTTTAAAGTTTTTAAATTTATTTTTAGAGAGGGAGTGCAGATGAGCAGGGGGAGGGGCAGAGAGAGAGAGAGAAAGAGACACAGAATCTGAAGTAGGCTCTGTGCTATCATCGCAGAGACTGATGCAGGGCTCAAACCTATGAACCTTGAGATCATGATCTGAGCCGAAATCAAGGGTCAGACACTTAACCGACTGAGCCATCCAGGAACCCTTCAAATGATCATCTTAATCAGAATCCACTATTTACTTGTCTTCTCTCTTCAGTTTTGGCTTAACAACAACAACAAATTGGATTTGTTTAAGTTACAGGCTCCTAAGTTTTGTCTCCCCAGGGATTATACTGATATTTGTGGACTATCCTATAGCTCACAGTTATTTTTTTACTCTCGATCTTATTTGGTTTTCAGCTGGTAACCTAAACCGAAAACGAGAGAGGATGAGTCCTATCCAGATTCCGTTTAGTTGGTAAGGAGTTGAGACAAGACACAAAACCAGATTTCCCGACTCCAAATCTGACTTTTCTTTTTTCATCTGCATCAGGGTTTTTGGCAAACACTTCTTGTAGTCAACATGGAAAGCTCCCTCTCTCACCAGTGGAGACCTATGATAGCAAGTTCCTCCTGATTAACAGTTAAAGCCTGTCTCTTTAGCATCTTCCCTGAGATTCTGGTTCTGCTACTTTGGCGACATGGCATAGCTTTAATTTTTCTTCCCCACGCGAGACCTTTCACTATTTGTCTTCAGCTGGTGTGGAGCAGAGATGAAGGGCAGTGGGGCTGTAAAAGCTAGGGAACTCTGAGGTTAAGGTGAGCGCTGAAGTCGTCCTTCCTTGGTCATGGCCGGTACGCGCGAGTGTGTTCCCAGAGTCCTCCAAGAATGATAGGGGTAACTGACGGGCGGTGGGGGTGGGCAGGTCACAGCCACAAGGCAGGGCAGAGAGGACTTGGTGCATCTGAGTGGCATGAAGCTCAAAGGAGGACATCTTGCCTATGGGTGGATGGCACACGTGCAGTGAGAAGCATGGAGAAGCTGTCCCTGCCTCCTGGCCACAAAAGTAGGTCATAAAAAAATTCATGTATCAGGTAAGGCAAGAAGGTGGAGGAAACAGTGGGCATACAGGTTGAAGAGGTGGAAGAGCTCATTATAAGGGAGTAAGGTTGAAATCAGGTGAAGCAAAAAGAACTGAGAAGACAGTTTCATCAAGCTGAGTTGGAGAAAAGTAAGCTCAGAACAATTCAAGGATATATGTGTGACCTTGAGTCCATTAAAAAAACACGCAACTCCTCCCCTCCTGACCTGAGGCAGTGCAGGACAACACCACACCAGCCAAGGCCTGGCTTCTGTCCCTCTCTTCTCCCCATGGAAGCATGACTGTGGGGAAAGCCTGTGTCCTCACCTGTGGCATGCCGCGACTCGCCATCTGGCCCATAGGTTTCTTTCTTGTCCATTACTGCTAAAGGCACTGGATAGAGGATTTGGTCCAAAGCCAAAGCAAATAGCAGCTGAGAGACACACAACAGTTGGCGTCTGGCTCAGATGGCTCTGGCGCCTTCCTAGACCACCCCCCTTTCCTCCAAAGAAGTCTGCCTGGCTCAGTGAAAACTACAATGAACATGTGTGCAGGGCTTTGGGATTTAACAGGCACTCCCACATGTGGGATCTCATTTTATCCTCTCAACTGAGCTGGTGGTAAGTTTTATGAGTCCCATTTTACAGATGAAGGAACTTCCAGCCCCATCCCTTATAATGACATGACATCAAGGAAGTCACTACCTCTCTTTGAGCATCAGCTTTCTTAGTCATAACGTGGGAATAAGACTGATGGCAAAGTTGCTTGGAGACTTAGATAGGACAATGCATGTACAATGCTTGCACAGAGTTGGCATCTCATAAATGCCCATTCTCTATTCCCACGTGTTTACCCCATGGGTAAAACGATTTACCCTAGTTCACTCAACTAGAGAAAGGCAGAATTGGGGGTCCCCATCTGTCCTTGCCACTGAGGGGTAGGCCATTTCTAAAGGGTGATAGGAATGATTTAGAGCTACAGCTTCAGTGACTGTGGTAGATTCTAAGGATGGCCACGGCACTTTGTATCCCTAGATGTACACTTCTTTGCAGTGTAATTTGTTGTCCTTCCCAATAAAGGGCTGCCCCCATTTTCCTTCCCCCTTGAACCTGGGCTGGTTCTGGGACTTGCTTTGATCAATAGCATGTGGCAGAATGGACATTAGACCTTGAGAGCCTGCTCTCACCTTCTGGGTGCTCTGTGACCCCTGTGTAAGGAAGCCCAGGCTGGTCTCCTTGAGGATAGCCCATCACATAGAGGAAGAATTCCAGTCATCCCGGTAGCTCAAGCCATCACCACTGAGGCACCGGACATGTGACTGGGTCAGCTGGACCTGGCAGTCCCCTCACTTGTCCTTTCTTCTCTTCCCAACACCCTCACTTGCCAACTCACTGCGGCATACCTGACCCCAGTGAGACCAGCAGAGGGACTGCCATGTTGAGCCTGACCCAACTACAGACTCCTGAACAAATACGTTATCTTTGTCTTAGGCCATTAAATTTGGGGGAGTAGATTATTGTGCAGAAATAGATAACTAATTCCTAAGATAAGACACTAAGAAAGTGTCAGTAAAATTGCACAGATACTAAAATCATATACAAAAGGTAGTCTAGACATTGTTGGTTTTCTTTTCCTTTAAAATATGTTTGATTATCTACCATATTGAAGTTCTTTTGATGACAGATGAAACTATGAACCTAATGAATTTACAAGGACCTATTCTTCTGATACCTGTAATTCTTTGAATAAGTAGACATGCTATGATCTTCTCCGCAGGGTTCAGATCCAGAGCCTCATTGGCTTCCACCTCTTCTCTCTGACCAATTAAAGACTGATCATATATGCCTAATAGAGGGTCTCAGGAATATTCCCAATGCCAAGCTGGGGGTCCACAGTATAGCTTGGGACCAAATCTCTGCATCCTTGACTTCCCTCACCCCCAGGCCCTTTGACCACCTCTTCATCATCCAATCAGCATCTCAGAGACTTCTCAATTGTTCTTAGCAAAAAATGCTTAGAAAGGGGATGCAGATGTCGGGAAGATGAAAAGAAGGTATTTCAGGAGAGGCTGAACTGATGACTCCAGCGCTGACCCAGTCTGGGTCAACTTGAGTGTTTCAAAGCAACTTTGATCTAAGGGATTTGAGACAATTCCTGAACAACTTCACGACCAAAGCAAAACGTCCAAAGCAGAATGTTCTCTGAGCACAAGATGCTGTGCTGTTCTTTTCAGGTCAACTAGTTGTTCCTGACCTGAATTTGCCCAAGAACAATGGACAAGACTGAAGTGACATAGGGCAGTGGAGTACAGAGCACATTCTTCCTGTGAGCCAAAAAAGAAACTGGCTTCAGAGAAATTAATCTGCAGGCCAATGGGGATAATGCTAGTAAAATATTCCCCTGCTCATCAGCTCATATTTCAGTGAGATGGATAATGGGGGTCACAAGCCACCTGTAAAGCCTACTTTGCAATCTGGGGTGCAGGTAGCTGTGTAGATTCTAAGGTTCCTTTCTCCTCTCCCAAGGCTGAGTCCCAGTGGCACTGTCCCTAATGTACTAGGTTCTGTTTCATTCGGTCTCTCGCATACTCCCCTCTTGTTCTCTTTGCCAATAGCAGAGATAAGGTACAGGAGTCAGGGACAGCTGAAATGACTGGTTTCTGAGCTCTGTTTTCTCTGTACACTCCCACTGCCCACGGAGAGCATCTAAGGGTCAGGGAGGGGTGGCGGGCTGGGGATCCCTGCTGCTCAATGCTGGGTGCCCAGAGCTGTGATATGCAGACCACCTATCCAGCCCACAGTTAGTCAACAGCATTCATGGAGGCTCTGTGGGGGCTCCAGTGGAAAGCACAGATTGCCGGAAAGGACACCAAAGATAAGGACATCTGGCTTCGGCACTGACCTCCTGCAAGAATTTAGGTGGATTAATAAATAAACATTTTTGATACACTTTACAATAGGCTTTCAAAAGTACCTGTTGATTAATCACCCCCAAACCACTGTGACATATGTGATATACGATGTATTGTTCCTATCTAAGAGATGAAGAAACTGAGGATCAGAGAAGCAAAGCAATTTGCCCAAGGGCACATAGCGAATAGAACCAGGATCCACTACCTCTGCCCCTTCTGCTTTCCCCATCATGCTTTGCTACCCCTTGGAGGTGAACTTCTCTGAGCCCGATTTCCATCATCGTTGAAATCATGACAATTTTACTGGGCACTTTCTCTGTGTGAGGTACGCACGTTACCTGTGTGAGCTCATTTAATCCTTCAAATAACCTATGGGCAGAAACTATTTTTATCCCTGTTTTGGAGATGAGAGAGCTGGGGCTTACAGAGATCAGCAGCTTGCCCAGCCCAAGCCAAAGTTCTTAGCCACCCTGCCGTATAAGTTCCAATGGGGCCAGGAATGGTTTTTCCCCACCCACTTACCTCACCAAGCAATACTGAAGACGAAACTAGATGATGGATATGAAAACACTTTTTGAAAGTTAAACATTTGGGGCATCAATATAAGGGAAAATAAAAAATCTCTACTCCTGTAGACCTTAGACCATAACAAAGCCCAAACTAACTTCCAACAAACTGACATAACACGTCCTCATTGACATAAAGCAGCAGACACAGCTACAGAAAGAAGTTGCAAAGAGAGGGCGATGGGGGTCAGAAGCACCAGTTCTGGAGGTGATTTAAAAGAGGTGAGTTCTGCCTAAGTTCCTGGCAATAAGCAGGTACAGAACCCAAGAGATGAGAGGGATTCCAAGCAAGAACAATGGGGGCAGAGGGGCCAGGATGCTCTGTCCAGGGGAAAACAGGCAGGAATCCATGCAGGGATGGAGATTCTGATGGAAATGAGTGGAAAAGCAGGTGATGCTCTTGAGGCCATGGTGTGTGTGTGTGTGTGTGTGTGTGTGTGTGTGTGTATGAGAGCATGGATACATGCATGTGTCTATAAGCATGTGTGTGTGTGCGTGTGTGTGTGTGACAAGCAGGGCCACTCACCCCCCAACCTCTACAGCGTCATGCATAATAGCTTCATCCATTATCTCAAACCCAAACCCAAACTCATCCTCCGCTGAGCACTTCTTGCTGCTGTAATCCTTGATCTCCCACATAATCAAAATACACTCTCTGATCTTGGCACCAACTCTTGCTCTCACTTGTAGGCCTTTGCTATGGACTTTTATGTCTTTGTTTATTTTGTGTGTTTCGCGAGTGGCTCATGCCTTTAAAGGAAATGCACTAGCCTTGGCCTGTCATTATGGCCCTTTGCTGGCCATGGGCTGAGCTCGTCCTGCTCCTGGGACGGGTGAGCCTGGGCTTTTAATTTGCTGTGACAGGAGATAATTGTTACTTGAGTTTCCACCTCTGAAAATAAACCAGGGTGGTACTTCCCAGCTGGGAGTCCAGAGAGGCGAGCTCATCCCTGGGGCCATGGCCAGGGCAGGCTTAGCCATGGCCAGAGTGGCTGGTCTCAAGGTCCCTCACCTCCTTTCCTTTTCTGGATTTCAAAACATACAATTAGTGTTTCTTTAAGATCTCAGGATGGCAGCGTTAAAAAAGATCAGAGAGATTTTCTGATAATGTGTGCAAGAATTCTAGAGGTGGGATTCTGTGAAATTTCAGACTCTGAGGATACTAAATCCTCCACTTTGGCCTAATCCTCAGTTACAGCTGCATTCAAGTTCAAGCACATCAGAGCTTGTCCACAAGGGCCACACTCCATGCCTCTTTCTTTTCTTTTCTTTTTTTAAAAATATGATATCATGCCTAGAAATATTTGGGCAAAGTCCACCAATCAAAGCACTCCGGATTGCAAGTCAGGTCATGGGTTTCGGGTAAAAGGCAAGACCCTGCTCAGCTATATAGTGAGGTATCTGGAGATGACCTTCTAAGGTTCCTTCTGGCACAAGGATCCATTTATCTTGGACTCCATCTGTGGGCTTGTCTCATCAGAGCCGAACTGAACGCAAGGAATTGTGAAGCCTGCATGGGTCACACAAGTTCAGATGATATAAAGATGTCTGGGAGTTATACATTTTAGCTATGTCTTAGGACTAACATAATATTGAGGGAGAACTCAAAGGCAGGGAAGCTCATTGTGGTCAAGAAGAATGAATCCATGAGGATACTGTCCCACATATTCCGGGACCCTGAAGAAGGTTTCCCCGGTGCTCTGAGTCTCTCTGTTCAAATCCTGACCCTCTACTCATTAGCAGTCTGACCTTGAGAAAGTTACTTACCCTGGCTTAACTAAGCCCCATCCACAGCATGGAGAAGATAGGAGACCTGCCTCACTGAGCTGTCATGAGCTTCAAGATAGATGACATAAGTATGGTGGTCATTTGTGCAGCTCACTAAAAATTCTCACCTTCCTCCTTTAAGGCACACAGTAAGGCTGCAAATCCCTAGCCCGATGAAGTTAGACTTATCCCTGTGACTTGCTCTAGGCAATGAAATACAGCAGAAGGACTCCGTGTTGCTCTGTGCAGAAGCATCGAATAGCCAGTAGAAGACACTGCTGGGCACCCCCATGCCGTGGCAACTAGGGATGTAATAGATGGAAAGGTAAAGCTCTTTTATTCCAGAGTGACATATAAAGAAATGTGGAGTGGAGCCTCCTAGCTGACCTGCAATAGACATTTAACGAGGTCAAGAAGTAAACTTATTAGGTACTAAGACTTTGGTGCGGTTTGTTATTATGGCATAAACTAGCCTGCCCTGACTTTAACAATATATTCGAAGTACCTAACATAGCCCCTAGGACATAGTAACCGAATCACGAATGATAGTTCCTATCTTGGTTCTTACGACAAAGGCAAAGACCACCAGTTTTTGAAGCAACCACACAGAATCTGGCCTAGTTCTGAGCAAACGTTTGTGCGCTCTTTCATAGTGACATTAGATGAATTCAAAGTCACTGGAAGCTACCAGAACCAGGAAAATGCAGTGCCCAAGGAAAGTGAAACTCTTTCCAGCAGCTGGAGAGAGAGGACTCCTATTTGCCTAAGGTGTAGAATTGTCATTATGTCCTTCAGTTTTTGACAAGCAGAAAGCAGGAAGTAGAACTTGGTGTCTGTCCCCTCTCTCAGTGAAGTATTTCTGGGCCTGAGCCCAGGGCATTGTTTGCTCAGAGTAACAGGGAACAGGTGTTAGGTACTTGGTCCCAGTGCTTGGCATTGATTACTTAATGCAGACACCAAGACCTTTGTTCATGTCAATTCATAGGAATATTTTCCTCTTAAACTCGGTAAGTTTTAAAAACATAAAAATCTCAGTTACATTCAAGTAAAGGGTGCCACAGTTAAACAACCTCATCATTCTTTCCTGGGATGTTTCTAGGGACAAAGGAGTTTCTTACAAGTACAGAGGTGGCAATTCAGGTAGAAGTTAAAAGCATGATCTTGGGGGTGCCTGCGTGACTCAGTCGGTTAAGCGTCCAACTTCAGCTCAGGTCATGATCTCATGGTCTGTGAGTTCGAGCTGAGCATCAGGCTCTGTGCTGACAGCTCAGAGCCTGGAGCCTGCTTCAGATTCTCTCTCTCTCTGTCCTTCCCCAGCTCAAACTCTCTCTTTCTCTCTCTCTCTCAAAAAATAAATAAACATTTAAAAAAGCAGGCGTGATCCTGGACGTCCATGAGATGCAGGTTTGCATCCCAAATCCTTCACTTACTTGTAAGATACTATGTGTTCAAGAACTTAGAACAGTTTCTGATACATAAACAATGATCGTCATATACAACAGGTTGGCCAATAATTTTTTTATACTTTTATTATTCCTTTAGTCACTTATTCATTCAAAAAATATTTGCTTCAATCTCTTTCCAGTGCCACAACCTCCCTTAATTTTCCCAGCAACATTATGGGATCAGTAATATTGTTCTCATTTTATGAGTAATTAAATTGAGGCACAGAGACAATAAGAATCTCAAGACCACATAGCTAGTTAAGTGGTAGAGTTTGGCTTCAAACCCAGATGTGAAATAGAGAAGTCCCACAAAGTCTAATCCACAGAAAGGGGAACTTGGGGGTAAATTCCAAAAGCCACATGCCTCCTAGAAAGAAAGAAGAGGATCTTTTAATACCACCCAACCCCCTCTGAAGCCCAGTGAGTATAAACCTAATGGGGTATTTAATATAGAAAGGTATGCTGACAGAGAGTGTGAGTCACCTCCTGAGCATAAATACCATCTGTGCAGGGAATGTGTGGTTAAATAGGGGAAATGTGTGTCATTAAAAAGTATCCAACTCCCCTGGAAGCCACTCAGATCCAACATGGCAGCTGAGGACCAGTATTCCTTGCTCTCTGGCCCCATGGGTGCCTAGAAGGAGATGCTGACTTGGGCCTCTAAACCAGTCCTTCAACAGGAGTCTAAAGCTTTTCCAGTAAGGTAAACACTCTCTCAGGCCTCCTCACACCTTCATTTACATAATAAAGTGATCCTAGGTCAGAAAAAAAATCACAGTTAGGAAGGGATTTTCTTTTTGAGAATCCAGTCCATTATCAGTGAACATAAAGGGCACATAGAGATCACCAGTATCTCCTGGACTAAAAAGGAGCGTAAAGGGCCGGGGAGTGGGCGGGGGGCGGGGGGTGTGTGTCATGAATTAGTCTTATGAATTTCCTTGGTAGGTTCAGTCTTGAAATTTTGCTAGCCACTGCCAAGCTGGAGAATTGGCGCACTGTATTTCATTGCCTTTCACTTATTGATTCAACCGCTATTGCTTGAGCACCCCTTGAACGGAGTGTGGTTAGGTTCTGTGAGGGAGGCAAAGATGAATTTCCTGCCCCAGGGGAGCTTGCTTGTCTGATAGGTGAGAGAAATACCCCCAAGGAAGGTTCTGGAAAGGGAGGGCCTGTAATAAAGGACTAGCTGTCCAGCAGCGAAATGGACTTTGGGTTGGAAGAAGACTGCAGCGTTTGAGTCAGGTCTTACCAAAGTACCTATTTTACTTGTGAGCCAGTGTTCTCAGGCCTCCCCAGTTCGCTGTGATCACCGAGTCATGGTAACATGAACACCTACATTTCAGTGCCTCTTAGCTCTTGTCTGCATAATTACAGGACACTTGCACTGCCGTAGAGTCTCCCCGGGGACTATTAGGAGCCCCCAGTGTGCTCAGGTTCAAGTGTGCTCATCCCCTGGGGGAACCCCATGAGGGAGGGCGCTGGAGCCCTGTGACAGAACTGCTCCCCAGCTACTGGGCCACTGTAACACCCCCCACCCCCAGGTCCTCTCAGCTGCTGTCTCTGCGTTCAGCACAAAGGTATAAAGATTCTCCTTCTCGCCCCAGATTTTACAAGACGCCTCACCAGTGGAGCCCCCTCAGCCCTCTCAGCCCCCTGACTCACCCAGGCCAGGTCTCAGTCTGTGGCACCTGAAGGGAGAGAAGACCCAAGCCTGGGTCCCTTTGTCTCAACTCAACCCGACCCACCTAAGCTCAGACACTTCCTTTGTCCCAAGCAAAGGGGCTGATGCACATCAATTCCTTCAAATAGAGCCTGAGACTGGGAAGGGACCTCTCTTCCAGTGTCTCTGTAATTCATCCCCAAACCAGAAGGGGTAGTGGAGAAGCAAATGTAAACTGGACGGGACAGAAGGCATAAGCCGGGACTGTCTCAGGAGACCTGTGGCCCCTCTTGTCCCCAGCACACTGGGGTTGTGCCCTGCCGGTCCTGCCCCAGACTCTGTGGGCTCAGTGCTGCGTTTACATCTACCAGCCCAAAGTTGCAAAATAAAACCATGGCCGAATCTCAGCTGTCTGCCTAGAAATCGTAAGGAAGGGTTGGTTAGAGGCTTGAACTGCCACCATATTGACTCAACCACCAAGGAAGCCAGAGGCCCCAGTTTAGGAGACAGACAGCTGTCTGTAGCCTGGTTGGTGTCATTTTGGGGGCAGAACAGTGAAATCCTCTCAGACCAGGGCATGCTGATCCTCACTTATACTGAGATGCTGCTGGCCACTGAAGGGATTTTGTTTAAGTCCAGAATCATCTGTAGCGGGTAGATGCTTTGACCAGCTTTCTCCCTGGACTTGAGAGCACAGAGTTTGTAGACATTTGTCTCAGCCAGGTCCAGCCTTCTTCCCCTGACAGCTGGGTTTTCTCTGAAGAGACAGCTGTTTAAACCTCAGCCCAACACTTACTGACTTTACTGTGCTGGTATCTATGGGGAAATTGCAGTCACTGGTTTGAATGGACTAATCAAGACCTATGGCTTGCTGTCCGCACTAATCGCCACTTTCCCAGAGATGAAAGCCATGTGGCTGTGGAGACAGGCTTTCAGCAGCTTTCCGCGCATCCCTTCCTGATCAGAGTGATGTGTTACCCAAGGGTCATGATCAGCCCGGGGTCTCTTTACTTCAGCTATTTGGTACCAGACTGTGGAGTATTTGATGATTTAACAGTTTGAGTCTATCCTTAATCTGCCTCGTAAATAACCCTCTGATTTAAAAGAAAAAGAAAAATGGGGCTTCTGGGTGGCTCAGTCGGTTGAGCGTCTGTCCGACTTGGGCTCAGGTCATGATCTTGCAGTCCAGGAGTTCGAGCCCTGTGTCAGGCTCTGTGCTGACAACGCAGAGCCTGGAGCCTGCTTCAGATTCTGGGCCTACGTCTCTCTCGGTCTCTCCTCCACTCACACTCTGTCTCTGTCTCTCAAAAATGAACAAATGTTAAAAAAATTTTTTTAATAAAAAAAGAAAAAGAAAAAAGCCTTCTCCATGTAAGTCTATGAAATGGAAGGAGGCGACACTTGGTAAATCCAAAAGGCCCTATTTAGTCCCAGGGACAGTCAAGCATACCGTGAAAAAGAAGGGCCGTCGGGCCCGGAGGAAAGGGAGCATGCGCAGAGGGAACAACTGGGAGCCTTTGGCGCACGCTCTCAGAGTCAGTGGCTCTGGGCATGCGCTCCCGGCACCCCGCTCAGCCTGCTTGCTACGGGAAGGATGCCGACGGGATTCCCAGACAGAGAAACCTCTAGGGCAAGTCCCAACTATCAGGGCCTCGGCGATCTCCCTGCTAACCACCTCAGGGAATGGACTACAACCATCTAAGCATTCGGATCCTTTCTGTGCTGCCCCTGAAGGGAAACATGTCAGTTCCGGGTCTGTACCTGGCCTTCACGCTCAGGTGAGCTGGGCACTGAGAGTGTGGGGCAGCAGCTCAGTGGAGGAGGCTTGCAGACCAGCTTTACAGACCCGGGGAGCTCCATGGTATCAGCTTTCTCCCCATGCCACACTGCCTGCCGAAGGCTTCCTGGGTACCACTGAGACTCCTGTGTTGAGTACTGCCTCCTTCATGGTCGCCCTGCCACATGACCTCCCGGGACTAACCTGCCCTGCCCGGCCTCATCTAATACCACCTCCTGCATACTGGGCCTATAGCACTTGGACCAGAAGGCCACCAGGTGAGTTCCAAAGATGCCCAGTCGTGGCTCAGTAAATATTTGGTGGATGAATGAATGAATGGATGGATGGATGAATAACTGAATTGTAAAATTCCAGCTCTGCCGCCTCCCAACTCAGACTAGAAGGGTGAGGGGAATGGTTTGAGATGCCCACCACCCACTCCGGTCTGAAGACGGGAAAGAGGGACCAGCATTATGGGAGCAAGAGGAGACTCCTTGCTGGGGACACTTTCTCTAGGGCCGCTGCCATCGAGCCAGGGCAAGGCTGTCTTGGCAGAATGAGGGAGGAAGAAATATCTCTTCTGAAGCCCTCGCTGCATGCAAATGACCTCCACATTTCTCCATTCGGAGCCGGGGTCGTGTGGAAGACACAAAGAACACAAGCGATGAGTGCTTCCCTGACTCTCAGAGCTCTTTCAGTAGGTTGTCTTGATGGATGATCCCCTGGACTAAATGATTCCTGCAGCCGTCACTCAGATTGCCAAGAAAAGGAGTTTCCACCTACCCAGACTTCGTCCGCCGGGACTAACCTACCTCTCTCATATCACAAGGCAAGATGGCTAGTGCCCCAGCCTCCTGATGAGAAGCCTCCTCAGTCCACCCTGAAGACAGAACTTCATGGAGGCTGAGTGTGAAGGGGGAATGTGTTGAATCCTCCGGAAATTGTTATAACCAGACTCACTCTGCAGAGTGATGAGTGCCAGGGATGTAAAGGGTGGGTTGGGGTGGTGTCACAGTCAGTTATAAAAGCTGCAGTGCAGCCCATGGGTCCCCTGCGTGTGCTGTCAATGTTAATTCATAAGACAAACAGTCCAGAAGAGTGTCTGGCAATGGCAGGGGCTCAGTAGATAGTTGTTGATGGACTGGTGCTGCATTGTCCCCAGCCTCCTGGGTACCTGGTGGCACAGAGCTATCCTCTCAGAGGCCAAATCCCATCATGGCTTTGACCCACCTGGGTCTTGAGGCATAGCTAGTCTGTCCACTTCAGACATCCATGCCCCACGTTGGCCAGAACAGAAGCTCTGAATGGTCACCTAACTGTGTTTTGCTGTTCAAAAGAGCAAACCTTGGATACTAGCTCACAAGCTCTTTCCTTCCCTCTGAAAAAGTGGGAAACCTTCTTCCTTGCCCAGAAGATTCGTTGTCAAATGCGTGTAGGGGAGATTATGGAAGCTCCGAAAAGGTCAGAAATGCCGCCAGCCTTTCTCAGGGGTTCATTCTATCCCAAAGGGATGCACCAGTGATCTCCAGCAATATTGGTATTTCCAGCACTCCTCTTCCAACTGACCTCATCTCTGGCGGCTGCTGGGGACACATTAAGCCACCCAGAATGGCGAGTCAGCAAGCTGACATCCTTATGAAGGTGATGGTTGGGTGGGACTCAGGAGCACCGCGAACTGAGCGTTCTCTCTCCCTTGCCTTACCAGCCCCCATGGTCACCTCTCCTAAGAAAGAGCTTCTCCAGAACATCTCAATCTTAGCTCCTTCTGCCGTCCCTGCCGTGTCGCCAGCTCCTGGGTGACAGCACTCACCGTCGCTTCATGGGTGGTGGCACTCTACTGGTTGCATAAAGACCACCTGCGGAGTTTCCTAAAACTCCAGATTCCTAGGCGCCACACAAGACGCTCCCTGTGGTGGAGACAGGACCTGGGGAAGAGCGGCTCATATTCCGTCTCATTCTCGGGTGTTTCTACGCCACTCCAAGGGATCACTAGCCATGAGAGCACCGAGACTCTAAAAGTGCATTCGTTCAACTATCCCTGCCTCTGTTCAGACCCGCGGAAAAGTAAATTTGACCCCCAGAGACTGTTTTGCTTCCTGACAGCATTAGAGGAAGCAGTTCCCTCTTTTCCTAAAACAAGTCTGTTCTCTGGCTTCTGGATACTCCCTAGACCAGCAGAAATCTGCACGTGGCTCCAGTGCGATGCAGCCGACAAGCTGCCTTCTGAAGCATTCCAGACTCCCACGGACACAGCTCCCAGCATGTTCCCAAACTGCTGGAAAGGAGACTGGGAGTTTTCCTTCAGGGCGCACCAGATCCCAGAAGCTTCTAGAAGTTTTCCTGGGCTAGCAAGAACTTACAGCTTGGGAAGAGGTCAAACTTGAGGCACACTGCAGAATAAACTCCTGGAACAGGCTAAATGCCCCATATCATGTGAGGGACAGAAGTATGTCTTAAAAAAAAAAATCAGAGTGAAGCCAGGATATGTTGCTACCAACAAGACCAAATTAAGTTCTTAGATGCTGCCTGTTGCCAGTGCGGAGGCAGGAAATAATTCATTCTCCTTTCATTAATCTTTCTGTTTACATTATCTGCTCCACAGGACTGGCTCAGAGAAGCCCTGTTTCTTTGTTTTGTTTTTCAGTCCTTGGTCAGTCAGATTTGGTCCCATTGTTCTTCAGCCCAGGGAGTCCTATGGGGAAAACCATTGTTGTCACAACACATCCACTGTGGAATGCGGGAGGGACACAGCAAAGACCAGTCACAGACCTACCTGGTCCTGCAGTCGGGGTAACACCTGTCCTGTTCATCAACACTGTCCCCGACCACTGCCAGCCGTGCCAGGCAGGACCGGCCTGCGTGTTGGGGGTAGAGGGAGGGAGAGGGAAGCCATGTCTGCCTCCCTCACACTTATAAGCCCTGGTCTTGGCAAGGGGTTAAAGAATATCAAATACAAGAATAATAGGACGAGGGATCAACAGATGACTTCCAAAGAGGGCTAGACACATTTCTCCATCTCAATCTCCTTATGCATTTATACACCTAGTGCCATCAGGGCGGGGCCGGGGGAGGGAAGAGGAAGGGAGAGAGAGAGAGAGAGGGAGAAGAGGAGGAGAGGAAGGGAGAGGAGGGGGCAGAGAAAATGATAAAAGCACAAGGCACTCCATGGGTCAAAGTCACAGATGTTGCCACGGGGTGAAGAGAGGAGGGCCCCTGGTCACCCACCGTGGCTTGGAGATGCCAAACCTGTCAACGGCTCACTTCACCTCACCCATCCCTCACGTACAGCATCGAGAGGTCAGAGCAGCCCATCCTAAATGGTTCTAGACCGGACAGGTACTGTCTGCCCACCTTGCTCCTCATCCACCATCTCCAGCCCCCGAACACCCCCAGAGGACGCATGCCGAGTCCGACCTTTGTCATGGGTTGGTTTTCTTTCTCTTTAAATTCAAGGAGCCACTAGTTGGATCTCTGATTTGCCCACTTCATGACATTGAGGGGTAGGAGGGCCCCCACTGCTTCCCAGTCTTGTCAGTCCAGGGTGGGGGAGAGAAGGCTCAGGAGCCAGAGTTCATTAGGGTGGCAGCCGGCACATTTAACCCCTTCCTCCCTGGCAGAGGCATGCCCTGACAACACCAGCTCAGTCTGGCTAAGTGTCCATGATTCTGTGGCATGGCGGATTGCCTCGAGGAAGAAAGCGGCTCTTCCTGGGTGCAACGGAGAGATCCTACTTTATAGACATTTTTTCAGCTTTCAAATAACAGGAGAACATTGCTGTTCTTTTGGCTCAAGCAAAAATAAAATGTTTTTTTTTTTTTTTGAAAACCCTATTTAAAGGGTTCATTATCTCACAGGCTGCTAACGATATACTCTGTGCCACACTCAATAAAAGCTTCATATAACTGTCTTTGAAATTAACAGCCACCTCTTGTGCTTTTCAAGTTATTGAAGACGGTGGCATGGTGGAGAGGCTGTAAACTTTCTATACTGGTGATTAGTCAGCAGGGCCACATCCCACCAAATCCCCCCAGGGCGTTCCCAACAAAAAGTTCCTTGTGACCCAAGCACCAATTTTTCTTTCTTGTCTGTTCATTCTAATTCCACTCAATTACTCCTGAGCAAGCTGTTTTATTCCTGTCAACTCGTGTTATTTACTGGAGCCTATCAGGAGGACCTAAGTGGAGGCTGATATTATGTAGGATGTTTTGAGCCTCATTAAAACACTTTAAAAACAATCACCTATTGTGATATTCACAGCCCTATTCAGGGTGGCCTTGCCTGGACCATTTGGAGCCTGGATCACTTTATTTGTTTGCTATTAAAAGTTTCAGATGAGAATGGTTTTTCTTGCTACAGACATTTTGACCTGGGAACCCAGGATTTGGGATGGACTTCTGGACAAAGATCCAAAAGTAAACAGATTAAATGTGTGTGTGTGTGTGTGTGCACGTGCGTGTGTGCAAGGGTGTGTAAGGGTGTTATCCAAGAACAGCTCTACCTCTGACTAATGGGCTGAAGAGAAATGGGGGTCAACAGGCAGCTCCGAGTAGCCAGAGATGCTTGCCTTCTGGAAAGAGAGGATGGTTTCCCTGGGAGAGTGTGGGTAAGAGCAGTTTTCCTCTGAAGATGGAAAGGTTCCGTGCTGTGTCACTCTTGGTCTGTCGTTATCCCGTCATTAAGCACCGAGCGATTTGTAAAAAGCAGACACTACGCTTACACTTCCTGATGGCGTAAAGCAGATAAGTGCATAGTCCTTGCATCATTCCATGAAGGATCCACTTTCCTGGCGGCAGGCTGTGTGATCATGCACGGCCAGAGATCTCTGAGCCAGTGAGTAACCAAAGCAGCCACACTGTGTCCGCCCACCCTCCCAGCCTCCTTGGGCTTCCCACTGTGGCCTCCTGTCTTCCCATGTTCCTGATGTTCACCCTCCTCTCTTCTGCTGCCTCTGGTGATCCCTGGCAGCCTAGACAGTCCCTGTGGCTGGTGGCTGACTCCTGTGCTCTAGGGGTCCAGACTCCAACAAAGAAGCCATGCTCATGCTGGGGTGGAAGTAGAGAATTTTTGCTCACCAAGTCCCCAGATCCGGAATTCCTCCTTTCTTCAATGGTTCTAAGATGCTCTATGATGTCAGTGGTCGCTACGGCCTCAAAGCAAAGCTCAGAAAAAGTCCAAGTTAGGGGTGCTTGGATGGCTCAGTTGGTTGAGTGTCCAACTCTTGATTTTGGCTCAGGTCCTGATCTCATGGTTCATGGGTTCAAGCCGCATGTTGGGCTCTGTGCTGACAGCATGGAGCCTGCTTGGGATTCTCTCTCTCTCTGTCTCTCTCTCTCTCCCCTCCCTCCACCATTTGCAAGATCTCTCTCTCTCTCTCTTTCTCTCTCTCTCAACTAATAAATAATTTTTTTAAAAAAAAGGAAAAGTCCAAGTCAAAACAGTATACCTCACCTCACACACTTCTAGAACATGATTTTCCCACAAGTGTCTCATCTGCTCATACATGTCATCTTCACCCAAGCCAGGGGATGGAACGGTTGAGTGATCCCGAAGCAGCACCAGCAGGGGAAGTGAGGCCACAGGTCCAGAGCTCTTTACTATGGGGCACGCCAGTTCTCTTTCTCCAAGTGCATAGAGAGGACATTGAACCAGACCATCATCCTCATGCTGTTCTTTAGGCAGTGAGATGCCAATCTAGGCTCCAAGAGAAGTTGCTTTCCAGTCAGATCCACTGAGGAAACGCTACCTGCTCTCTTTCCAGTTAATAGACTGGCATCCTGCTCCCATGAATTGAGAAAGTGCTGTGTTAGTTGATGTTCGGAACGCCTGGGATGCAACGAATAGGAAATGGGAATAGCTGCTGTTATAAGGCATTTGCCTGAGGCAGTTATTTCTGCCATGGCACTTGGGGGGACATACATAAAACATAAAACCCACGGACCTATCTCTCAGCCTGGGGTGAGCCCAGCATCTGCATTTCCAACAACTCCTCAGTCCGCTGTGATGGGTAGCAGGCATCATACTGGTAAACTGGGGCCCACTTTAGAACCAGATGCTTTCACAGGGCAAGGAAATGAGGGAAGAGTGAATGCAAGTTTTTTTTTTTTTTTACGTTTATTTGTTTGTTTTGAGAGAGAGCGAAAGCACAAGCGGAGAGGAAGAGAGAGAATTTCAAGGAGGCCCCACACTGTCAGCGCAGGGCTCGAACTCATGAACTGAGAGATCGTGACCTAAGCTGAAATCAAGAGTCGGGTGCTCCACCGACTAAGCCACCCAGGTGCCCCCGAGAGCAAGCTTTTACATTGCACGCTTCTGTTCACAGGAAGGCTGATTGTGCCTGGTGTGGTTTTAGAAGATACTTTGCCGGAGGGGCGCCTGGGTGGCTTAGTCGGTTGAGCGTCCGACTTTCACTTAGGTCATGATCTCGCCGTTCGTGGGTTCGAGCCCCGCGTCGGGCTCTGTGCTGACTGCCAGCTCAGAGCCTGGAGCCTGTTTCAGTCTGTGACTCCCTCTCTCTCTGACCCTCCCCTGCTCACGCTGTCTCTCTCTCTCTCTCCCAGAAATAAATAAAACATTAAAAAAAAAAAAAAAAGAAGATACTTCGCCGGGAATCGGGAATCAATGGTTTAAGATGCAAGGAGGCGGAATTTGTTTGGTTTGGTTTTAAACCTCAGACTGACACTCAGACTGTATCCTAAGGGCAAACCTCTATGGCTTAATTGGTAGGTAGCCATTGCCTGGAGCCAGATGGAAAGAGGTGCTGGCTGCCCACCCCAGAGGCTTTGGGAACCTGGGAGGAGAGGGGCCCCTGTGAGACGTGGCCTTCTCGGTGTCGTCTGGCTGCACGCGGAGCTGAGCCAGGCTCCAGGGACCGAGAGCTTTGGGACAGAGAAAGCAGGAGATCGGGAACCAGGCCGGATCCTCTTCCCAGGCCAGTGAGGCTCGTCCTCTCAAACTAAGCCTGGTTTCTCACTGGGGAAACCACTGCGGCCCCTGCATCCCTGGCCGTCGTATGCACACACACAGGCGAGCTGCTCGGTCCCCTGCCCACTAGTGAGGCCGCCTGCTGACTGGGAGAGTCCGGTCTCCCCAGGAGGACAAGCCAGAAGTGATGAATCTTAAATAGACTGAAGTTCAAGGTGAAGTGCAAGCCCAGAAAATAAGCCTTATTACTACTCCCTCTCATATATTCCACCATCCAGACGAGCTGGATGACTCATGGCTATTTAGACAGATTCCATTCTCCTTGAGCATTAGCTTCTGTTTTTCCTTCCTGCCGCTGTCAGTTGGACTCCTACACATACTTCAAGGCCTCTGTTAAATGCCTCCTCCACTGATCTCTCCATTAGATGCAGGGAACTCACTCCCCTTGGGAAGTGCCAGAGTATATTATGCGTATCTATCAACTGGCATTCTTCTTACACAGTTGTTGTTTTCTATCTCCTTCTATCGGAAGCCAGAAGCCGGCAGGTTTCAATGGTGTGCTTTCTGTGTAGCAGGTACCCGGGGACCATTTATGGAATGGCAAGTATTATCCTTGCTGACAGTCCTCGCAAAGTATTACGGCCCTGGCTACCTGCTGGTGGGCAACCCTCGGCACTACCTCCATCTCTGCAACACGTGGCATCATCAAGCACGTGACATGACACTGACAGTGCAGGGTGGCCTCCTGAGCAGCGTCAGCGTCTTGACTGGAAGGTCTGGACACCTCTGAGTTCCAGTCCCTACATGGGGTTGAAAGGAACTCCGTTCTCCATTGAATTTGCTGCCCTTAAGAAATAATGAAGACATGGAAATGTATTCCACTGGGACTGTAACTTGGGCGTACACATGGGCCACATTTCACAACAGATGGGTGACTTACCTGATTAACAGGGCTGATCATTTGTCATAATGTAACACGTTATTTCCCATCTGTATGTTGAGTTTTCATGTTTGTAAATGTTACCTCCCCAAGAATGACAAAGCTTCCTGAGAACAGAATGAATGACTTACACCACAGTGGAGAAGCCACAGGTGTTAGAGTCAGATCTGGGTTCAAAGGTAGGTATCATTGCTTCGTAGCCAGGCAGCTTGGGTGGGCTGCTGAGCTTATTTGAGCTAGTCTCCTCGGTTTTATTTATTTATTTATTTACTTACTTATTTACAAATGAGGCAGTTTAGTAGCCCAGCATTTGTTCTAATGCTTCTTGTTGGCAGCTGCCACCTGTCTGGCGATTCTGTCCAAATCTCTCTGTCCCTGAGGTGTCAGTTTGCAGCCCCCATCTTGGCCCTTTTCTACCATTTTCAGCCCCTCTACAGAGGGCTTGGAGGACCCTGCGGGCCACGCTCTTGGAGCCGCTGCTAAAGTGGCTGGGCACGACCCCATTTCTCTGACGTCCTCCGTAGATCTTGGTCATGGAGCCGACCCCAGCACCACCCCAGAGAGGTACAGGTGGTGTGCTGTGGAAGCAGCCTGTGTGTAGAACCAGTTCTCATTGTAGGGAGCAAGCTCTTTATGCTTGGCCAGCTTGACAGTGTCCACTCCCTCAGGGACTTTCAGCTTCCCAGACTTTTTGAGGAAGGCTGCCAGAGCTCTGACGAACTCACGTCTTTTACGGTAACTCCAGGCATCATGCGGCCTCCACGCTGCCAGCCAGGGGAAAGTCCTCAGTGTTAAGATCAGAGTACTACTGCCCACCCCTGAGAGAACCAAACATACCAACTGTGCAGACTCCCGGCATGTTACGTGTCCTACACTAAGGGCTCCGTGTCTCTGCCCCCCTTCTCTCCTCCTCTGCTCGTCCTGTAAAATGCACAGACGCTCTAAGATTCCTGCAACTGAAACCGAGTTTTCCCAACCTAATCTTGAGCAAAAGTGATTCTAGTGTGCTTATAAGGATGCGCACACAAAAACATTAGAAATTAGGACTGTTTGAGGCACCTGGGTGGCTCGGTTGGTTAAGTGTCCTACTTTAACTCAGGTCATGATCTCACAGTTCGTGGGTTCAAGCCCCGCATCGGGCTCTGTGCTGACAGCTAGCTCAGAGCCTGGAGCCTGCTTCAGATTCTGTGTCCCTCTCTCTCTCTGACCCTCCCCTGCTCACGCTGTCTCTCTCAGAAACAAATAAAACATTTTTAAAAATTCTCTAAAATAAAGAAATTAGGACTGCCTCAGGAAATGCAAGACACAGGGCCACTGTGTTAGGACTGCTTGTTTGGAAGACTGAAACAAAAATGAAAACATTCCCAAACAACCCTTGCCACATAGCGAAGTCTTAACATGATTTCCAAATCACCACTTCACCTTGGGCCATAGGGACAGAGTGCACAAGAAGGCTGTCTTGCTGCTCTGGGCCCTCACAATGGGAGGCACCTTCTCAGATTTATCACCCGGACACCATTCACTTCTGTGACTCCAAGGGGAAGGTTTCCATGGGGTCTGTCCACCTGCTGACCCCAGGGTCACGGTGTCCCATTTTCCATGCATTCTTCCATTCGAATCCCCTCCTGTGGTGTTGGCCTCACAAGCACTTGCGGACATCAGGCATCTGCTATTTAGTCTATAACCTGACACTCAAATTAAGAAAAATAAATGAGCTTACGCTGGCCTTGGGTATTTCCAGTAGCTGGAAATTCCCGTGGCTAAGAAACCTGGTGAAGTAGCCTCAGGACAGCATTTTATAGATCCGGGTGCAGGAGCCAAATCACCCTGCCCCAAGAGGTGGGCAGAAAGCAAGCCGGTTGATGACCAGATCTCTTTTAAACTAAATGGCTATTTTTGTCCTGAAGTATGTGTGGTTATGTTATATGTTACATGTTATGTGGTTATGTTATATTGATGATGCTGGGTGGTTTGTTTTCTTTCCCAGAGTTTCAGAGAGAAGAGAGGCACGTCTTTAATTCACTACCCAGGAAATAGCGAGCGCGGTTCCTCTTCCAAAATCTCCGTGGAAGAGCCGACAGCGGGACCCTGGAACAGGCCACCTGTGGGCACGTCACAAAGAAGTGGACTTTGTTTTGACCGGGGGCCTGTGGAAGGACACGCTCAGTGCTCCGTCCCTCAAACGCATTGATGGTTGGTAGCCAAAGTGGATTTAACACACAGCCCCAAAAACAGCAGCTGTCTTTGCCACAGACGTTGACCCCATCCTGCGTATAGACAGGCATCGGGTGTAATTACCCGGAACATTTGCCTCACTGTGGAGTAAACTTGGGGTCTTCCCTCTGGGGATGTTGCTGTGATGGAGTGGACTGGAGTTGGCCTGAGAAGGAATAGTTGTGGTGTCCACACTCCATCCCAACTGCTTGTTCCCTCTCCTTGACCTACCCTTTGTGGGAAGCCAGGAATGCCAAATATTTCTTGCAGCTCTGCCCAGGCCCTTATTTACACTCCTCCCCACTCTGTGGCCCCAGCCCTGGCCGTCTTCCTGGGCAGCTCACAGGCCTCTGTCTCTCTTTTTTGAGCGACTGCATTTTTGTTGGAGACGTATGTACATCGAACGTATTTCAGATAAAGCAAGAAGAAAGCACCGAGCTCTGGCAGGGACAATGTGCGGTCCCCACCGATGGGACCTCCTTGATAATGAATCAGTGTCTCAAAGCTTCCAGGCTGGGGTTACAATAACTTTTTTCCAAAAGTGAAATGGGAGTCAGTCAGATGCAGACCAAAGGAACACAAGGTGGAAAATGGATGGGGACCGTTTTTAAAGAACCCGCTGGCCACTCTGTGTGTTTGTTTCCTGAAGGGCAAAATTAAGCCCTCAGATCAGGTCTTTCATTTTTGGGTTTCGTTTCTAATTCTAGAATCTCCTCCGACCACACTGGGAGGGCAAAGTGGGAAGACGGCTTCTTCTGCTGTTTTCTGCTCCACATTTATGAGGACATTTTCTTCAACAAATCTGTTTTGCCCCAAGAAACATTCTCAAAATTATTTCCAGGCAGTATAACTCTGGAGGTGGGGCCTCAGGGAAGCTATAAATGTCTTGATTGCAAACCAACTGAAGAGAAAATGTAGGCATCCGGAAAGGTCTCCTCTGGCTAATAGCCATGCATCTCCCTGTGCCGGGGACAGCCCCCATTCGTATCTGTTGACCTGGTGTGATTATGAATAGTTCCCTCTTTCAAAAGCGTCCTGTTTGGATGATAACTTACGTGGCCATCCCGCCTGTCACCGAAGGTACCGTTTCTATGTCCATGTCATATATGGCATACAAATATATATGGCATTCTGCAGCTGGCCAGACAGGTGGCCTTGCTCTCTGGAGAGAAGGGATGACCTCTGAACACACAGGTGACACGGTGGTCTTACAGGCCACTGCGCTGTCCATCCCTCTGGGCAGGTCCTGAGGTTTACACCCGGCTGCTGGCTGCACAATGTTAATGAGAATAATTGAAAATAAGATACTTGACTTTAGATTAGAAGGCAAAGTAGACCACTGGGCCTCTTCACTGTCTCAAGTCCTCACGCTCCTTAAGATTCTGCCAACATCTTCAGAGTCTTCGGAAGGTGACCCTGCTGGCTGAGGCAGGACCCCCTCAGCCCAGTTTTCCTTCCTTGCCAGGATAGGTGGGGCATCCCCAGGTAGAAAAACAAAAACAAAAAACAAAACAAAACAAAACAAAGAAAAACAACCACCCACTACATCTTTATCAGCAAATGCCTAAAATTCATTAGAAAGTTTGGCCTGGACATGATTGCTTGCCTGGATGAGCTATTGGAATGATTTGGAATCCTGTGCGAGTATTTAGGGGGTGAGAGAAAGTTTGGAAACAAGGGGGAAAGGAGCAGAGAAAGGATTGACTCGTCATTGTATCCTAGACTCTGTTGCCTAATGGACAAGTAAATAATTGCATTGGTAGAGGGAGATTTTTGTCCATTCTTAATTATTTTGAATATATCAGAGGGTTTACCTTTAAGAAAAATTCGTAGTAACATATGTAGTCATTTGTGGACATTTTTCCCAAAGATAAGTGTTTTGGCATCTTTCATTTTACTCCCTATGCAAAACTCATTTATAATTCTGACAGTGTGCCTACAAAATTAATATTCAAAAAAACCTGTTCGATTTGTGTTATTTTTTATGTTCACTGGGGTTCATTTTCAATGGATTGGGAAGCAACCTACAATGTTCTGTCAGCTTCCAAGTTAACCATGACATTGATGGACACGAGACAGCTGCACGGTCTGTTACCAACACTTGCCTGCCAGGTCCCATGCGGCTGAATTCAGAGTGATGTTGCACAAAATAAATGGTTTTGATTAAATTCTAGGGCGAAAAGAAGTTTAAAAACTGAATTGTCAAACCAATTCATAGCCATTTGCATGTGCCGTGAGATCTCAATAGGGTAAGAGATAGGAGCCTGGAGAAAATAAAACATGTTGGTGTTAACGCGGGAGTATCTTTCCTCCCTGTTTTATACCTGGGCTACTAGACTGATGGCTAAACAGTAGAATATTTAGAATCAAAAAATTATCAGTGAACTATAAAGAAATCTCTGAATTCTGTAATCTACTCTGGAGAGAACTTCTTTCTTAAACATTTTTTTATTATAGTTTTTGTTTATTTTTGAAGCAGAGAGAGACAGAGCATGAGCGGGGGAGGGGCAGAGAGAGAGGGAGATACAGAATCTGAAACAGGCTCCAGGTTCTGAACTGCCTGCACAGAACCCGACGCAGGGCTCGAACCCACAAACCGCGAGATCATGACCTGAGCTGAAGTTGGACGCTTAACTGATTGAGCCACCCAGGCACCCCAGGAGAGACCGTCTAATAGAGGGCATGAGCTACTCAAATAAAGGATGGACACAATGGAAAGAGTTGAAATAAACTCACATAGTGACTATGCACAGTTAGTGAGCTAAACAAACTAAAGCCAGTGCTTGGTAATTTATAATACGAGTATCTCTTTTGATAAACAGTGTTTGGATGGCAACTTTTCATATCTTCTTTACTAGTTGCTTTATCATGTGTTGTTTCCTGTGTGCAAAGAACACCTCTATGTAGCTGCTGGGGGATTCAAGCGACAGCGCTCTGTTTACAGCGAGCTGGTGCTGACAGACCGCCTCCTCTTCCTTTTACTAATTAACATTCTTGACATTTGACTTGACAGTAGTATTTGAGAGGCCTAACACACAACTTTTGTAAACACACAATCTTCTTGGTGTGAGTTACTGCTGAGTCAATACTGTTTCCGAAACATAGTTTAATTTGTCAGTTACACATTTCTAAGGTTTCTGTTGTTTTCTATGTGCTTCAGAACCCACCAGAGAATTCCTCTACAACGAACCTGGTATGGAATTACTCAGCTTTATAAAAACAAATAGCTGTCTTGCCAAACAATTGGAATGTATTGGGGTTGTTTATTTATACATTAAAAGTGTGTTTTGGTGTGTGGTGTGTGATACGGATGTCATTTGGTCATGGCACCAAAATGGATGTAAAGAATGGGAGATGTATGTGTGTGTGTGTGTACATGTGTGTATATATAATTTCTCTGTGTGTGTGTGTACATACACAAAATATTAGTATAGTTCCAGCTTAATTTCAAAGATTGCATTTACTTTTATCAGAGGAATAATGAACACACAAACTTCTGCTTGCACAGAATGTACAATTGGCTTGGTCCTGGACACACCAAACATTATCAATATGTTAATAACACCAGAGATCATAGGTTGCAGACATTAAACATTTACATCAACAAGCTTCTTTCTCTGAATATCGTGGGGATCTAAAACTATTCATCAGAGCCAGCATACACCTAATAGCCATGTTTATTTACTATCTGCATTAGTTATTAGTCATTTTCAACTGTTTCCCCATTTATTTCACTGAAGAAAAGTTTTAGATTTCAAAAGTAAGATCAAAATCCAGCTTTGCCTTGACATTATTTAATACATCTTTGTGCTCTATTTTAGCTACATTTCGAAACAATTTTAGATTTAGGAAAGTTCCCTTTACCCTTCACTCAACTTCCCCTATTTTAGCATCTTATACAACTACAGCCCAGTGAAGGGAAGGATTAACATTGATGCAACACTAATAACTAGACATGGGAAGCAGTTAAAGACTATCCAAATACCAGTTGTGTGTTTTTGGATACTTTTCCCACCAATGTCCATTTTCTGGTCCAGGAGCCAATCCAGGATCCACATTGTTCTTACAGCCTTTCAACATGCCCCTGTCTTTTTGTGAGCACTTCCTTATTACCTATCAGGCTCCATTTTCTTTTAATGTTTGTTTATTTATTTATTTATTTATTTTGAGAGAGAGAGAGAGAGAGGGAATCCTAAGCGGCTCAGTGCTGTCAGCACAGAGCCTGACATGGGAGCCAAAATCAAGAGTCGACGCTTAACTGACTGAGCCACCCAAGCACGCCCTCAAGCTCTTTTTAAAAGAATGAGTCAGGTGTCTGGATGGCTCCGTCGGTTCAGTGTCTGACTTCAACCCATATCATGATCTTGTGGTTCGTGAGTTCGAACCCCACATCGGGCTCTGTGCTGACACCTCAGAGCCTGGAGCCTGCTTCAGATTCTGTGTCTCCCTCTCTCCCTGCCTCTCCTCTGCTTGCTCTCTCTCCCAGAAATAAATAAACATAAAAAATCGTTTTAATAAAAAAGAACCAACTAGTTTTTATAAAGTTGATATTTATACATCACAACAGATTCAAGCAATACAGAAAACTACAAAGGAGAATGTAAAATTTATATAAACTTGTACCTAGAAGAACATGACATGAAAGAACAAATATGAACATGTGGTAAGCACCATTCCTTGGCTGACATCTCTTTCTGCATATATATGGTTAAAAGGACAAATAGATAAATTGATACAATTTTTATGGAATGGAATTATTTTTGATAAAAGCATTAGTAACAACTGTTTAAGCTAAATATTCTCATTTTCTATTTAAAAAATGTTTAATGTTTATTTATTTTGAGAGAGAGAGAGAGAGAGACAGAATGCAAGTAGGAGAGGGGCAGAGAGGGAGAGGGAGACACAGAATCTGAAGCAGGCTCCAGGCTCCGAGCTGTCAACACAGAGCCCAACATGGGGCTTGAACTCATGGACCCTCGAGATCATGATCTGAGCCAAAGTCAGACACTTAACCGACTGAGCCACACAGGCACCCCTAAAGCTATTTTTAATAAAACTCATTAAACATAATTCCACTTGAATTTAACAGAAGAAAAAGAAACTAAAATATAATTAGATGCGCTGAATTTCAGGCAAACATTTCTTTATAAAAGAGATGTCCTAAATTACCTCTCCAAAGGCAAGAAAAAGATTATGAAATAAATACATTTAGATATTTATCAGTTAGGTTTTGTTGCCCAATGAACCACTCTAAAGCTTTGTGGTTGAAAACAAGCACCATTTCTCATTGCTTACAGCTCCATGCTC
>NW_027530016.1:3404651-3479089 GCF_008692635.1 Crocuta crocuta
ATCTCATCCTCCAGCAGCAAGCCCAGGCCTGTTCACATCACGTAGCAGAGTTGCAAGAAAGAGACTGAAGTACACGAGGCCTCTTGGAACAGGACCAGAGCTGACACAATCCGCTATCGGTCAAAGCAAGGCATGGGACCAGCCCAGATTCAAGGCTGCTTATCCTAGTCTTCTTTTTTATTGTTTTAATTTTTTTAATGTTTATTCATTTTTGAGAGACAAAGAGAGACAGAGAGTGAGCAGGACAGGGGCAGAGAGAGAAAAGGAGACACAGTATCCAAAGCAGACTCCAGGCTCTGAGCTGTCAGCACAGAGCCTGACGTGGGGCTCAAACCCATGGACGGTGAGATCATGACCTGCGCCAAAGTCAGTCACTTAACCGACTGAGCCCCCCGGGCGCCCCTGGTTATCCTTTTATTCTTATGTACTGATATTGGTCATCCAAATACAGAGTGTTCATGACAGCATTATTCTTTTGGATTTAAGCATTCAACAGATTTAAGCTATTTGGGGATTGTTTTTCCTATTATATTTTTGAATGTATTTTCTGTTTTTCGTGTTCATTTCTTCTTTGCAAACACCAATTATGTATTTTCGGATACACTTTAACTGCCACTCACATCTATCCTCTTCCTTATAGCTTTCTTTTGCTATTAGTATATATACCTAGAATGTCCCTCTAGAATTTCATAGGCCTGAAACTGTCATGTTACTAATCCATGTTTTAGATAAGCTGTCACATGGTTAGAGAGACCTCTCCCCATCACCCAGTCTAAAGAAGACCTTACCTTTTCTATCACATAGTCTTGTTTTACCTTTTTTTTTTTTTTTAACTAGGACTACGTATATTTATTCTGTGCATTTTATTTTCTCTACCCCTCCCCCACCATCCTAGGCTGTAAGCTCCATGAAGGCAGAGATGTTTCCAAGCTTAAACCCAGCTAAAACTCTAGCATCAGCAGGACTCCTGGCATATAGGGGGTATCAGTAATTAGTTGTTGAATGAATGAATGAAGGTCCTGTCTGTTTTAAGGTAAATTCATTCTAGTTTTGTTGAGTATAGTATAGCTTTCTTCTCTGTGATATTTTTCATTTATATTTATCCCCTCTAATTTTCTTGAAATCATAGAAAAAAACTCTTTGTCTGCACGCTTTCTCTGTTTCCTCGGAAGATTTCTCCTGCTGTCTGTTACTTTTCTTTGCCTTACTTTTTTTTCCCCCCAAACTCAAGAGTTGCGCACTCCACCCACGGAGCCAGCCAGGCGCCCCCTGTCTCACATTCTTTTCTTCTTTATTTTCTCTCTCATTTCAGAGCAGGTCTGTGTGGGTGATTCTTTCTGATCCTTGGTCATCTCCCGTACTTGCTGGAAGATAGCCCGTAAAGGAAGAGAAGCACTGTTAGTAAGCTCGGACTGTATATGGTAAGCTCGGACTGTATATTGCTTCCTGCAGCCTCTCACCAAATCTATCACTTTTCCTAACCTGTCAAAAGACATCCTCATCCATTTTCATCATTTAAGAGACTGGTAATTTGAAAACTGACGTTTTCCTCCGATTTCTACATCTCACCTCTCTTCTGGTCGTCTCCACAGCGAAGAGGATAAGTTGAAGATAACAATTGTGTGCTGCGCTGCATTCTCCTTCATTTTCATCTGCCCTCTGCTCTGGTGTCAAATTCGGTCTTTACGGGGAGAGTCTTCTCCTGCAGTGGCCTTTTGTGCCCTAGATCTTACATCATTCGAAGAATCCTTCTTGAGACTCATGGGTGGCTCAGTCAGGTGAGCATCTAGCTGACTCTTGATTTCGGCTCAGGTCATGATCCGAGGGGCTGTGCTGAGTGTGGAGCCTGCTTAGGATTCTCTCTCTCTCTCTCTCTCTCTCTCTCTCTCTGCCCCCCTACCCCTGTCTCCCATCCCCTTTCTCTCTTAAAAAAAAAAAAAAAAAATCCTTGCCTGTCATTTCAGGGTAACCTCCCTTGCTTTGGGGGAAATGTCCATCTTGCCCAAGGTCTGAGGATATGTTATTAGTTCCCAGCGTTCTTCCTCATTTTGGTCCAGATTTCACAGTATTTGGCAGATTTGCTACATTGTTTGCGGTTCAAGAATGTAGTCACATCCTTATTTTGCTGGCGACTAAAATGTACCTCGTTTTCGGTTCTTGTTGAGATTGTCGAGGAAGGGAGGGGGAGAATTAACATCTGTACACCACGATCTTTAACCAAAGCTCACTTTGTACTCTTTTCAGGTGCATTCAGTGCATTTGTGTTACACAGTGTGGGAGACGCCCGTTCACTTACCAGGCTTGGGTCCCAGCTCTGAATTCTCACAAGGTTTATCTAAAACGGTTCTCACAATCTTGCCCCTCCATGTCCTTTTTTCTCCATCCATTTGCTCTGTTTTTCTGTACCTCCAAATCTCTAGAGGCTTTTGGTTATTTTTGGCCTCCTGGTGCAGCTCAATATTCTCTTTTCCTCCTTTGACAGTGATTTTGTTTGTCGTGTTTGTGGCGAGAGCTTTGAGAGCTTTCTGGGGCCTTCGTCGCCCTGACTTCTCCAGTTTAATCCCCGGGGTTGCCTGAGCGGATAACAACCACCACCCCCACTAATCACTGCCTCTGCTTATCTGCATTTACTGTATCCCGGCAATGCTGCCAAAGCCGGTGTGTGCATTATCCCAGGTAATCCTTGGCAATAACCCCACAAAGTTAATATGATAACCTGCAATTTAAACATAAGGATGTGAACGGGATTTTCTTTTCCCCCGAAAACTGGCTCAGAGATGCCACTGTTTGTTCAGGAGAATACATGGAAAGGTGTTCTTGGGGTGGTTGGGATCTTGGGATGTCAGAGGAGGGGATGGGGGCAGAGGTTGGGACGGAGACATTGTTGCTTTGCTTCTGGAAGGAAAAAGGGGGAAAGAAATGAAAGGAGGGGTTAGAATGCCTTTCCTGTACAAGGTAGCTGTTTCCTCTTGGATCTGTCCCATCCCCCAACCTTCCATCCGGCCACTGTATGCACAATCGCTGGGACAGGAGGTGGGGTGGGGGGGACGGAGGTGGGTGTCTACAGTTCCTACAGAAAGGTCCTCTTGCTCGATGCCTCCAAACTCAAAACCACACACACTGGAACAGGGGCTGGGACACAGAAGGGGCATGAGCACAGATCCCTTCCGGAAAGGGAAAATCTTTGAGCAGGAAGGTCTGGATTTTTCCCCCCCACAGCACTGTGGGGGTTGCGGTGGTAGAGGTAGGTGGATGCCTGGAGCCAATTTTTCCTCTTTCTTAAGAGAGAGAGAAAGACGGGGCACCTGGGTGGCTCAGTCGGTTAAGCATCCAACTTCGGTTCAGGTCATGATCTCACGGTTCGTGGGTTCGAGTCCCATGTCGAGCTCTGTGCTGACAGCTAGCTCAGAGCCTGGAGCCTGCTTTGGATTCTGGGTCTTCCTCTGTCTCCGGCCCTCCCCTGCTCACGCTGTCTCTCTTTCTCTCTCTCTCTCTCTCAGAAATAAATAAAAACCTTTAAAAAAAAAAAAAGAGAGAGAGAGAGAAAGAGGCCACAGGGTTTTATGCCATCTGGGTTTTAAGGCCATCAGAAAAATGATGCTCAGAGAAAACAAACAACTTGCTCAAGGACACTCGAAATATGGAGGGCCTGCCTGTTATTTAACAAACCTGCCCAGTTCTTTTCAGCTCACTGTCCCCAAATCTGCGCATTGCCAGCTCTTTCTTATCCTTTAGACTTCTACCCAGATCACTCCCCCAGCGATGTTCTCCTCTGCTTCCTATGAGATACCGCCACCCACACTCCATCGCTCCCTCCTTATCATGCTTTATTTTTCTGAAGAATGGCAGATAGCACTACCAGAGACAATGTTACTTATGTAATATTTAGGCCAGCTTCTCTCATAGGACAGAAGCTTCCAGAGGATCAAGATTTTATCCTTTATTCACCACTGTGTCCACAGTGCCGAGCATAGAGAGTTTAGCATTTAGATGGTGCTCAATAAAGAACACTCAATAAGTGTTCACAGGGTGCCTCCTACACGTAGGGGTGGTCCTTGTCTTTCTCATTTCCAACTGATCAAATGCAAGCCAGTCTATTCGTTTCTAAGCCGGTCATGGAGACCACCTATTTTCTTCAGAACTGAGCCAAATGATGCATTAGGCCTATTCCCACAAATTGCTGCCTCTATTTATTGACTTACTTGGGAGAGAACTTCAAGGAGCTTTGGTGGGGAACCACTGGTACTTCAGTCAGATACTGAAGATGCTGTTGCATTCACTCTTCCACGCGTGAAGCCATAAGTCTATATGGCTGGAAAAACTCAAGCCCCATGGCTTAAATTTTATGCAACTTTCTTTGGAACAATCATATGCTTATTTCTAAATTCCTCATGCTTGCATCTGGGCTACAGGTCAGCCAACAGTGGGTGGAAGTTACCAGGCAGTCCTTGCAAAAGACTTCTCCATCTTTTGGCTGAGAGAGAAAGATGCCCAGAGGGGAAGGTCGCTTCATTTTATTCCCAGTTTCCCCTCAGATATTTCTCACTTGTGTAAAATATCAGCAGGGATACGAGCCGTGCAAATGAAGCGGCCTACACACGCTTTGGCCATGAGCTGCTGCCACACCACCTTTGAAGAGCTACACTAACAATACCTGGGTCTTTGCTCACCTTGAGACCATGCCAGCATTCTTTAAACTCTCATTTCATTGTCTTGGTGATATCATCTACCAGTCAGTGGGATGAATCATTGGTAAGATGTTGGACTGTCACATGCCCAGAAAAATTCTAGGAAGAACATGGTCATAAAAATGAAATCACACTGTTGGGGGAAAAAAAAAAAACAACAAGCAACAACAAGAGACAAAAACATAAATCAGTGCAGTAAAACACATCTATTGGGAATGACTGGGGCGAGGCAGAGGGCTCTTTCTACATGCCAAACTGAAATGTTCTATTAAGGTTTAAGAAATCATGTTTACAGCAGATATAAATTAAATTAACTGTGAGTCCATAAAACAGAGCAGCTGTTTTCCATCTCCAGTGATGATAGAACAAGAGGAAAGGCTGGTCAGAGGTAAGGAAGACTTCCTCCCTGGCAGTGGGACCTACAGCGACATTAAGGGGATAATGAGGAAGGGCAAGAGTGCTGCGAAGCGGTCTCCTCTGACACACATTTGGAGGGCACATATCACATGAATTTTACGTGCGCCTCGGTGTCCCTTCGCCCTTAACCAAGATTTCACAACAACGTTCCGTTTCTCTGTACATTTAGCTATTGCACCGTAAATAAATGGGACTCCTTACACGATAGCTCCCAGAATGCAAATGGCCATCTGAGACAACGTGACAACGAATCAGCAACTATTAGTCCAAAGTGACAATGATTATCTTGTCCTGTGCTGCAGTCGTGTGGCTCAAGGCTGAGGAGCCGAGCGATTGAAGGGATCTCTGATCCTGCAGGATTTCCAGACCATGCTCAGCTCAACGGCTGAGTTTGCCAGACGCACATAATGCCTGGGTCATTCTTACCTCTACTTGTTGGCCTGGTGCCTTCCCTAACATGCTGTATCTGGGAGGGTAATCCTGTGTGTCTGCCTTGCCTACCAAGCCTGCACCCTCACCTCCCACCCCTACTCCACAGGGCTCTGGAAACAGCAAATGGAAATGCAGATAAAGAGGAAGAGAAGAATGTGATATGGGGGAAATGTGGCAGGCATCCAGAAATGTCCTATGGACCATATTGAATTCTGCTCTTCTAATGAGGTTTGATTCCTATGAATGAACTACTTTAGGTTTTGGTCAACTCCAATGTATTATACTGGACCGTGTTCCAGAGATAATAGTTTCTTCAAGTTACAAAAGCAACTTCAACTTACAAAGTTGTCTGGAGGGATTTTACTGTTGCTGTCTTTTCGGCTTGGTTGGTTGTTTTATGTATTTTATTTTGTTTTCTTGTCGAATGCTTTTAATATAGTGGTTTTTAGACTGTGTGTGTGCAGTAATATAGAAAAAGGATTTTTATCCCAGGAATTTATCCCAGGAATGTGAGGGTGATTCAACACACAAAAAAATAATTTATGTCACATGCTCTATCAATACAATAAAAGACAAAAACCGCATGATTATCTCAACAGATTCAGAAAAAGTATTTGACAACATCTAGTATCCCTTCATGATAAAAAAAAAAAAAATTAGCAATAGAATGGAAATTCCTCGGCCTGATAAGGGGAATCTTCAAAACAAACAAACAAGCCTACAGCTAATATCACAGTAGTGCTGAAAGACTACAAAGCTTTCTCCCTAAAACCAAGCACAGGAGAAGCATATCTACTCTTGCCACTTCTATTAGATCTTGTATTGGAAGTTCTAGCCTGGGCAATTAGGCAATAAATAAATAAATAAATAAATAAATAAATAAATAAATAACACCCAAATGGTGAAAGATGAAGCAAAATTATCTCTGTTCACAGACGGCATGAGCTTGCATATGGGCAACTCATACATACAAGATAATGTAGCAGAAGTAATAAACGAGTTTAGCAAAGCTTTAGGACGCCAAATCAATAACAAAAGTAAGCTGTATTTCTCTACCCTAGTAATGAATACTCCATAAATTAAATTAAACAAATAATTCCATTTAAAGTAGCGTAAACAGAATGAAATACTTGGGCATACATTTAATATAAGTGGAGCACAACTCATCCACTGAAAACTACAAAACATTGTTGAAATAAATAAATGAAGGCCTAAATGAATGGAAAGACATTCCACATCCATGCATTGGGAGGCTCGGTATTGTTAAAATGAATAATTCCGAAGGAGGTCTACAGATTCAATCCTATCAGAATCTCAGCTGCCTTTTTTCTTTTTTGCAGAAATTGATAAACGGATCCTAATATGCCTACAGAAATGCAGACAACCCAGAATAAACAAAATAGTCCTGACTAACGAAGAATAAAATTGATGGAATCACACTTCTTACTTTCAAAATTACTATACAGCTACATCAACCAAGACAGGGCAGTGCTGGCTTAAGGGTGGACAGCGATCAAGGGCATAGAAAAGATTCCAGTAATAAATCCTTACATTTATGGTCAGTTGGATTTTGACAAGTGTATTGGTCAGGTTTTTTCAGAAAAACAAAATCAATAGGATATAATGTACATATGAATTAAGAGATTTTTTTTTTTTTTTTAAGGCATGTAGGTGGCTCAGTCAGTTAAGTGTTTGACTTCAGCTCGGGTCATGAACTCATGGTTCATGAGTTTGAGCCTCACATGTCTTCTGTCAGCACAGAGCCCACTTGGGATCCTCTGTCCCTCTCTCTGTCTGCCCCTTCCTCACTTAGTTACCAAACCAATTAGTTACCAAAACTCTTAAAAAATTTTTTTTAATGTTTATTATTTTTGAAAGAGAGAGGGAAAGAGCAAGCAGGGGAGGGGCAGAGAGAGAGAGGTAGACACAGAATAGGAAGTAGGCTCCAGGCTCTGAGCTGCCCACACAGAGCCCAATGTGGGACTTGAACTCACAGATCATGACCTGAGCCGAAGTCGGCCACTTAACTGACTGAGCCACCCAGGCATCCCAGTTACCAAAACTCTTTAAAAAAAAAAAAAAGAGAGAGAGAGAGAGAGGGATTCATTTTTGAGGAATTGGCTCATGCAATGTGGGAAACGGCAAGTCTGAAATGTGTAGGGCAGGCCAGAAGGCTGAAAACACAGGCAAGATTTCTATGTTATAGTCTTGAAGGGGAATTCTTTCTTCTTTGAGAAACCTCCATTTTTGCTTTTAGGGTCTTCTACCAATTGGATGAATCCCACCCACATTATCAAAGGTAATATCTTATCAACTTAAAATCAACTGACTGTATATGTTCATCACATCTACAAAATACTTTCACAGCGATGTCTAGACTAGTGTTTGAATGAATGACTGGACACCATGGCTAAGCTGAACTGACACATCAAATCTAACCATCACAAGAAGGGTGCCGTGACAATTCAATAGGGAAAAGATCATCTCTTCCACAAACGGTGCTGGGACAACTGGATGTCTACAGGTGAAAGTATCAAGCTGGACCCCTTCCTCATATCATATACAAAGTTTAATTCAAAATGGATCATAGATTTAAATGTAAGAGCTGAAACTATAAACTTCTTAGAAGAAAGCAAAGGAGTACTTTGTGAATTTGAATTAGAGAATGGTTGGTTAGATATGATATCAAAGGCACAAGTGACAAAGAAGAAAAGAAACTGGACTTCACTAAAATAAAAACGTTGTGCTTTAAAGGACACCATCAAAAAAATAAAAAAGGCAACCCACAGAATGGGAGGAAACACTTGCAAGTGTAAATGTCCCAGGTAACCGACGAAGGAATTGTATCTAGAATATATAAAGAACTCTTACAGCTCAGTAATGCAAAGACAGGGGTGCCTGAGTGGTTTAGTCGGTTAAGTGTCCTACTTTGGCTCAGGTCATGATCTCACAGTTGGTGAGTTTGAGCCTCGCATCAGGCTCTGTGCTGACAACTCAGAGCCTGGAGTCTGCTTCAGATTCTGTGTTTCCCTCTCTCTGCCCCTCCCCCACTTGCACTCTGTGTCTCTCTCTCTCAAAAATAGATAAACATTAAAAATTTTTAAAAAAATAATGCAAAGACAAAATAACCCAATATAAAGACAGGCAAAGGGTTTGAATCTACAAGTTATCCTTTTTATATTCATTTACCAGTTATGATTCCCAAAATTTCTTTTTTATTCCCAAAATTTCTCTTTTTTAAGTGTATGCATCCATCCTAAAGAAGAGAGAGAGCACAAGCAGGGGACGGGCAGACAGAGGAAGAGAGAGAATCCCAAGTTGGCTGTGAACAGTGTGAAGCCCAATGTGGAGCTCAAACCCATGAACCGTGAGATGGTGACCTGAGCCTAAGTCAAGAGTCAGATGCTCAACCGACTGAGCTACCCAGGAGCACTTACAATTCCCAAAACTTCTTTATATTTAAATATCAGGAGGAGCAAGATCCGGGCTCCGTGTTGTACTGAGGAATTCATTGCTCATTCGTTTTCTCAACAGATTACTTCTTGAGCACCTACTATGAGTGGCAAGGTCCTCTGACGAATCCGTGTGCGTAGCTTAAAAGCACAGGTAGGGAAAACCAAGGCACTGTCCCTACCCTCAAGGGACCCACAGAGTTGCCCTTTAGACAAATAAGCAATTAGGAGACGGGGTAAATTTCCTAGCTCCCGGGAACCATCCCTATAGCTGTGTTCCGTCCCTCTTGGGTTTTCTGACCTCTAAACTGTAACGTTTCTGAAGGCTATTTCCTTGTGCCGCCTGCTGTATCTTTTTGTTTCTTTTCCTTCCTGAAGCTAAATCTTTCCTGAGTTCTGGATTCTCAAATGGATTGCAGATGGCTGTATATATGTCACTGATTTCATTTTAGGAGCATTTGTATTGCTTTATGCCATTTTAGTCATTTTGTTTTTGACATGAATAAAACAACTCCACCTGCTTCTTTCATAAGAGGGGTGTGGAAGCTTCAGACGATCCTACTGGTGTTGAGCAGAAATGGTGGGTTGCTGACCAGGGGTGCAGAATTCTCCTGCAGGGCCAGCCAAGAGTCCCTGACGACCTTAAGGTGACCTTGCAGTTCACTTAGTTATAGTGCACCTTCCGTTGATAGGGAAGAAATTACTTGGATATTGCTGGAGGGCTGTGTTATTGAATATTCTTAGACTTGTGTCATTGTAAATCAATCAAATATCAATTTAGGTCTGGGGGCACCCGGGTGACTCACTCAATTAAGCATCCGACTCTTTCTGCTCAGGTCATAATCTTGCGGTTTGTAGGTTCTAGCCTTTCTCTCTATCAAAATAAGACATCTTTTAAAGAATATCACCCCAGGTCTGGAACTGATCTCTTGTTTGTTAATTTATTCATTTGTGCTTCCGTTCCTTCTTTCCATAAGTGCTGTAGTAAATCCACTTGGTACCATACTTTGGGCTGGCACTGGAGAAGCAAACATATAAATGAAACACAGTCTCTGTGTCACTAGAAGAATCAAAAGAAGAAGAGGAGTTCCTATGGACTTCATATGAATTAACTCAATTAGTCCTTGCAGCAACCCTATGAGATAGGTAAATTTTTATCCCCACTTTACAGATGAAATAACCAAGATTAAGTTCTTTGCCCAAGATCATGTCATTGCTAAGTACTTAATGGCTCTGGAGTCCATGAACTGTAGCACTGTGTTAGGTTTCCTCTCTTAAAATACAGTGTTCAGTACCACACATTCTAAAAAAGCATATATAATGAACTCTTTTGTTCATTTCCTCCACAAGTACTTGCTGAGCTCTAACAATGTTCCAGGCAATAGACTAGCCTAGGAGGGGTGGAAGGTAGCAAGAAAGACATGTGGTTCTATCCTTGTGAAGCTGACGGTCTCAAAACAAATAAATCCAAGCATGCCAACCAATCTAATCCTTATAAACTGTGGAAGTGCTAACCCAGGACAGAGAGAAACACCAGGGGAATATTCTCTAAGTGCGGTGGACAGGAAAATCTACCTGACACGTAAGCCAAGACCTGAAGGAAGAGATAGAGCTGAGCTGAAGTCAAGAGCATCTGAGACAGGGAATGGGTGGTTTTGAGCAACTGAGAGAAGAGGAAAGAACAGTAAGAAGTGAGTTGGAGAGGTGGGTATCTGGCCATGCAGGGCCTCAGGAGTTATTGTGAGTATTTCTGATTTCATGCTCAAGGGCAGCGGAGAGCCATGAAGAGCGTTAAGTGGGAGTGCAATGAATGGTGTCACCTGATCTCTTTTTAGAAAGCACTTCTGCTTCATGGGGATGGATTACAAGAAGCAGAGCACTTGTGGACAAACCCAGTAAGAGACTCTTGTAGTATTCCAGGTGGTAATGAGTTCACAGTAGAGGTGGCAGTGTGGATGAAAAGTAGGTAAATTTGAGATATGCTGTGCTGGTAAGGTCGACAGGTGTGATGATAAGTTGCATATGGAAGAGTGGAAGGGGCTGTAAGGGAACAGGAGGAGTCAAGGATGAGTCCTAAAGCTCTTGGGAGAATGGTGGTTCCATCTCCTGAGATAAGGAAGTGCGTACGTGCGTGTGTGTGTGTGTGTGTGTGTGTGTGTGTGTGTTAGGTGGGAGGGAGAGTTACAGAAGGATGCAATCCAGTCTTGTGCTGCAGATCCATGATGTCATCACATCTCAGGCTCCTTCCATCCTCATGCTTTGCCATCTAGGGTGTGCCTTACGTCCCACCTCATGGTCCCAAGATGGCTGCAATACTGCCAGCCCATATCCATGCTTAAAACAGGAAGGTGAAAAAGGAGGAAACATGGAAGAAAGTAGGTGACCCTTCTCTGAAAAAAGAAAACATTCCTTGAAAACCCCACAGACTTCTGCTTATATCTCCTTGGCCAAAAATCTGTCCCAAGGCTAGCGCTTGTTGCAAGGGATGCTGGGAAATGTAGCTTTATAACGGAGTGGGTTAGGTCTCTAATAGAATCAGTGTTCTCTGACTGGGGTGACAGGGAGAATGGATATTGGGTAGACAACCATCGGTGTCTGATAGGCCATCCTCTGCCTGAGTTAGCCCGTGAATCTGAGTAGGCTGAAGGACAATATATTTTTTAATTTAATTGGATCTCCATTCTTTGTGAGTGAGCAAACTGCATCATGAGGGCTGGCAATGCTGTCCTATTTCTGATGATAAAGAATTTTTCATTTGTGAAAAGGAAAAGACCAACCTTCTGTCATGGACCTCCCTGCCTCCTCCCAAGAGCATCCCTCCGTCCCAAAACTGTTCTCCTTTCAAATGACTGCGTCACACAGAGACGTTGCCATCAGGCATGGTATTCTGCCACCAAGTGCGCTTATATCAAACGTTCTGAGAGGATGGACATTAGCCATGTTGCATGCTGGCTCTTTTATCTTATACACAGCCTTGTGATTTTTGGAAGGGAAGCGATGCCAGATTTAGCTGTGGACAGTCTCCTCATCAGGGTCCCCAGGGCAGTCTCGGCGACCCAGGTGTGGGAGCCAGCCATCTCCAGCATGTGTCTCTGAGATGCTGAAGCCTTCATTCTCTGTGTATTGTAGGATCCCCCTACCTGAACCGAGAATAGAATTCCCTGGCAGAAAGCAGAGGCCTGTCTAGAAGCTGTAGCCCATTAGCCTTGTACAAAGATAGACTGTGTTCTGCTGGAATCGAATCTGGAAGCGTTTAATACATTTGCAGCACACGTGCCAGTTACTTAAGAGGAGGGATGGTCAGTTTTTTCTCTAAAGGAGAAGCTTCCAACAGAATATAAATCAGCCTTCTCAATATGCCCATCATATCTGATACTGAAAGGAGTCAGTGAGGGGGAGAATCATGGTCTCCGGGGAAGAAGCTTGGCCAACAATGAAGAGAAAGAGAAGGAAGAGATCAAAAAAAAAAAAAAAGAAGAAGAAGAAGAAGAAGGGGAGGTTCTCATTGTGTTGAATCAGAAACCACTCTTTCTTTGGAAGAAATTCAGCAAGTGAGTGTCTTGTCTACTTACTCGAATGAAAACAGGGACAATTAAGACAGGACAAACCAGCCCCAAATGCTCAAATTTGGGATTTGCCGAACATCTCAAGCTATTTTCCAAATGTCTGGGGTTTGGCACGGTCCAGGCTCATGATTGGGAAATTTTCCTGAAGATCTGTCTAAATGGTCCTATTTTGGTTCCATCCCCTTGCAGTTAATATCCGGTGAACTCATTTGCTCCATGTTTTGCGCTGGATACGTGTTGGATATCTTCAGACTCTACATGCGTCCGTTCCCCTTCATGTGGTTGACGGAAATTTCAGGATATCGCCTTCCTGTCTGGTTCTCAGAGCCGGCACCCATTTCCTTCTCTTTGTCCACCACCCTCGGGGATGGGGAGATTGTGACAAAGACAGAAAGAGGACCATGTCCCGTGCAGCGCTGCACAAGGATTTGGAAAACGTTTCTCAAAGCCTCAGGAGATGCAAGAGCTGACTTCACAGTTTTGAAAAGATTGCACATGGAGAGGGATTAAACTTAGTCTCTCTGGCCCCAGAGGGATGAAAGCAGGACCAGAGACATCTGTGGGTTGAATACAAGAAGGAACTTCTCATTTCAGGGTGGTCAGGAAGGCTGTGCTGTCTTCAGCAGAAGACATGGGTCTTCATGCAAGGTTCATAATGGTTCTCCATTAATTTTTGGAGACCGAAAAATGTATTAATAAAAGTATTCAAATATAGACAATGGTCAGATCAAACCACCCTAAAATGCCTTTCTTTAAGTGTTGGGCACTGTATATGCAGCACGCAGCAGAGTGCCTGGTCTGTAAAATGTTCTCAGCGATTATAAGTGGAAAGAACCAGTGGGTAATTGAATGAAAACTGACACGGCTTTGACAGTTTCAAGCATTGCAACACCCTTGAAAAACTGGGGTAGGTAGTAAGGAAGCTCCAGAAGTATTAGCTGTGGCCATCCTGGTCTCTCAGGAAGGCCATTCTTTCCCGTAGTTCCTAGAGTTTAAAGAAGACCACCTTCCAGACTTGACTCCCTTCTTCAGCAGTCCCCAAGCCTCAGGGTGACATCGTCCTTGTGCTGCCACACGAAGGGGTCTGTGAAGCTGCAGCTGAGAATGGGCGGGAAGCGGGATGCTCTGAGCTCGATGATTAGAATACGACACCCATATTGTTCATGTTTGCCCCGCTGTGCGTAGCCAGACAATTAAGGAAAACCATGCCATGTTACAGAGCCCTCTTGAGAGAGCTGTGCGACATGAGTTAACAGTCAGGCCAACCCTGTTCATTTATTCAATAACCACATATGGAGGCCTGCGCATCGCCAGCCCTGTGTGTCCTGGAAAAGGAGCTGGCAGGTGTGGGTGGGCATCGCTGGTGAGGCAGCCTGTCAGGGGGAGTAAGGCTGCGTGTCCCCTCACGTCACGTAGTTGAAATATAACGAACCTCGACATTCCAGGAGGTAACAACTACGTATTCAGCTTTTGTAGCTCAAATCATCCTGGCTTTAGTGTCAGATCTGAGACCAAACAGAGAAATGTAAGAGCGAGATGCGTGACGTGCAGGCAGAGGCCTTTGCGCTGATTGAGCCTCTATGTTTATCGGTGTCAGCTAGCATTAAAATCGGTTAGCAGTCACTAACATTCAACCGACTGGGAATTTTTATACCCATTTTACAGGTGAGGAAACTGAGGATTGGCGAAGCGAATTGAGTTCCTCCAAAGCACACCACAAACGTTAGTACAGTGAGGAAGTAAGTTGTTATTATTGTTTGGCCTTGAATGAAAGCACCTTTTGTTCCCTGAGATTGTCACACACAGATAAGAAAACGCAAGTCACGGAGTGAGGCTGGGTCGCCGTTTCCCAGCGCAGGCTCACAGGAGAGAAAATACTGTCAGCAAAAGGAGCACTGCGGAACTGAGTTGGTGAACTCTTACTTGCTTTTGGAGGTCTTAGCCCATTTCTTAGCACTTCACAAAGTGGGTTTCCACCTCTTTGTTGGGGTTTCTGAGACTTGACTAACTTTGGACGTGAGGCCAGTCTGTCATTCCTGCAAATACCGCTTCACAAATTAAGAGCAATTCTTCACGGTCGGAAGATGAGCTCCAGCTCAGATCCGCTGCTTAAAAACCACGTGACGTTGGCCAGTGAACCTCACCTCTGAAGGTCAGTTTCCTCGAGTGTCAGATGAGGATGGGAGTGACCTCAAAGAACGGGCAAGAGACCAAAAAAGGAAAAGTACATGAAGACATTTTGTCACATGGAAAATGCTAGTCGGGTGAATGTAGTTATAATTATTTTAGTTCTTTTCTATGGGAATTCAAACACCTTTGGTTTGAAATGAGGGGGGGGCGGGGTAAGAAAACCCGGAGTCAAGTAGATTTAATAACCTTGCCTGAGTTAGTTTTAAAAAATGGACGGTTTTAAAATATTATATTATGCAAAAAATGGGAATTTCAAGCTAGGTCTTGTGATTTCTAATTGAGCTTGAAGGCAGCTTCCTAAAATACGAACTGGGTCATTCATCAGCTGGCTCCAGCTACATTATGCATCTCAAAACAATCAGCCCCTAGTTCCAGAAAGTAGAGAACAAAAAAAAATATCTATAGCAGCTTCTAGTTTTTCTTGGATTCTTTTAAAAAAAATTTTTTTTTAAATTTTTATTCATTTTTGAGAGAGACAGACAGACAGAGTGTGAGTGGGGGGAGGAGGTCAGAGAGAGAGGGAGACACAGAATCCGAAGCAGACTCCAGGCTCCAAGCTGTCAGCACAGAGCCCAGCACAAGACTCGAACTCACAAACTGAGAGATCGTAACCTGAACTGAAGTTGGATGCTTAATCTGCTGAGGCACCCAGGCACTCCCTCTTGGATTATTTCTGCAGGATCTCAATATTTCTCTAATGAATACAGCTTCAGAATGTTTGTATAATTTTTTAAAATTTGTTTCTTTATTTTTCGATAGAGGGAAAGCATGAGGAGCACGTGGGTGGCTCAGTTGGTTAAGCTTCCGACTTCAGCTCAGGTCATGATCTCATGGTTCATGGGTTCGAGCCCCATGTTGGGCTCTGTGCTGACAGCCAGCTCAGAGCCTAGAGCCTGTTTCAGATTCTGTGTCTCCCTCTCTCTCTGACCCTTGCCTGCTCACACTGTCTCTCTCTCTCTCTCTCCCTCTCAGAAATAAATAAAACATTTAAAAATTTAAAGGAGAGAGAGAAAGAGAGAGAAAGCATGAGCCAGGGGAGGGGCAGAGGGACAGGGAGAGAGAGAATCCAAAGCAGAATCTGTGGCTCGAACTCCTGCAAGGTGAGATCACGACCTGAGCTAAATTCAAGAGTCGGATGCTTCACCTGACTGAGCCACACAAGTGCCCCAGAATATAGCTTCAGAATTACACAAAGCTTAATCCAGTGTGGGCTGTGACCACCCAGAAGGAGGGGCAGAGAGAGGAAGAAGAAAGCCAATGGTGAGGTCAATCCCATATTCTCCTTTCTTTCCAATAAATAATAAAGTATATGAGTGAGGTTCTCGGTGAGATGAATCGGGATCTGCCGAGTCTGGGGAAAACATGGAAGACTGGCCAGGGTAGGCCGATGCCTCTAACTCATGAGCACCTCTGGGGAGGAGAGGTGACCTGTGAGCACCGTGGAAGCTTCTGGGCCTCTGCAGAGGGCTATAAGGAAGTGACTTTTTCTATCTCTTGATGTTTCATGCAGATGGAGGTTGAGAAGTTAGTCATGTCAATTCTCATCTGACAATGACCTAAAAGTAGTTTGAGAGTAAATAAACAAATTTAGGATGCTCCAAACAGTAAATATGGTAACTATAATCTGCCTAATAGGTTTACACTCAATACTCTGTTTACACTAAATAATTTATTTAAAAGGCAAGCCAACAACATATAAAATTTGAGTCAATAATAAGAAACTTGAGCCATCAGACTCAAAATATGTCCATTTACTCTACAGTCATAAAACTACCATTTACATTTAATTCATCTTTCTTTAACATGAAGGGTACATTTGCAAGTGTTTCTCAGATAGCGTTTATTTGTTTGTTTCTTTTGTTTTGTTTTTTTTACTTCAAGACTCCAAAGCATTTTTGATCATAATGTTTTTCATAATTATAAATTCATACAGTGACATACTTCAGGATTATTTAAGGTTGCTTTTCTGGTGGTCCCTATAATGCCCATTGCTTCTAACTTCATGAAATATTGTTGGCTGAATGAGTAACCGTGTTCATGAACCCATCACGACTATCTTTTATGTCCGCAGGGCTGTGACTTAAGGTGGGAGGGTGCATAAAGAGAACCTCTGATTTGGGGGTCCACTTCCTGCTTCTGAGACCACTAGCAGGGAAGATCGGCAGCGGTGCTGGGAAGCATGGGAAGGAGAAGCAGAAAGGGCTGAGATCAAGACACAGAAATCTCATCGCCGCCTCCCACCAGGGGTTTCCATAGAGATGGATAAGAAGTTTAGCGGCTTGTAACCCCTTGGATCTGCAGCCAAGGCCAGGTCCACGTGGCAGAGAGGCTGGGGAGCGTAGCAGGAGGGCTTTGTTTCTGGGAATTGAGAGGGAAGTTCTTAATTACCCAGCCTAAGAGCTGAAGATCCTTCCCCCAGGCCCCCTGGCCCCAGAGCCTTTCCCTGCGGGAGATCCCAGCCCCGGGGCCTTCTTCAAACTCTCCTCTCTCACCTCAAGCCTACTCCTGCTCAGCCCTGCTAAGCCTGCACAGAGAATCATGCCCACCCGGGCTCCTGGTGACCCCGGACAGCAACCACAGAGAAGGGTGAGGGTCAGCAAGTGTCACTTGGCTCAACAGGAGCTTCTCCAGAGTCCCTTGTAGTGCTCTACATGGCATGGCCACATTTGGCATGGAGGGGAGTGAAGGGAAGGAGGAGATAATGCCCACTTTTCAGTGTTCATTATCAATGACGATGGTGAGGAGGACCAATTGAAACCCCCCTTCTGATTTTTAACTCTTGCAGAGTACTCAAATGTCACCACCATCATCCTCATTACTGTCGTCACCACAGCCACCATCATTGGCATAATCACTATCATCATCTCCACAACCATCGTCATTGTCACCATCACTATGTCATCACCATCACCACCATCATCACCATCACCACCTTCACCACCACGACCACCCCCCCACCATCACCGTCACCCATGACCACCACTGCCATCACCACCACGACTACCACCACCATCACTATCATCATCACAGTTCATGTTTGCTGAGTATTTATTACACGCTGTGCAATATTTTAAGATCTTGTACATTGAACCCTCATAACTCATAACAAGTCCTTATGGGAGATACTGTCATCCTCATTTTACAGATGAGGAGAGGGACACACAGAGCTCAGGTCATTGGCTCAGCTGGTCAGTAGGGCAGCCGGGACCCCAAATCCCAGCTAGTCTGACTCAAGAGTTCACAGTTCCACTGCTACATTTTACTGCCTTTCACAAAATACAGACTGATTTTGAATATCTGATTCTATTTTTGCATAAATTTTTAAAACCTTTCTTTATTGTATGTAATACTCAGTAGAGCTAAGATTTATTATTAATTATTATTAGTATTATTTTAGCAATTTTAGATATGATACCAATCCCCCTTTGGAGCAAGCTTGCTCTGTTTGGAGGGAAAAACCCAGAAAGGATTCTTTGGTTATATGGATATAAAACATGGTCTCACGTTTGCTTGGAGAAAAGTGAAATTAGCACAAACTCGGATGCAGATGCTATAGCCCATCCTATTAAATTCTGTTTTGTAATATAAATGCAATGGATTTTTAGGACGACCGTGTCCTTACAGAATTAAAGACATTTTTGGGTTTCTTAACACAGACAGGAACTGCATGGTTGGTACAGCCCACACGGTGCTGTGAAAGACTAGATAACCCAGAGTTTGGAAGGCAGAGCTCACTCTCTGGGTTGTGGGAGGAGTTTCCCCTGCAGGAGATGGATGATTTGCTGCCAGTCATTCTGAGATCAGAAGGGAGCAGGAGACCCGGGGAGAGGCTGGAGATGCTTGGTGGGGGTCTGAGCTACTGGCGACAAGGCAAAGAGTTGCAGATGGAAAAGCGAGAGTTGGGCAGGGGCCTGTGAGCCCTCACTGCAACTCTTTGTGGTACTAACTGTGCTACTCTCTGTTATTCTTGCACCATCCCTGGGCTTTCAGTTAAACTCCGGCGCCTGGTCTTAACTGCGCTTTGGGCATTTGAAAAGCAGACCAGGGCTCACAATAGGAGGCAGATTTGGCTGCCAATGCTCTGGAAAAACACGTGGCTGTGTGGGGAGGGCTGGGGGCCATGCATGGATATGTCAGCATGCCTCTTGGAGTTCTAGAACCTACAGCAGGAGAGGCACCCAGGAGGAGAAAGGGGAACCCATTTGAGAAAAAAAGAGGCTTGGTCTTCCCGAGTTAGATATCAAAGTACATTTAGTAACAGTTTCGAGAAGTCTGAGAATAAATCTAAGTTATATTGAAACAATTTTCACTCTGAACAATAGCAGGGAAACCAGCTTGATACATAGTAGAAGATGTGAGGCTTCCTTCTGGGAATCAAGTATTTGTGAAACCTTAGAAATGCATTTATAAAGAAACAAAATTCTTACGGACTCTCGGTGTTATTTGTACTATAATATTACTTAAATATAGAAAGACATAAAACTCAGTTAAAAGTCCTTATCCATATGGTTCTTAGCCAACCATAAAACCGAAATAAATTGCAAAGTTAATGCAAACAAAATTACAAACGCACACTTTACTTAATAGTAGGAAGTTAATGTAACTGACCACGTTGTTTTGGTGAAACTGACTGACCAACATGGTTGAAGAGGAGAAAGGAGCCGGCTTAGTTCCAGTTCTACATTTTGTCTGTGGCAAGTTTATGTAGAGAGAATACTTATTCGGGTAAGTAAACTATTTTTAAAAATTGCAAAATTCCAAGGCTTTATTTTCTAGTTCAGCATAAGCAGAACCAAATTTAATAATATAATAATAATAAAAATTCTGCTAGTGTGCAATCCTCAGATGCCAATTTTGATGATCTACCACTTGATAGCCTCATAAAACTGCCTTATACGCTCAAAGATGAGGCTACGTTTGTGGCGTTTTTGAAACCTGCGTTTCGTGGGAATGTAATACAATTACGGCGTCAATCAGAAACAGAACATTTTCCATTGTGCATTTCCTCCTCACGAACCGCAAGCTGGTATGAACAAAGAGGCCGCTGGTAATGTATCTGCTCACTACCTATGTGAATGCGCTTGCTCCTGGCCCCGCTCTGGTTCAGCACGCCTAGACCCTCCTGCGCATGCGCTAGTGCAATTCCCCCACCCCACCTCCTTTATTCCATTGCCAAACCTTCTTTCAAACAGTGTGCCATGTCGTTGTCCTCTGTGTGATGCAAACACGGGCAGAAAACAAAATTCCAAATGCAAGCACTTAATGTAGTAGTATTTCATGATTATGTGGTTGTTATGGACTAAATGTCCTCCCCCCAAATTCATATGTTTAACCTCTAACCCCCAGTATAACAGTATTTAGAGGTGAATTAGGCTTAGATGAGGTCATGAAAGTGAGACCTTCATGATGGAATTACTGTCCTTTTACAAGAAGAGGAAAGGCCGGAGCTCTCTGTCCAGGTGAGGACACAGAGAGAAGTTCTGTCCGAAAGCCAGAGGACAGAGGGCTCTCCCCAGTAATGGAATTAGCTAACACCTTGATCTTGACTTCCCAGCCAGACTTTCCCATCTGGTCATGCAGATGATAAAGTAGAGATTTGCCTTTTTTTAAATTATGTTTTTAATGTTTATTTTTGAGAGAGAGAGACAGAGCATGACCAGGGGAGGGGTGAGAGAGGTACAGAATCTGAAGCAGGCTCCAGGCTCTGAGCCATCAGCACAGAGCCCGACACGGGCTCAAACTCACAAACCACGATGTCATGACCTAAGCTGAAGTCAGACACTTAACCAACTGAGCCATCCAGGTGCCCCTTGATTTTTTTTTAAAGATTATCATCAAAATGATACCTCCTCCCCACCCCAGATAAATTCCTGGGCAGAATACAGACATCCTCAGGAATACACCTATGGACTCTAGTCTGCGAACCAGCAGGGTGCTTACACTTCCCAGGCAGCTCCAGCTTGGATGTGAAAACAGGACAGGACAATCATAACAGCCACGGATCAGAGCCTGCTCTGGGAGAATTCTAGAACCCCTCAAAGTCCTTGAAAATAATTCAGCGTGTCCCTGGATGTATCTCGAGCTCTGCAAACTAGTTCTCACAGCCACCATGTGGTATTAGCCATATTCCCTACCCCCACCCCCTAAACCCTAACACCTCTGGTCACTGCTGAGAAAGAAAAACATCCATTCTGTCCCAGGATGCTCATTAAGGCCACCACCCCAGCTGTTTCTGCTTAGCAAGGGTCCCACTGCCCTTGTCTGTCATCAGTGCCAAACTCAGGGCCAGAGTGCAGGTGGCAAAGCCAAGGGCACCAAGATGGCGGGACATGAAGGTGTGTCTGCAGTTGCTGCTATTGGAGCTGCTGATGCCTTGGCTTCGGTACACCCCATGGGAGCTCACACAGAGACCGCTCTCCTGGTCAGTCCAGGGCTCAGGTGAGAAGCCAGGTTGGGTTAAAGCTTTATTTCAAATCATTGCTCCCTTCCTGCATGCCCGTACTGTTCTTGAACCAAACCAGGACCCCACAACTCCGTTACCTTTAGACATTATCTTCTCAGGAGGTCCTTTCACTCCCCGCCCCCCAACCCCCTACTCCCATGCAGACAGAGCTGTGGGATGCTGGCGCCTCCAACCCACCTGATGTGCCCACACAGGCCTCAGTCCACACGTGGTCCCGCTGAGGTTCACACTGGTATATCAGCTACATTCAACTCTATTTTCTTATTTTCTGCATTCTTCACACACCGGCATCTAGGGCTTTACTGACCAGGGAGAGACTGCCCACTCAGGATGAGCTAATTCCTAGGTGTAGTCAACAACTTACCTGGGAGCATTCTCTTGATGTGCAAACCAACCAGTCCTGAACCCACACTCCCAGCTGCCTCCTCCATCTGGCTCTTCACTCCAGGAGGCCATATTCCTAGGTCTTCATCACCCCCAGAACCAGGAACCAACTAGGGACCAGCCCTACAGCCCAGAGACCCCGAAACGATCCCAGCTATCCAAACCTAAGACTGCTCAGCAGCTTACTGCACCTCATCCATTCCTTCCTGTGAAAACCACGATAAAGTCATTTGGTCATGCTTTGTCTTTCTGACCTTGACCAACCCGAGTGCTTCCCTGCATGGCCCTGCCTCTTAGGAACTATAAGCTCCAAAATCTAGTTTTAAAGCTTTTATTGAAATTCCAGTTTGTTATCTCGTACAGTGTAATGTTAGTTTCAGGTGGCCAATACAGTGATTCCACCCTTCCATACGTCACCTGGTGCTTTTCACATGTGCCCTCCTTAATCCCATCACCTGGTTCACCCGTCTCCCGCCCATCTCCCTTCTGGTAACCATCAGTTTGTTCTCTGTAATTAAGAGTCTGTTTCTTGGTTTGCCTCTCTCTTTTCCCCTCCCTTTGCTTATTTGTTTTGTTTCTTAAATTACACAGATGAGTAAAATCATATAACGTTTGTCTTTCTCTGATTTACCTCACTTAGCATAATACTCTCTAGCTCCATCCATGTTGTTGCATATGGCCAGATTTCATTCCTTTTTATGGCCAAGTAATATCCCATTGAATATATACCACATCTTTATCCGTTCATCAGTCGATGGACACTTGGGCTGTTTCCATATTTGGTTATAGTAGATGCCACTGCTATAAACATTGGAGTTCATGTATTCCTCCGAATTAGTATTTTTGCATTCCTTGGGTAAAAAAAAAAAAAAAAAGTAGTGCAATTGTTGGATCATAGGGTGGTTCTATTTTTAACTTTGTGGGGAACCTCCGTACTGTTTTCCAGAGTGGCTGCACCAGTTTGGATTCCCACCAACAGTGCGTAAGAGTTCCTTTTTCTCCACCTCCTTGCCAGCAATCATTGTTTCTTGTGTTGCTGATGTTAGCCATTCTGACAGGTGTGAGGTGATATCTCGTAGTTTTGATTTGCATTTCCCTGAAGATGAGTGATGTTGAACATCTTTTCATGTCTCTGTTGCTTACCTGTATGTCCTCTTTGTAAAAATGCCTGTTCATGTCTTCTGCCCATTTTTAAACTAGATTACTTATTTTTGGGGTGTTGAGTTTTATAAGCTCTTTATATATTTGGAAATTAACCCTTTTTCAATTATGTCATTTATAAATATCTTCTCCCATTCAACAGGCTGCCTTTCAGTTTTGTTGATTGTTTTCCTTCACTTTCCAGAAGCCATTTATTTTGATGTAGTCCTAATAGTTTTTGTTTATGTTTCCCTTGCCTCAGGAGACATATCTAGAAAGAAGTTGCTGTAGCCAATGTTAAATAAATGACTGCCTGTGTTCTTTTCTAGGATTTTTATGGTTTCAGGTCCCACACTGAGGTCTTTAATCCATTTGGAATTTAATTTTGTATATGGTGTAAGGAAGTGATCCAATTTCAGTCTTTTGCATGTTGCTGTCCAGTTTTCCTAACACCATTTGTTGAAGAGACTGTCTTTTTCCCATTGGCTATTTGTTTCTTGCTTTGTCAAAGGTCAATTGTGGGTTCATTTTGGAGTTTTCTATTCTGTTCTATTGATCTGTGTCTATTTTTGTGCCAGCGTCATACTGTTTTGATTAGTACAGCTTTGTAATATAACTTGAAGTCTGGAATTGTGATGCCTCCCGCTTTGTTTTTCTTTTTCAAGGTTGCTTTGGCTTTTCAAGGTCTTCTGTGATTCCATACAAATTTTAGAGTTGTTTGTTCTAGCTCTGTGAAAAATGTTGTTGGTAAACAAAATACGTTTTTAATGGCGATCATCTTCTGATCTGTTGCCTCCCTATACCTTAATAAAATTCAAATCCCAGGCACATTTTAAAACCACTGGGAACCTGCTATGGTTAGAGAGCAGGATGATAAACTCCTGAGACCAGAGACCTGATTTTCGTTGTCTTCAGATACCTCAGTAGGTGGTATCTATGTCCCCTCCCTTTTCTTTTCCTGCTTCTCTGCCTCACTGGAACTTTGCTTGGGTGCCAGACATTGTGAGCTTATCTCGGTGGGTGCTGGATATTTTTGTATTCCTGTAAATATTCTTTGACGTTGTTCTGGGAGACGGTTGAGTTGTCTGAAAACAGTTAGGTCCTTTCATTTCTTGCTTTGAAGATTTTTTAGGCAGGACCAGAAAAACATTTAGTACAGAGAGAATTTTCCACCACCATTGAGGTAAGACCTTTCTGAGTACTCTCCCCAATGCCCTGTGAATTATTAGGTTTCTCAGCCAGGCTGGTAGAAATGGGCATTACATCTGGCCCTTGCCGGTGTGCCTACAGTGTCTTCTAATCCTTACAGGTGATTCTTTCCCCAGTTTTGGGTAGCCTCCCCACCAAATATGCTAGTCAATGCCCTGCTGAGTGGAGAGGGGCCCTCCATGGATATCTGTATCTCTCTGTATTACTCAACAGTAATCCACCCTGTGACCTTCTGTGTCCCAGCCTCTCAACTCTGTCTCCTGACCTCAGGGAGTCCACTGGGTTCCTCCTGAGGTCCCCTTCCTGGGATGTGGCCCAGAAACGCCCTCAAGACGGTCACAGGGACAGTATAAGGCTCTTCTCATTTGTTTCCCTTCTTGTAGGGGTCGCTAACCACTGTCTGATGTGCAGCATCTTGAAAACCATTCTTTCATTGAACTTATCAGACATTTTTCTTTTCTTTTCTTTTTTTCCAGACAGGCCAGCAATTTCAGTCCCTATTGTGCCATCTCGGCCAGAAGTAAATCCCCAAAGTGTTTCAGAAAGTAGTTATAGCTATCTACCTGGACCATTGCATTGTATAGGAGTTGGTGTCCTCCACTTTCTCACAAACTTGGTATTTTCAGACTTTCTCATTGTTTTCAGGACTCAACTAGTTCACATAAGGGATTTAACACAATTCTCACAAAGAGATCTAAAATTTAAAAGAGAGAGGACAATATTTAAGAGATGAATCTCGGGCCGCCTTGGTGGCTCATTCAGCTAAGCATCCGACTTAGGCTCAGGTCATGATCTCACAGCTCGTGGGTTCGAGCCCTGCGTTGGGCTCTGGGCTCACAGCTTAAAACCTAGAGCTTGCCTCAGATTCCGTCTCTCTCTTTCTCTGCCCCTCCCCGGCTTATGCTCTGTCTTTCTCTCTCAAAAATAAATAAACATTAAGAACATTAAATAAATTAAAAAAAAAAACCTTAAGGAATGAATCTCTAATCATGACATTGCGGGCATTAGCAGACTAAATGGGGGCATGCCAGCACCAGAGGAATTGAGTCCAATACTCTTTCCCATCAAATGTTTCTATTTGTTTATTTAAGGAAAGCAGAGTTGTTAACTCATTAAAACTAATAGTTCTGTGAAATGGAGGTAACATTTAATGCCTGTACTATAAATCAGAGGATCTTAGAAGCATTTAATTCCATGAACGGAGAGAACCCTAGATATTCGTGACAAAAATTGCCTAGTGAAAGTCCAGAAAAAGACACAGAGATGAAGTGTACATATACAGACACAGGATAGCCAGGGTCAGAGAGCCAGCATCCAATGCCCACTTTCATCACTTTGTGAATCCCCTGCCTCCCTGGGGACCCTGTTGCTACTGTTAAAAGCACTTAAAATTGTTTCTTTGAAAATGACCATACTCTCCAGAGAAGCTCTCAAAAGGAAGGAACCTAATTATCACGAAGTTATTGAATTCTATAGGTAACTTCTCTGGGTAGACAGCATCTTCATTTCATTTTAAGAAAGAGTGTTTGTAATTACCCAAAATGGGCTGTTTTGGCCCTCCCACGTGGTTTGGAAGGAGACGCGGGGGAATTCTCCGATTCCTCCTCGACACCTGGCCCTCATCAAACTTTGCAAATACCCAACACCGTGTGGAGGCTTTTGGCTATTAAAAAAAAAAAAAGGCATAGTTTGAATAGTGAGCATACTCATTACACCGTACAAATGTCCCCATAATTTCAGTTTTATTTAATTTTTAGTATCTCTGCATCCATAGTCCTCATACTGAAATAACATTTGTTTTGTGGTTGCTGACGAATGTGATGCACCAGCCCAAGAGCTGCATTCCACAGTTCTTTACAACAGACCAAAATAGCATTCTTGTTCACGCTAGGATACTCCAATGTTGGCACGCTTCCTGGCCAATGGGCAAAGTGCTACCAGAAAGGAGTTGATTCCTTAGTGCTAGCACATCCTCTGCAGAGTCACAAAAATCACTTCCTCCAAGCAAAAAAACAAAGCTGTTTCTTTCAACGCTTTCTGCTAACTTTTCCCTTAGTCTAACAATGAGAGTGCACTTCTGCAAGAAATGCGAGACAAGGGTCATCACAGCATTTGTTTCTGGAAATAAAATGGCCTTATGTCCTTGTAAATGTGAGTTCCGGGAGTTCACTGGTGAAAATTAAGTAAATGTTTTCCATCAAAGAACTTTGTTTTGGAGGCTGGTAAAATTCAAACTGCCAACAAGTCTTCCACCTAATAAGCCGTATTTTGAGTTTCTCAGATTTTTTTTTCAAAGAATGCTAATCTATATCTCTTATGGGCTCCTGAAGGAACATTTGCAGCAGAAGGAGGTAGTTCAAACTTTGCCAGAAAGCGTCAGAGTTTTGTTGCCCACTTCAGATGCAGGAGACTAGAGGAAACAGAGAGAGGGCCCAGGGGGGTTGTTTAAACAACTATTAGTTAATATTCAAGATCCTCCCAAACCCCAAACCAAGACAAGATCTTGAAGATGAAGCTTCTGATGATGGCATTTCCTTTCTTCATGTGCATCCGGCACATTTCAAACTTGACTGCAGAGCCCTCTCATAGGATGAAACTATTCATTCAGAAATCTAAGAGGGGCGCCTGGGTGGCTTAGTCGGTTAAGCGTCCGACTTTCGCTTAGGTCATGATCTCGCGGTTCGTGGGTTCGAGCCCCGCGTCGGGCTCTGTGCTGACTGCTGGCTCAGAGCCTGGAGCCTGTTTCAGTCTGTGACTCCCTCTCTCTCTGACCCTCCCCTGCTCATGCTGTCTCTCTCTCTCTCCTAGAAATAAATAAAACATTAAAAAAAAAAAAAAAAAGAAATCTAAGAGAAGCATTCTTATCAGCTGGATCCGGAAGCTCCAATATTACTGCTGGCCTCACAGTCGCTGGAAGGAAACTTCAGGATCACTCTCAAGGTACCCTCCCTTCCTCCCACATCCAACAACTGGTAATCAGACCTTACGAATGTCTCTGGCCATTCCTACTTGAGCTGTTCCTCAGGCCCTATCATCACTTGTGTGAATATAGCCCCCCATGGGAGTGTCCCTGCTTCCTGTCTCTTTCATTCCCAGTAGTGTTGCCAGAAGGACCCTGCAGACACATGAGAAGATGCTTTGGTGCCTCCCCCTTTGACCTCTGGCTTGGCTTTTAGATGGCGTTGTGAAGGAAGCCCCCGGGGCTAAGCACAGTGAGCCCCAAAGCCGCCCCCCCACCTTAAAAGAGCTGATTCTCATCTATCTCTTGAATTTTGGAGTTCAGATGAAGGAATTCATTGCAAAGGAAGCCTGCTCCTTAAAACAAATGAACAAACAAACAAAACTTACAAACCATTGGCCACAGAATAAAACCTAATGCCCCGTCGTGGATTAGGAGACCCTCAGAGGACAGCCCCATCCTACCCAAGAGCCTCGTGTCCTGCGCCTTCCCCCCTGCACCTCGGCGCCAAGCCCTCCTCATGGGCATAGCCTCTGCTGTTTCAGCGCTCTCGCATCCCATGTTGGAACTACCTTTCTGACTTCACTTGCCCCGCCGAAGAACGCCTCAGCAGCCTTGAAGGCACAGCCTGTCTGTTACCCTGTCACTGACCTTTCTTCAACTTCCAAGTTAATTATCGCCATCCTCACACTCCCACCGGGGCTTCTACCCTGTGCTGGCGCCTCATCTGTCTTTCTTCCTGGGACCCTGTCTCATTGATCTTCAAATCCCTGTCACTGAGCAGAGCTTTCTCGGCACACGGTAGGCATTGTCAAGTTCACAAACAATCTCGTGCTGTGTAAACCCAAACCCTTCCCTGGTCACTTTTATTGACGCCTGTGTCTGAGAGCATCTAAATTCAACACTGACAAACAGATCACCAAGTAAGCAAACAAAATCCACTTACCATATACCCAGAAAAGAACCCTGGAGGAGGGGGGAATGTGGGAGTAACTGAACAAAACAGAATCACAGCCGATGAACCAAATCCACGCAACCAGTCTGGAGTTTTGCAGAAATCTGTACTTTGTGCACCTTCGGAAGCTCCCTGGAGATTGTAAGCACCCGAGTGAACTGGTGTTGGAGGACGAGACTGACTTCTGATTTTGTTTTATGTACAATACAGCCTCACTAATTCAAAATAGCAAGTAGGACAACAGTCTGAATTAACGAAATCCTGTTTCACAGGATCCTTTTAACGTAATTGCTTTTTTCACACTTCAGACTTAGTCTGATAAAAGCCCAGGAGCCTTTCACATGTACACATTCATCATATGCCAATCAAACTGTTAATCACTTAAGAAAAATTTGGGCTGCCGTTCGTTTGTATCATTGATTCCATTACACACGTTACTTTTTGAAGACAGACCGAAAGGAAACTTCGTGACACTTGTTCTGATGACCACAGTTCTGAACGAGGTTCATATGAATGAAAAGGATGTCAACATAATTGTCATTTTCCAGCAAATACGCACTCACACATAGTATTCCCCAGGCTGGAATGAAGAACTGGGCTCGGAAGAGCTCCTCTGTATTTACTACACATTTCCAAATTATGTTCATGGTGAATTTAGCCAGTTTTCCATGGCTCACGGAACTCCAGGCTGGCTTGGGTTTCCTGCTTCCTTCTTTGGCAAGACTGCACCAAACCTTTTCAAGAGATGTGTTCTTACTTAGAGGAAAGGAAATATCGGATCCAAGCCATTTTACACGCACCAGATGCCAAGCACCAAACAAAGCAGCTCAGCTTTTCAAAGATGTGATATCGTAACTATAGCCACTGGAGTCAAAGCTCAGTCCAGGATGGCCAAGTTAAATAAGGCAGAAGTACGGCTAAATTGATCTTCGCGTCTCGTGTTCGTAAATCTGCATGAAGAAGTTCTGAATCAAAGAAAATAAATTACAAATGTTTAATACTGGCTCACGCCCAGTGGATTTGCCTGTTTTGGAGGAGAAACACGTGTCTTAGGGTTGCTGGGGGGACTGTCTCTGCTCAGTGCAGGATGAGTTTGGAGCTGATTATGGAAGTGGAGTCAAGAAAATCCCGGGATTCTAGAAGACAGCATCATGTGGAATCTTTGCCTCCAGGGAGGAGGAGGAGGGAACCGGTTTCATCGACGTCTACAGAGCCATTGAGACATTGGAGTGGCTTTCAGTGGCTTTCACAGGAGCCCCCCTGCTTCACTGATCACTAGATGGTCGTCTCAGGCACAAGGATACAGAACTGAAAAGAATGAGACCTGCATCCTAGGTCGGAAAGGATTGCTGGGATTTCTGGCCCTGAGCAGAGGGAACATTCTGAGGTCAGGTAAGTGAGAGGGAGTCTACCGGGAAGGAGGCTGACTTTCTAGCCACTGCTCTTATTGCTTATAGTAAATGCCTTTTGGCAATGGCGACAATCGTCTCCTTCTCAGAGAACTATCTCCAGGCAACGGTGGGACCCTTCACTGCTCAACTCCACTGCACAGCACACACATACAACACAATGTGAAAAGTGCCCCTGGAGTCGTGCTCTGAGGAATCGCTGCTCCACACATGACCCTGCCCTCTCGGCGGCAGCTGACTGGACCCGGGCATGAATAGGTGACCGAGCTGAGCCAGTCAGAGCAACCAGATTCCCTCTTTTAAGAATTTGAAATTGAGTTGGGAAACTTCCATTAATCTGTGGTGTTCCCATATAAAAAGGCAAAGTACTCTTTGTCTTCCGGAAAAGGCTGTGTGTATGTGTTGGGTGTGGGATGGGGAGCAAGGAATCTTCTACCTGAGGCCTCATGTTCTGGAAACGGAGAAGAATGTAGGCGATAACAGGTGAGAAGTAGCTGCAAGAGATAGAGGCCCAACAGAGATACCTGACCACTTCTGTTCCCGGCTACACCTGCATTTCTGTTCTTGGGTTCCGGGAGATCTCTCTACCTTTAAAATGAAAAGCATTACCAAAAGTCACTTAAGTTATTGGCCGTTATTGCTAAATTAAGAATTTTAATGAGGGTACTAAATACTATAATCAATATGAGAAAATTGGCCTTTTGTGCCAGAAGAGTCCCCCCTCCCCTTTTTAGCCGATGCTTAGTCAGGGAGAACTAGATGTAAGCCAAATCAGGCTTTCTATTATCAATGCGCTTTTATGGGCCTCTAAGAGCAGGCACATTAGCTGCACAATCTGGCCTCACAGTCAGTGCATCTTTCTATCGTAAAGTTCTTCAAATTCAACCTGTTGCGTTACTTGTTGCAGTTTTGGCCCCGTATTTATGGTTCTCGTCTAAGTGGATTTGGAGAAAATAAATGACAACCAACCAGTCTTGGAATAATAACTTTAAGTGCTAGACGGAGAAATAGGCAGAAATTTCGAGCTAACTTGGTTCAGCCCTCTAATTTGTCAAATGAGGAGTCTGAGACCACAGAGGCTTATGTGATTTGCCCAAGGTCACATGTCTAATTGTGGCAGAGCAGGAACTAGAACCCAGATTACAAGCTGCCCCAAAGCCAAATTTCATCCAAAAGAAATGCTAAAGGCAAAGCCAGTCACTTTTCTGCTTGTTAATTTTAACTTCCAGTTATATGATCTGGATAGCTTCTAACTCTGGGATACTTTCGCAGGAAAATCCCTTGCCAAATAGCTGAATGGTTTCTCTGTTTAATTACTGACTCGAGAGTATATAGTTAAGTCACTGGGCTTTTAAGGTCATCTTTACAATTTTGTACTGACTAGAATAAAAAGAACCTTCTGAATTTTGAGTTTATAGATCTCATTAAAGGACCATGTAATCAAGAAGTCAGTCAAATTTTAGAAAAGTGTATGCCACATAAAGTTAAAATTGTTCTAGACCCCTGCCCCTCCTCCCAAGAAAGAGGGGAAAAGCATATACAGTTAACTATGTGTTAATGGTGTGTTTGTGAGCCATGACCAAGTCAATTTTCAGTATGAGTTATGGGTGGAAATGGCTCTTATTATTACCATTTAATATGATTTTGGTTTTAGATAGAGTATTGAAACACATATGTAAGGTGATCTAATCCCACTAAGTCTGTAATGCTTCTCTAACATTGCATTATTCAAAGAAAATGCCAAATCCTGGGTAGCCAAGTGCATTATTCTTCTTTAAAAGAAAATAGATGAAGTCATTTGAACCCAATTAAAATCCCCTTTCTCTTCAAATCAACATGGGCTGTTATAATGAAGTCTCTTTTAATCAATGGAAAATGAGAAAATAATAATGTTTAGAATACTAGGTTCAGTACAACCTACAGAGAGAAGAGAGTTCATGGTTACAGGGGTGTGTGTGTGTGTGTGTGTGTGTGTGCGTGCGTGCGTGCGCGCGCGTGTATGTGTTAAGCTGTGCCCTCAGTGTATGATGTCTTCCCATAAGAAGCAGGGGCTTGGGCTGACTTGGTCATGGCCCTGACCCAATAGGAAAAAATGGGGTTTCTAACATGAGGAGAAACAAAAGAAAAATATTCCAGATAAGGTCCACTGTTGTAGAAAAGGAAGGAAGGGAGGGAGACAAGGAGGAAAGGGGAGTGAACAACAGATGAAGGTAAAAGCCTTTGTCTGATCCAGCCATGCCAAGAATTTGCTGTGTGATCTCTAGCTCCCCATGCCCCCTCTCTGGTGCCTTCAGCAAAGTTACATTAGAAAACCTAAAGTGTCTACTAATTCTAAATTTCTACAGTCCTGGAATATATATCCTGAAAACAAAAAATGATAGGTCTTAAAAAAAAAAAAAAAGCCGTCCAATCAGTAGAAAGTGTTATTCAAAAATCCAGTTACAATACCATATGGGACATAGAATGACCCACGTACACTATACACCAGGATGATACATATCATACACGCTGAGCTTGTCTCTTCAGCCAGACTCTTCGTCAACTTGACCTTTACCTTCCAAATGGATGATAGGAAATGAATACAGTCTAAAATGAAGAGAAGTTTTCCTGTGAGTAGCTTTTCTCTCCAGCAAACTCCTGGCAAAGAAATTCTCAGTGATGGTACAGAGGTCAATGTCTCGTGAAAGCACCTGCAAGTAGACTGCTGAATGGGGGCTTTCCTCCCTTTAAGACAGTGGCCTTGGCAGGCAAGGTTATGCGTTCTTACACCTCCTCCAGCCAAGATATCCCACCTGTAACCCAGAGAACAAGCCATGCTCCATTCCTTCTGTCTGCCCTTCCTTCCTCCTCCCTCCAACCAACCCTCCTCGCCCTCCCCTTGCCATAGACCATGTATCTCCCAGGACTCAGTTTTGGTCACCACAATCTCTCAGGAGCCCCTTCAGGATCTTCAAGGCTGGATTTGGAGCCCCTGTAGGTTTGCTTGCATGAGACCTGGTGCATCAGTCATCTTTCGCTGTGTACCTAAACAGCCACAAAACCTCAGGGGAAATGCAACAAAAAGTATTTATTTCCCACTCATCCATCTGCAGATTGGTTGGGTCGGCCCTTGCTCCAGGTCTTATTCTGAGCGGCAGTGGTCCCCCAGAGCATACGTCTCTCGTGGGGAGGCATAAACTCAAAAAGTCAAGCCCTAGTGAGCAAGCTTCTTCAAGCCCCTGCCTGCATCCTATTGGCCAAAGCAAGGCACTCACGGCCAAGTCCAGAGCCAAGACCCAGGGAAGGACACCCGCCCTGGGAAGCCCTGCAAAGAATGAATGTATAATACAAATGCTACAAAGGAGTGTGGAATTGGAATCAATGGTTCAGCCTGCCCCATCTGTATTAAGAGCACCTATCACAGCATGTTGTTATGTGTGTGAAGCCTTAGTCTAGACTTTTACCTTTTTAAAAGCAGGTACTAGATTTTTTCATCTGTGTGTTTACAGTATGGTATATAATAGGCACTTGAAACATTTGAATGGATGAATGAATGAACGAATGAATGAATATAGACAGTACTATTCGAGGCCTTCATAATGCTCCTCCTGTGTGCCTACTGAATGTCCTTACTATGGTCGCCAAAAGGACAACAAAATCAGTGTAAATGAGATCTAGTCCCTGTTAGGGTGGACAGTGAGGAAAAAAAGGACTTGCATCCTAAGTCACTTGACCTAGTTTGGTCCCTGTCCTTGAAGGCCACTGGCAGCCTCCTTCAAGGGAGTTTTCATCATGTATAACCCAGTGGGGTTATCAGTTCACACAGGATCACAGCCCAAAGTGGTGGGGGCTTGAGAACACATTTTTAAAAGGTGTTTCAGAATCGAATCTGCTGCTCAGTAATTTGATTTAGAGGAAACAGAGGAAATGGAACACATTTCTAAGCAAATACTTCCCTGATTACTTACACATGCAAATACACGGACTAAATTTAGATGCGTAATTAAGCATCTAGTTATTTTTGAGTCTACTCTTAAAGGCCAACTGAGATGCCCCAAAGAGGCACATGGTTGGTTTATTTCTGTGTATTTGCTTATTTCTGAGTGTTCAGGCTCTCACCTGAAAAAAAAAATGCATTGGCCTAGAGGTCTCGGTGACCCAGTTGTGGGCCTAAAATCATAAGATGGTTCAAGGGCATGCCAAGTTTTGTAATTCCAAAATATACATCCGATCAGAATAATGCTTCTCTGGGCAGAGAAATACATGGTGATGACCCCCTCTTAGAGAGCAGGAAATAAGGGCAAATAGCTGCCATTGTCAGCTCTCACTGTTGTAATGAAGAATTAATGGTCAGCTAGCCAATAGTAGTTTTCCATATTGCAATCAGTTTTTAAATATACTTCCAGGATCCATATGAAAACATTAATGCCATGCAGTTTTGTGCCAAAAGATGTGCTCAAATGCCAGTTTTATAAACATAAAACAGCTGGGTGGTTTGGAAAGTTTATGCTCACTCTTGCTTTGCAAGCACATGGTATTACCCCCTTACCTCCTGGTCACAGTGGCCAGCTGTCCAGCTTTCTGGTTGCCATTCCTAAAAGCATCATTTGCCTCAAAGCACCCACACAGTGACGCTTTCGTGACAAACAGTGACTGGGAGCTTGTCAATGATGGTCACACATGTGCCCCTCTGTGGCGCTGATGGCCAACTTTGCCCTGATTTCCTGCCTCAGTACTATCGAGAACATCTTCCTTTGACAGACACTCAGAGAATGTCCTGTGTGATCTACTCTGTTTCCAACTCTCTATCCTACTTTTCACATTCCTTCCTTATTGTAAGCTTCACATGGAGGATGGCTCTATGGCCTGTTATCTGCTCAGTATGAAAAGAGGTCTTCTGTTTATAAGGGAGCCTATGTGGTAGGTATGGGAAATTTTTTAAATACACTTCAGTGAGAACATACTACATGCCAGGTAATGTGCTTACAAACATTAATGTACTCACTTCTTGGAACAAATCTAACAGCCCTACAAGCCAGACATTATCCTCTCCATTCTACAGATGAAGTGAAGCAACTTTTTCAAGTTTCAAGTAAACAGAAGAGCTGCGATTCAAGCCCAAGCCTATCTGAATCCAAATCCCAGGCTTTTAACCAGTTATTGCAAGCCTCTCCCACTATCCCCATGGAAACCTAGAGAACCCTTGCAAGTTACTTGTTACTTGTTAATAATGCCTTCCTTATAAGATGTTTGAGTTCTTCATCGTGAAATATCACTGCATCAGTGATATATATTAAAGACAAGCAATGCCCTCAATTTGCCTGGGATATTTTATGAACATATACTTTTCCATGAATATCCAAAACTAAGATTGCAGACCCCTGCTTACCTCTACTTCCCCCAAGATAGCAATAGTATACCTGCACTGATATCTTATGCTCTCTCACCCACTGCATTTTAACAGACAGAAGCAAGTCCTGTGAGAGCATCTGATTGTAATTTCTGTGTGGTCTGGAACCTAGAGCTCAAAAACATCAATTGGCTTTGGACAGTTATTCTTAGTGAGTTGAGAATTGACATCACAAGCAGAGAAACATAGAATCTGTGACTTTTGAAAGCATGATCTAGGTTCAGGCAAGAAGGCTCGTGCTCCGTTTGCCCCTGATACTTCTTCAGGTCCGTGTTGACCCTGTTATCTAACACAAGGATTCCTGAGAGTTTCCAATGTGTTGGAGGAGAGGCTGGCCATGTCCCACTGATGTGTAAGGGGGTTTTCCAAGGGAGACACGATGGGGACTGTTCTTCCAAAAGCCTCCAGAACTGCTGAGAGCCTACCTGTGTATTTCGTATCCTCTGCCTATTGGGAAAAGAATACAAAACATAAGTCTATCACACTGGCAAAAGTAATGAGAGGTGGAGGCGCACCTGGGTGGCTCAGTTGGCTAAGCGTCCGACTTTGGCTGAAGTCACGATCTCAGCGTTCATGAGTTCAAGCCCCACCTTGGGCTCTCTGCTGTCAGTGCAGAGCCTGCTTCAGATCCTCTGTCCCCCAATCCTTCTGCTCCCACCTCTCAAAAATAAATAAAAACACTGAGGAAAAGTGAGAGGTGGAGAATCAGTGGCTAATGTTCAACTGAAATGGAAAATACAAGTGCTTGTGGCTAAAGGAAGCATTCCTTTTGTCTCCAAAATTCAGGAGTTGGGAACAGGTCTGGGGGTTGGGACTGTGCTTGGAACTTCTCCGAATAGCTCTAACTCCGGACACCTTTTGCAGTTCTCTCATAAAGAACACCTTTTCCTGTTGAAGAGAAATGGCCAAAGCACTTCTTGGGTGAACAGTTGTGTGGTTTAGGGCCATTTACTGTCCCTAATGAATGCAATGCCTGTCCCTCTCCTCCATAAAGGTGTGACTGGCCCAAACACGATACACAGTTGCTTTGCTTCTGAAAACAGCGGGCACCATTAAATTAATTTATGGAATGCACATAGTCCAAGTTGGCCATCACACTGCTGCTGGGGCTCAAAACAAAGATTTTCCCTTTATCCTTGGCACTTTAAATGTATCTTTTCAGCACAAATCTTTTGTGCTTCTGAAGCTTACTTGTCCAGAAAATTGGTAGATAACATTTGAAATGAGATTAGCTCAAGATCCTCTGTGACAGTGACATCAGGGGCTACCCCTGCTGTCCCCGCTTGGACCTCAAATACACATCGTCAAGATTTCTCAGTTTCCTGGTTCTCTCTCTTTGTGTTTCTGTAAGAACTGTTTGCTCTGGGACCTTGTCCACTCACCGACAGCATTTCTGTCATGGGTATTACAGGCTGATGAAAGGAACTTCTCAGACTAGCCTTTCCCCCTGGTACTCACTGGAATTTCTGGCGGCACCAGGGTGAACACATCTCCAGAAAGTCCAAAGAGAGGACTGGTGTGACCATCATCACACGTATGTCTTCATCATACCCCTTTCTAATTAATGTGTAACCATTCAAGACCATGCATGAGAAGAAGGGTGTGGGGAAGAAAAAAATCTTTTGTGGAACGTTACTTCCCATTCGCTTCCATTCTGAAATAGAAAATCTTGCACATCCTTGCAGGCCCAGTTTCAAATGCCATCCATCATGAAATCCTCACCAATACTTAAGTCAGAAGTTACCACTTTCTCCCCAAGGCCTCCCCAGCCTTTTGAGGGTGCCTAAGTCACAGGACTCATTACTTTGGGTCTGATCTTGTAGTTCTGGAATTACAAACCTGCTTCTAGACTCTAAACTCCGGCTGACTGTAGATAGAGTCTTGTTCAAATCTGTTTCTACATTGTGGATCCTGCGTGATGCATTGCATGTAATAGGTTTTCAGTACATGTTTGCTGAATGAGTGAATCAACAAAAGGTTTTTGAAATATCGTATTTCAGAGGTGATAGGATGCACTGTTGTAATGATGCCAAAACATTATCATGCATCAGAATAACTTTGAGGGCTTGCTAAACCCAAGTCGTAGGCATCTCCGATCTGGGGTGAAGCTGGGTACTTTGCACTCCTAACCGTTTCCCAGGGGATGCTGGTGATTTTTGTCCAGAGGCTTCTTTTGGGGAAGCAAACGATCTTGCTCACATTTCAATATCTCTGATAGTAGGTTATGTCTTCAATTTGCTGACATGGCAGTTTAATTGACAGATTTTTGCTTTCATAGTAGCATATAAAATAATGGTTTTACAACTCACAGTATCTTAGATTAAATAAAATGTGGTAAGTTTCCCATCATAGATTTGAATCTACATTATAAAACATAGCAGCAAAATGTTTAAAAATCTAGACCAATGCTAATTCTAGAGAACACATGCATTCAACTGTGATGCTTAATTTTTATAATGGCAACAGAGTAAATAGTCTATAGGACCTCATATGGGTTCCATAGAATAACAGATAAGCTCAGTCTGGCAGGGGATGTCAAGAAACGAAAGAGAGAATTTTCAAATTCAAGGTTGGTGACTGCTAAGTCCAGTCTCTCTGGATTAAAAGTTTCACAAGGTCAGAATTTATGTGCGGTTTTGCTCATCATTGTAGCTCTAGCTCTAGAAATGTTTTTGAATAGCATTCAACAAATATTTGTTAAATAAAAAAATTCATTTAAAAAAGCTAGAGGGGCACCTGGGTGGCTCAGGTGGTTAAGCATCTGACTCTTGACTTTGGCTTAGGTCACAATCTCAAGGTTCATGGGATTTAGCCCCACAGTTGAGTTGTGCTCTGACAGCATGGAGCCTATTTGGGATTCTCTCTCTCCATCTATCTTTCCACTCCTCTTTCTCTCTCTCTCTCTCAAAATAAATAAATAAAATTTAAAAAAATAAAAACTTAAAAAGCTAGAGTTCTTACTTGCAATAAAAGATGAATTATGAGACATATCATGATTTACTGGTAGGGCATTCAAACCAATGCCAGTACCTGCAACTTTCTCTCTCCTCTGCTAACAACAACAAATCAAGAGCAATAATGATCAAGGAAACCGTACATTGAAAATATCTCAGTTGACAATAAACTATTAAAAAAAAAAAAGAAAATATCTCATTTAAACAGTATCCCAAGGTCAAAGGCACAGATAGCTGTTCCACATCCTCCTTGCAGAAGTGGGCCTCTGCCGTCTTCAGGATATGCTGTTAGCTGGGAAGTGGTGAGGACACTGAACCAGACCTAGGCATGGCATAGTCAAATTACTGAAAACCAAAGTTGGAAAGAAAAGTCTAAAAGAAGCCAGAGAAAAAAAGACACATTACTCGTAAGGGGGAAACAATACAAATGAAGGCTGACTTCTCAGAGGCACAGTGGAGCCCAGAGAGTGTGGAATGGCATTTTAATGTTGAAAGGAGAAAACTGTCAGCCTTGAAGTCTATAAAAGTATCTTTCAGAGGGGAGCCTGGGTGATTTAGTCAGTAGAGTGTCCAGCTTTGGCTCAGGTCATGACCTCATAGTTTGTGGGTTCGAACCCCACATTGGGCTCTGTGCTGACAACTCAGAGCCTGGAGCCTGCTTCGGATTCTATATCTCCCTCCCTCTCTCTAACCGTCCCCTGCTGGTGTTCTGTCTCTCTAAAATAAATAAAAACATTTTAAAAATTAATTAATTAAAATTTAAAAACTTTAAATATCTTTCAGAAATTAAAGTAAGATAAAAGACATTTTCAGAAAGGCAGAAGCTGAGAGGATTCATTTCTAGTAGTCCTACACTACAAGAAATAATTAAGAAGAAGAAAAGAAAAAGGAATGAAGAACAGACAGAGTAAATACCTGTATAAACACAAAAGAACATCTAAGTTATGTATATTCATAGACCTATGTAGATGTAGGTGTTTATAGATATGTATGTACTTACATATGTGTCATCCTTTAAAAGATTGTTGACCGAGGGGCGCCTGGGTGGCTTAGTCTGTTAAGTGTCCGACTTTTGCTTAGGTCAGGATCTCTCTCCTAGAAATAAATAAAACATTAAAAAAAAATTTAAATAAAAGATTGTTGACTGAGGCAAAACTAACAATGTAGTATGACATTTACCACATAAGTAGAAGTAAAATATAAGAAAACAATATCACAAAGGGTAGAAGGAGTCTAAATGATATTATACAGTTGAAAGGTTCTTACACTGATTGTGAAGATATTATTGAAGATAGATTATGATAGTTAAAGATGTATATTATAATATCTAAAATAACCTTAGGAAGGTCACTCAGAGGTATTATAAAGAGGCAGGACTTAAAGGTCAATACAAAAATTTAAGTGGAGTTTCTAAAACTGAGAAAATCATCCAAAAAGTGGTAGGAAAAAAAGGAAAGAAAAAAGGTGGGACAGAGAGAAAAAAAATAGCTTCAAAATATATGAAGCAAAACCAGATAGAAGATGAGAAAAATGGGAAGAAAGTTTAAGTCTAAAATCATGGTTAAATATTTTAGCATTGCTTTCTCAGTACCAGGTTGAAAAAGTTGGAAAGAAGATAGTAAATTAAAAAAAATTTTTTGGATATTTATTTATTGTTGAGAGACAGAGAGAGAGAGAGAGAGACAGCATGAGCAGGGGAGGGGAAGAGAGACAGGGAGACACAGAATCCGAAGCAGGCTCCAAGCTCTGAGCTGTCAGCACAGAGCCCAATGTGGGGCTTGAACCCACAAACCATGAGATCAAAGTCAGATGCTTAACTGACTGAGCCAGCCAGGCGCCTTGAAAAGATAGTAAAATTTTTAAAGATTTGAACAAAACTATCAATCAACTTGACCTAATTGACATTTATAAATCACTACGCCCAACAACAACGGAATATACATTCTTCTGAATTGCACACGAGCCATTAACCAAGGTAGATAAAGTATGTTGAGCTGTAAAATAATATTCATTAAAATTAAAAGGATTGAAATTACAGAGTACATTTTATAGTAATAGTGGTATTAATATAAAAACAATAAGATATTTGAAAAAAATCCAAATATTTGAAAGTTAAACAATACATGTTTAAATAACCTATGGTCAAAGGAGAAATCACAGAGAAAATTAGAAAATATCTTGAAATGAATGATAACGAACACACAACATATCAAATTTATACAATGTAGCTAAAGAAGTGTTTCGAGGGAAATGTTGCATTTAAATTTCTCAGAAAAAAAGGAGGATATAGAATAAATGATCTAAGCCTCCACATTAAGAAGCTGAAAAGAAGAACAACTACAACCCAAAATAGAAAAAAGAAAAATATGAAGGTGACAATGGTAATGAATGAAATAGAAAATTAACATATTATAAAGTCAATAAATATTTTTTCAAAAGATTAGTAAAATCCCGGGTAAAAACGATCATGAAAAACAGAGAAGATACTAATCCCAGCATTGGAAATGAAAGAAAAACAGACAGCAGGTCTACAGATCCTACAATTATGCAAAAGAAAGTAAAAGACTATTGTAAACAATAGCCAAAAATGGAAAGAGCCTAAGTGTCCATCAACGGACGAATGGATCAAGAAGATGTGGNTCAAATAACTGATATCATTAAAAACAAATCTTTGTACAAAAAAACCCTTGAGACCTAGGTGATTTTGCTGATGAAATCTATCGTTATTTAAGGAAGAAAAAATAATCAACATAAGCTGTTTCAAAATAGAGGAGGGAAAAGTTTCCAACTCATTTTATGAAGGTAGCATAATCCCAATACCAAATACTGACAAAGATATAATAACAGGAACCTACAGACAATATTCCTCATGAACATAGGTTAAAAATTACTAACAAAATATTGGAAAAATAATCCAGCTCTACATTTAAAAGGAAAATATATCATGACCACGTGAGGTTTTCAAGGAATGTAAGGCTGGTTTGACATTAGAAAATTAGTCAATGAAATTAAAGAAGGGTGAAAGTATATGATCACCTCAGTAGATGCATAAAAAGTCTTTGACAAAAGTCAACACCTACTCATGATAATTCTGACAAATTTAGAAATAGAAGAATCTTCCTCAAACTACTAAAAAGGCATTTCTAAAAATCCATAGCTAACAATACTTAATGATATTTTCTCCTAGATCAGGAATAAGCCCAGGGTGTCCACTCTATCATTTCTATTCAATATTTTACTGAAGTTTCCAGTCAATGTAATAAGGCAAGAAAAATAAATAAAAGGTATATGGACAAAAGCCATTAAAAAGAAGGTAAAATTGTTGTTCTTTGAAGATGACATGAATACGTATGCAGAAAACTCTATGGAATATACAAAATAATTATGAGAACCAATGAGTGAATTTCGCAGGGTCAATATACAAAAGTCAATTCTATTTCAATATACTAGCAATAAAAATTTAAATAAAATAAATAAATTTAAAAAATTTTAAATGAAATAAATAAAAATAATTTGCAAAAGTATCAAAAATATGAATTACTTAGGAAAAATCTAATAAAAGACAATTCTTCTACAATAAAAACTATAAAACTTTGGTAAAAATTAAAGAAGATTAGACAAAATGGAGACATCATATGTTTATAATTGGAAAACTTAATGTTCTTAAGATATCCATTCTCCCAAGGTTTATTTATGGATTTAATACAATCTTTTCAAAATTCCAACAGGCATTTTTAAAGAAATTGACAAGCTGGGTGTAAAACTGTTATGGAAATGCCAAAATAATTTCAAAAATGAATAAAGTTAGAAGAATGTTTACCTGACTTCAAAACAGAATATAATGCTATATGAGTCAAGACACTGTGGTACTGACATGAATATGGGCAAAAGCCAATAGGACAAAATCCAGAAATAGATCCACACATATAGAGTCAACTGATTTTTGAGTAAAGGTGAGAAGATAATTCTATTAAAAAAAAGAAAGACTTGTTAACAAATGGTGCTGGAAACTGGATAGCCATATGAAAAACAAAAATAAAGTTGATTTCAATCTCACCCCATGCAATGAAGATTAGTTAATCTAGAGGAATAAAGTTTCTAATAAAAAACATAAAATTATGTTTTTGCAATATTAAAGTAGGCAAAGCATACTTAGAAAGTAAGCAGATAACACTTAGCGTTAAAGATGAAAATTGGCTTTCATCAAGACAAAGATTTTTGCATATCAAAACACCATTAAGAAAATGAATAGGAAAGCCAGTCCATATCTCTGACTAAAGGCTTGTATTCACTATATATAAGGAACTCCCTTAAATCAATAACAAGGCAATGTAATTTTTATAAGATGGACAAAAGATTTGAGCAGTCATTTCACAAAAGAAGATATAAGTATGACCAATAAGCACATGAAATATTTTTGACATCATTAGTTACCACTAATATGCAAATTAAAACCACAATGAGCTATCATTTTATATTCATTAAAATAGCTAAAATACAAAGTTTGACAAACCAAAAGTTGACGGGGATGTGGAGAAATTAGAGCTCTCAAACATCGCTAGTAGGAATGGAGAATGGTACAGTTTAGGAAAACAGTCTGTCAGTTTCTTATAAAATTAATTTTGATAAGTTTAGATAAACAAACAAAAACTTATCTTCTCATCTTTACTATGACTCGGAAATTCCATATTCAATATTTCTCAAAAGAAATGAAAACTTTTGTCCTCAAAGAGATCTGTACAAGATTATTCAGAGAGGCTTTATTCACAATAGCCCTAAGCTAGAAATAGATCAAATGTTCAGTAGGAAAATGGATAGACATAATGTGATATTTTCATAAATTGGAATAGTAATCAGAAACAAGACAACAACAAGCACTGATGATACAATACATTGATGAATCTTAAGACTTCCAGTTATGCTAAGCAAAAGAAGCTAACCAAAAAGGCAGATACTGTATGATTCCATTTATATGAAGACCAAACTAAGCAAAATTCATCCATAGTGACAAAAGTACATAAATAGTAGTTATCTTTTGTTTAAGATTCAATTCTCATGATGTAGTCAATTTTCAAGATCATTGAACAGAATATTTAATACTTTTTGATGGCTTATATACAAAAATCATACCTCAATTTTTTTAAAAAAGCAACTACACCTGATGGGTTATCAAGTACATAAATAACCACACAGGTTATGTATAACCATTCATCCAACAATGATTATCAATAGCTTCTTATGTGCCAACCACCATGCTAATGTCCGGGAACACCAAGTACTACTAGACATGATCCCAACACTGAAGAACACATGGATTTGGAGGAGGGAGAGTCAAATGATTCCAGAATGTCGGAACGAGTGCCTTAATACAGCAAGTGGCTATAGCTCTGTATAGGAGTGAGCAAAACTTTACAGAATAGGATAGTGGCTTCTGGTCTGACAATGGTGGCTGACTCATTGCTTGAGGAGACAGCGGGACATTGCCTTTTACTTTTGGCCTTTGGGACATAGGGTGATATTTAGCAGGTGTAAGAACTCAAAATAACAGTTCCTAAAATTTAAGGACAAACTCCTTTTCGTAGTTGGAATATTGGAGAGACTTGTTCATCTCAAGGATAAACAGAGAAAGGTCAAACATTTCCTGAGTAATAGGTTTGGGGGAAAGCAGGTCTGTCAAGCCAGGGTCCCTATGCCACGCGGCAAAGCAGCCCACAAAACACCCAAGAGGATGTGGCTTGCTCACCACACCCCTTGGGTGATGACAGCCCTGCCAAAGAATGTAGGGGCCCAACAAAGAATGCTCTGAAAGCCATTTAAGAGCCTTCCAGGAAAACCACAGCCAGCAATTCACCAGTTGCAATGTGTGTGGGCGGGCTCCTGCTTCTCCCTCTCAGGCTTGGCTCCTCTACATTCCTACCAAAACCCAGGTCTGCTCAAAGGGAGGTTCAGGGCCAGGTACAGTTTGCTTGCAGGTGATGTAGGGGACAAGGCACCTGTCTGAAAGTCTCTGGGGACAGAACTGGGGAGCCTGCTTCTGAGTGCCTTCAGGTGTCCCCTCAAAGCTCCAGCTCCTGTAGGATTGGGGCTGTGACACTCCTCAGATTGGCCACCCAGAGACAGGTGACCAGGGGAGAAGCTTCAGTAGGGCCTTTGCAACCACAACTGCATTAGTTTTCTATTGCTGACAGAACAAATTATCACAAACTTAGTGGATTAAAACAACATGTATTATCTTACAGTTCTGGAGGTCACAAGGCTCCATGGGTTCAATGGGTCCATTGACGAAGGCTCCAAGGCTCAGTGGGTCCATACGACTGCATACCTTCTGAAGGCTCCAGGAGAAAATCTCTTTCCTTGCCCTGTCCAGCTTTCAAAGGTGGCCCACATCTTTTGGCTCATAGCCCCCTTGCTCCATCTTTGAAGCTAGCATCTTCAAATCTCTCTCTGTTCCTTGGCTTCGGTCACCACATCGTCTCTCTGACATTGACTCCTTCTGCATCTCTGTTATAAAGGCCCTTGTGTTTACATCAAGCTCCCTGGTAACTTAAGATCATCTCCCCGTCTCAAAAGCTTTAATTAGGTCACATCTGCAAAACCTCTTTTGCTATAAAACATAACATGCAAGGCTCCAAAGTCTAGGACATATGCACCTTTGGGTGATCATTATTCAGCCTTTCACAACTCCAAGACAATCTCACCTCCAGAATCACAATAATAACAAAAGTATCCAGCCATTGTTTACTGTGTGATGTAAGTATACATGTGAAGATAAAGATGGAGATAATTTTACATAGAGATACATGTATATAATTGGATTGACAGATGATTATATATACAAATATATATATTCAAGAAATATATATATTCAAATATATATTCATTATATATAATATATGTATTTTATATATATATATATAGTGTAGCAATCTAAATCTCCAAGGCCAATGTTCTTTACCTCACTGTCTCTCATTTCTGTTCCATGTTTCAATGAGAAACTCAGACTACAATGTCATGTGTGTAATCACTTCAACTTAATTTTTTCTCCAGTTTGGACTAGCCACATCTGTGGTTGGGAAGACTAGAAATGGGTTAATTCCCCGTTGGCCAAACTTACAGAAAGCATATAAATTATCCATTTCTCCCTGTAAATGAAACTGTGTGTTGCTTATCCCTTGTGTCTTGTTTCCCTTCTTGCTTTACCTTCCTCAGTTTTTACTTTCCTTATTTTCCAACCTCAACAGAGAACACATTTCTAAGCAGAATCGTTCACCAACCCAAACACTTTCCTTCATTCTTAAAATCTTCCTCAAATAACCCATCACAAATTATTCCAGCATCCTGGAAAGTGAAGTCCAGAAATTCCACAGCAAAGGAAAAAAAGTGGGAGCCGAAAAACAGAAATATAGTAAGCCATGGTTTAAACTAGAATAAAATAGAAATCAGTATTCCATGAAATAAGGGAAAATGAAGACTTGTTTTAAGGATGTCACCTGGACAGCGTCCATTCTCAGTATTCTTTGGTGAGGTTTATTTTTTAAATATTTTAATCTGTGGATTAAATCAGAATCATGAAATTTTTAGAAGACAGCATCCCGTCCTCAGAGACGATCCTTAAATGGTAATAGGCGATCTATGTTTGTGACAGTCTGTTGGTCTCCGTGATAGTTAATATTGCTCTGTTGAGCCTTTTGCTGAGGACGAAAACGAAATACGCTCCTGATTTTTATATGCCTCCGACATTGCCAATGTCAGAATAGGGAATATGGCTCTGCGTTGGTATTTTTTTATTACTGCCTCCTCAACAAATTGCTCCTGAGTATTTACTGATAAGTATGACCACATTAAAATCTGGATCATGAATAAATGATTTCAAACAAAAGTCAGAGAAACTAGAGTAGTAAGGGCAGGGAGGTAATGAATAACGAATCATGTTTCCCCAAACTTGAAGACATAGACTGCATCCTGGCCCAGGTAAGTACACCAAGGTAAGAGCACTGAGTGCTGACTGGTGGTCCTCTGGGGACCTCCTCCCTGGCTTGCCTCAGTGGGACCTTCATTTCCTCCGCTTTCCAGGGAGAGGACCGCAGCAGGACCTTCTAGTCCATCAGAAGTTTATACCTAGGGGCACCTGGGTGGCTCAGTTGGTTAAGCCTCTGACTTCAGCTCAGGTCATGATCTCATGGTTCAGTTCATGACCTCATGGATCGTGGGTTCGAGCCCGACATTGGGCAGTCTGCTGTTGGCACAGAGCCTACTTCGGATCCTCTGTCTCCTTCTCTCTCTGCCCCTCCCCCACTCACGTTCTCTTTCCTCCTCTCTCAAAAAATTAAATTTAAAAATCAAAAAAAATTTATACCCAAAACAGTTGAAACCTTCTGGGTGTAATATACATCATCATAACTGAGAAGTAGTTTCTTCAGATTTGTATCTGAAATAACACTTAAATGCTTGAAATGGATTTAATAATCAGAGGATTCGGTGATAAATAAACATTTTGAGAGATTTTAAAGGGAACATCTGTGCGGTTTCAAGATTATCGGAACCTGTTAACCCTCATAAAACACCAGCTATTTTGCCTAGAATCTTCTGAAACTCTCCCCCGAGCAGAGCACTGTTTACAGGTCTCCAACTTATTTTCCATACTTAAGTCAGAGGTATTGTTTCAAAATGCAAATGTACCCCCTTTCTCCTCTCCCCTCCCCCCACACTGTTTTCCTTGTTACCACCACCATCTCCTCCTCCCCTTTCAGATCCCTGTTCAGCCCAGTGTTTCCTCAGAGAGGCTACCTATGATTCCCAAAACTGGGTCAGCCCCCCTGACACATGAAGGCATAACTGGGTGGTCCAAGGTATCCTGCATAGCCTGGGCACATGAGAAATATCTTAGCAGGAGTAAATCAGCAGACACACTTTTCCATGGATATAGAATCATCGTTAGCATCAGCCAAATGCGGGCTGTGTTTTTTGGTCAAGCAAGTGAATCCGGGAGGGGCGAGGAGTGGAGATTTCCCTGAGGTAATGATGAACGAATGCTAGAGGGATGTAAATGTAGATGCAGATTTGTGTCTAAGAAAGGGGTTGTCTGAGGTCAAAGTCACTCCCTGAACTTAGAATGACCCAGGGAGACACCAGAGGCAGGGGCGAGGGAGTCTCTAGTTCTATCAGCCTGAGAGCTTGTTTAGAAAAAGCAAAGCAATCAAGGGAAGGAAGAAGCAGCAGAAACCACCAACATGTGATAAGCTCTTTATGTATTTCCAATCTTGTTCCCGAAGGGTTTTAAGAATTCTTACAAAGATGCATACAATCCAGTAAAATAAAACACATTCCAGTAGGTAACGGAAGTGAGAGACACAAGGTTCACGCAGGAGATTTGTAACGAGTTGCTGTCCAGGTGTAGAGCCTTTGACCAAGACTTTAATTTGGAAACATGGAAAATATTTCATTGACTTCTGAAGAAGCCATCTACAAATTGTACGGAAATCCATCGTAATTGATACTATTTAGGTAAAAACTATGGGTATCTGTTTATGGATTTTTTTTAAGTATGAAAATGATCTAGAAGATACATGTCAAGTATGACTGCGGTTAGCTCCGAGGAGAGGGGTGGGGTGAGAGCTGGAATGTGAAAAAAAGGTGTTTGGAGTTTGTTTCTTTTTGTGCCTTATATGTGTCTGAACTTTTTACAGTAAGCCTACGTTCCTGTATGACTTTTATAATTTGAAGAGAATAAAATGAATAGTAATAAAGCCTCTACAAAAAAAAACACAATATTCACTTTTGATATTGACAAGTAGTTTATTATATATGTGTCCAGTCATTCACTGAGATCAGATAACAACACGCAGAGCACTTCTCTGGATTCAGAATATTTATATCTAGGATTATACGGGAGCCACCCAAGCAGGCAGGACCAGGCAAGGCAGACCCCACTTTATCATCCCCCCTTGAAAAATAAAGAAGCAGAGGCAGGGAGCAGGCGTGCTGAGTGGCCCTGGCCGTGAGCTAGGGAAGAGTAGTTTGCAGACAACCCAGGCCTTCTGAGTCTCTCCCCACGTGCTCTTTCCTTTTGTCCTCGGTTCAAAGTGGGAATAAGGAAAAATCTTTGGACTGTTGCATATGATCGCTCATAAAAATGCTTGATTGTAAACTGTCCTGTAACTTCTGAGTTGTGCTACATAAACGGGCTGAGAATTTCTCATTATTGCAGGAGAAGAAATTTACTGCTTTCATCTAAAGCCCTGGCACACTAGGAAGAAAAGCTGCAGTAGCCAAATATCTTTATTACATTCTCGCCGTCGGAGCTAACGTCTTGAAAAAACCCTACTGAGTGCAGACAATGGTGTTGTCTACCAAGAAGACCAAGGTATTTCTTGAATCAGAGGCTTAAGGTGATAAAACATAAATGGCAGCCTTATTGGTAGTCTGAGCAAATCATATTTCAATTTATTTGCCTCCTTGAGCAGCTATATTTGCAGACGTTTGCCCACGTGTCTTCATTACATGTATCTACTGGTGCCTCAATCAGTCAAGGCGCTAAGTCTCCACAGCCTTCCTTCTTTCCTGTTATAGTTTGTCTGCATATACAGCTGCAACAGTTCTGTTCCCGTACACGTGCGCCGCAACTTCGACTAAGAAGTAGACTCAACTTCGACTAAGAAGTGGACACTATTTTCTCCTCTTAGTGAGCTCGGCTGGCCTTGTGACTTGTTTTGATCTGTAAGATGTGATGGAAATGGTACCTTGCCCTTTCTAGGCTTGGGCCTCACAAGTGCCCTCCTGGTTCCGGCCACTATTTAAGAAACTCAGACCAGAGTATTGGATGAGATGAGGCCCCACCAAGAGGGGCCCTGGGATGAGAGGCTTCATCTTGGGCTGGAGGTATCATCTTGGCTGCTCCCCGCTGAGTGCAGCGTGTGAGTGACCCCAGCTGACATCGTGTGTACCAGCTGAGCCCAGTCAACCCACAGGATGATAGATTATTGCTGTTTTCAGCTACTAAGTTTTGAGATAGTTGGTAACCAGCTGGTTACCAGTTGATAACCCAGGAAGAGAGGACTAAAATGATGAAACATCTCCTTTCTTCACTCCTCTACCTCTGCGCTCATCAACTCGGTTATCCCTGACCATCGCTCATGCTCATTTCTGTACCATCGCCTGTTGAGAAAAAAGGAACATTCTTTTAATCGTTCTTCTTTGTCCAGCACCCACTTCTCAAGTTACTCTGAGCTGTGCACTGTGTGAGCCTTGAGCAACGTGGAGCAGACCAGGACACAGTGCCTGCTTCATGTGACCCTTAGATCGGGGGAGGAGTTACATGCGAGAAAGTAACCTTCTCACTCAAAACTCACCCACAGACGCTTGGGTGGCTCAGTCAATTGAGCATCCAACTTCGGTCATTATTTTACAGTTCCTGAGATCAAGGGCCATGTCGGGCTCTGTGCTGACAGCTTCAGAGCCTGGAGCCTCCTTAGAATTCTGACTCCCTCTCTCTGCCCCTCCCCAAGCTTACTCTGTCTCTTAAAAATGAATAAACATTAAAAAAAATTTTTTTTTAATCTAGATCTTGCATTTACTGATAAATTCTTTAAAATTACCTGTTACCTAATTAGTAAGACACTGGGTGGTATAGGAAGGCATTCTGAGCTGGAAATCAGGAAACTTGAACAGAAATACTAACCATTCCTAAATAATTGTCATTTAATAGAGTCATTTAACTTTTCTCTTTACTTCAAAATACCGGGAAGTTTGACTCCTGTGATCTCTGAAGTGCTTTGCAGTCTGAGGGTCTGTGATTATGAGTGGATTTAAAGCAATGAGTATGAGAAAGACAGAAGCTATCGCCATACAGTGTTAACCTCAGGGCTAAACTGAAGCTAAATTGTCATACAGAGCAGCCCTGGGATGAAACTGAATCTAGCGGAAAGCACTCCTCTGTCTTTTGAAGCCATTCTCCGGAGATTCACTGAGAAGATGAGAGACAGAAAAGGAGGATTTGAAGAGTAGGGCTGAGGTTGAAAGAGGAGGGGGCTTGGCTCCAAAGGGTGGAGGACCTGGGGGCGAGCACAGCTCCCTGCCCTTAATTGTATTGCCATAATCAGTCATTAAAGGAAATGCCACCATTTCAATCCCCAAGCTAGTGCGACCTGAACACAATGGTTATACCAGGTTAAGGAGTCTGGACTTTCTCCACAGACAGCGGAAGTCAGTGAGGCTGTTTTTGAATTGGGGAGAGAGATTCTCAAGCCAGACGTGTGCCCCCATCCTGGGCCTTTTTCATGCAGCCAGCAGCGTACACAAGCACCTTGGAGAAGAACAGGTCAAAGCCAGCTGGCCAGCAATGCCTGTCCCAGGCGGTGGGCCCCCCTCTGTCCCTCACCCTGGCTTACCAGGCCCTCTGAATGGAGTCCCCACAGCCTAGCATCAATAGATGTTGCTTCTCTTCATTTCGAGGGTTCACCTGGATACTCTTCTCTGGCTCCTGCTTCTTTCTAGACTTTTACTCTCTAGGAATAAGCAGGATGGGATGGTTCTGAACAGATTCAGATCCCTGCTATTCACACTAGCGAAACTGTTTCACAAGACAGAATAATTCAGGGGCTCCTGGATGGCTCAGCTGGGTAAGTGTTCAACTTTGGCTGAGGCCGTGATCTCACGGTTTGTGAGTTCAAGCCCCACATGGGGCTCTGTGCTGATAGCTCAGAGCCTGGAGCCTGCGTCAGATTCCATGTCTCCCTTTCTCTCTCTCTCTCTCTGCTCCTCCCCTGCTTGTCTTGTCTGTCTCTCTCAAAAATAAACATTTAAAAAAGAAAACCCAGACAAGACAGAATAATTCAGATACATAACTTGTGTGGAAGTAGAATACACCAGGCCAGGAGAGGCCAAAAGAGATCATTGGGTTTTTTGTTCATTTGTTTTTGTCTTTGTTTTTTGGGGTTTTTGTTTGTTTTTCTTTCTGTTTTTTCTTTTTTTAGGAAGCTGGGGACTTGTTATCTAGGTTCAGAAACATGGGGGAGAAGGTGGATGATAAGTCTGAAGTAGGTAAACCAGTCCCTAAAGGCAAGGATAGACTGGTCATTAAGAACCATTGTTTTGAAGTCTAAGCTAGAAGGTAAATATTCAAGCCGAGGTGGTGCTGGTCATCAGCAGAGGTGGNCAGGTATCAGGGAGCCTGTGATTTAGAGACAGGAAGTTCCTGCACTAAAAGAAGGAAGATAAAGCAAAAACACAGCTATAAAGGAACTACCTTCTAAACACATAGAGCTTTTACATCTTTCAAACCGTGTTTGCATGTATGGCTTCCATTGTTTTGATCGAAAACCTCTGGGAGCTCTTATGATTCCCATTGGATGGATGAGATTAAAGCCGTACTATTGCAGACTGAACAACTAGAGGAAATGCTAAGAGTGTGATACAGGGGGCTATGGGAGGTCATTGTGAGAGGTTATGTGTGGGACAAAGCCACGAAACGTTCAGAAGTTTCACCTCTTACATTACTGATGCTGTGGTTTCTCCTACCATGTTACTCCGGTGCTAAAATGCCTTTCTATTTTGGAGCGGTTATCTGTTGTTGTACCTTCTAATTAGTCAAACGCACATCTGCACTACCCATTTTAGAAACACACAGGCAAAAATCACAAGGCTTGAGAGGTCATGAGAAGTTGGAATGTATGAGGGAAAAGCACCTCTTCTAGAAATTCGTTTTATTCTTGCAAATGACTGAAAACATTTCTTCTTCTTCTTTTTTTAATGTTTACTTATTTTGAGATAGCACCAGCAGGGGAGGGGCAGTGAGAGGTAGGTATAGAGGACCCAAAGCAGGCTTCACCCCGACAGTGGCTAGTCTGTTGTGGGGTTTGAACCCATGACCTGTGAGATCACAACCTGAGCCCAAGTCCAACAGCCGACCAACTGAGCCACCCAAGGCACTCCTGACTAAAAACGTTTCTGAGTAACCAAGCAGAAGTTGAGACAGTTTAACCAACGTGGTTCTTAGCATTCATATGTTTTTTTAGCCTCTTCATTTTTCCCCATTTTGTCTCCATTACCAATGTGGAAGAAAATTTGAAATATTCTGACTAAGTAAATGAGTGTCTTCTGGCTACATTCCTGGACGATGTATACTGTTAGATAAAATCACATATATAGATATGTTGGAGCAATTATTTTGCCAACCTGGCTTCTACTCACCACAGGGCTTGTAAATTTCATGAAGGCCATGCCGTGGAGGCCACCGCCACAGACTCCACTGACACCACTGTCACATGAAGCTGAAATCACCAGCACTATTAATTACCCCTGGCCAAACCCAAGCTCCCCAAGGCCAAACCCAAACCCTGCCCTGCCTTAAATCCCAAATTCCATGAAGGATTCTCAAGGCCAGCTGACTCTACCAAGACTAAAAGCTATGTCATCCTTGGTCACCAACTAAAATGTCATGGGGGCTCTCTTGACCCTCTCACATGCTCATCTTTTAGGACTGTAAGCCTCCTGTGTCTGTCCAACCGCTCTCTCTGCCTCCTGCCCCATAACTTTCAACCTTGCCTTCTGGAATTCCATTTCATGATAACCCAACCGCCCTTTGTCTTCAAACTTTTCACAGGTTCTCCTCCACCTCCTGAACTTAACTGAAACGAGGCTCTGCCTTGAGGACATGGCTCTCCCAAATAGCTTCCTCCACTTGAAGGAGCACCTGTGTCCTCTTGATCATCCCAATGGGTACCTCCAACTCAACAAGAACAAACTGAACCTGTCATTGTCCCTCTATTTTCCATTCTCTTCCCTGCACCTGCATGACACCGTGGCACAAAAGTTACTGGAATTTGGGGGTCCACCTAGACTCATCTTTCTCTTTTATCTCCCACATTCTGTCACTCACCAAGCCCTGACCGTGTTTCCTGCTAACCAGTTCTCTAACCCATTCCTTCTCTCCTGTTTTTATTAGTAAAATCTAGTTCAAGGCCTCATCCCCTGCCTAGATGGTCATACGCCTTTCCTGCTTTTACTTCACCTAAGACCATCCTTCACCCAGCGGCCAGAGGGATCTCTAACACAGAGCTGTCCATGTTATTCCGTAGCCTGGACTGGACCAGTGACTCTGGACTGAGCCTGGCTGAGCTCCCTCTAAGGGAAAACAGGCCCTCCTTGATTTGTCCCTACCTACTTCTTCATTCTTTTCTCCCCCAAATTGCTACCTACTGCATTTATGCATTAAATGACTAGTGCTTTGCTGTATACTCATCATGCTAAAATAATCCTGTGCTCTATCCCACACTTCGTCTTGTTGTCTCTTACACACTAAGCTTTGATTGGTTTCATCTCACCCAGGAACCACTTCTTAGAGATCATGCCAAGTTTGGTAACCTTCCTTGGGCTCTCCCAGAATCCTCTGCCTGGTTTGTATTAGTCATGTAAGTACACATCCATCTTTCCCCTGTTATCTATTTTCTTGGAGGTCAAAGGCTCTGCATTTTTTATGTTTTAATACATTTCATTTTTACATTTCCATCTGTGGGTCTAGCAAAGTGACAGGAACATATTAGGTGCTTAATAAATATTTGATGCACCAAAATAATTTCCACTGAAAAAGGATTTGCTAAGTTTCAGTGGCCTTCGTGCATGTAGGCATTCACTTACTCATTAAACAATAAAACACCTACTAAATATTTATATCCTATTTACCTAGCATTCTGGACCTCTGCTGTTTAGATATGCTATAACTTCTTGTAATGCCTCAAATTCACTTTCACGTAGAAGCACTGTCTCATGTGAACACTGGCTTATGCAAAACAACTGGTCCAGATGATCTGGGAAGAGGAGAAACTAAGATAAACCATGTCCCCCTGAATTTACAATCTGATCTGACTACACACGTCTGCAATATTTGGTAGTTTTTAAAAACCTTTCTGCATATGTAAGTCAATAAAACACAAACTGAATACCTACATGTCTAGAGAATTTGGGAAGAGAAAAAAAAGAAGGTCAGAACCAGGTGAATTTAATAAGAACTGGCTGCAGAAGGCAACATAAAGACAACGCATGACTGGCCAAATGGTATTATCTGGACAACACAGAAGCCAACATGACTCCTGCATTATTCTCACATTATTCTTCTATTTACCAGTCATCTATAAGATAATTCACATTACAGAAACATGTTGCTACAAGAGATCATATTTCTTGATTTCCAAGTGACTGGGCTGGCATAAGTAGGTAAACAATATCAGGGGGTGGAGCCGAAGGGGGGGGAACTGAGTGAATAAATGAACAGTAGCCAAAGGTATGTGGATGAAACTGGAAAATCATGTTTCAATTCAGCTAGCTACTGATGTAAGTAAGATAGAGCACATGAAGCTGAGCATACAAAGTATCCAGGTCTTTGTTGAAGTCTATTTAAAAGTAATGAAGACCGAAAGGAGGACTTTATGTAGGACTTTATGGAAAAAGGAATCAGCCAAATTGATAAGGGACAGGATGTTAGATATCAAAAAGATCCTGAGTGTTTGTTTAGGGAACCAGGAAAAGCCAAGTAATTGCTTTTGACAGTAATGAAAACAAACTGTGAAAGATGACTGTTAGGACAAAACTATATGGGTTTATTTAATAAACTAAAGACATTGTGCAAAGACGTTAAATAACATTGTCTTGCAGACAAATAAAGATGAAGGATTCTAGAAGGGGCCTGAAATAGGAGACATTTAAACAGTGGTATTCGCGGGGCATCTGGCTGGCTCAGTGCGTTAAGAGGCTGGCTCTTGATTTTTGCTTGGGTCATGATCTCGAGGTAGTAAGATAGAGGCCCATGTCGGGTTCCGTGCTGGGCATGGAGCCTGCTTAAGATTCTCTCTCTCTCTGTCTCTCCCTCCCCCTCTATGCCTCCCCCACTCATGCTTTTTCCCTGAAAAAAAGAAAATCTTAGGGACGCCTGGGTGGCTTAGTCGGTTAAGCGTCCGACTTTCCTGTCTCTCCCTCCCCCTCTATGCCTCCGCCACTCATGCTTTTTCCCTGAAAAAAAGAAAATCTTAGGGATGCCTGGGTGGCTTAGTTGGTTAAGCGTCCGACTTTCGCTTAGGTCATGATCTCGCGGTTCGTGGGTTCAAGACCCGCGTCGAGCTCTGTGCTGACTGCCAGCTCAGAGCCTGGAGCTTGTTTGAGTCTGTGACTCCCTCTCTCTCTGACCCTCCCCTGCTCACGCTCTCTCTCTCTCTCTCTCTCTCTCTCTCCTAGAAATAAATAAAAATAAATTAATTAATTAAAAAACCCCAAACCTGCCAAAAAAAAAAAATCTTCAAAAAACAGTGGCATTTGTAGGTGCTATAGGTAAGGAAAAGCTCCCCAGAGCAATGAATCAGCATCTCAGATATGGCATCTGGGACTGGATTAGGGTCCAGGCCCCCTTCCCAACAAAAAGCAGAGATTTTGACAGGGCTGAACTCCTGGGTGCAGATAAATTACTCCCTTTTCTAAGACTAGGAATAAATGGAGCAAAATCCAAACAGAAATTTAAATCAATGTTTCAAATGTGATACAATTAATGCAAAATTCCCAGCCTTCCCTCTCCCCAAGTCTACTGCCTAATTATATGATATGGTTGGAAGCATTGCCAGAATCTCGTTCTAATTTTGCAGCAACAACACTAACTTGGGCTCTGTTTCTGCTTCCACACCCCAAACTGTTAACTCTTAATTCTTCAGCTCCCCTTACTAAAAAGTAAACCCTTTGAGGGGCGCCTGGGTGGCTTAGTCGGTTAAGCGTCCGACTTTCGCTTAGGTCATGATCTCGCGGTTCGTGGGTTCCAGCCCCGCATCGGGCTCTGTGCTGACCGCCAGCTCGGAGCCTGGAGCCAATTTCAGAGTCTGTATCTCCCTCTCTCTCTGACTCTCCCCTGCTCACGCTGTCTCTCTCTCTCTCTCTCTCCTAGAAATAAATAAAAAAATATTAAAAAAAAAAAAGTAAACCCTTTGGGACCTCCAAGCTATTGAAAAATTCTTAACATGTAACACCCACCACAGAAATTCCTCCCGCAAGTCCTCCAGATACTTTCACAGAATACTGCGTTTGCTGGAAGATTCTGCCAACAGCCCCAGCTTGCCTGGTGATGAAATAAAGAACAGGTGTTGCTCTTTCCAAGATTATTTTAATGTAAAGTTAATTAATGGGAAGCAACACAATAAGCAGTATTCACAAATGGCAAATAGAAATGGCAATTCCTTGTCCTATCCAAATCCTAGATCTTTATCAATGAGTTTTTCCATTTCACCTCAGAGACCAATAAGGGGGAACAATTTCCTGACTTGGCTTCTCCACTGGCTTCTGTTAGGGTTCCTTTGGTGGATCCCTCCTGGAACCCAGTTTCTCCATCCATCTTCCACTCCTCTAAAACACACGAATAGTATTTCTGAGAAATCCTCAGATGCATACGCGCTCAGCTATCTGAACTCTTAAGAAATCTGCCTTTTCAACATCTTAATGGAAGGGAAGGTAGAAAAGCCTCCATTCTTTGATTTGTGCAATCCCAGGGGATGCTGCCCCCATTGAAGTTCTCTCCAGTTCGCACCTGCTCTTGAAACACTCCAGCATGATAGTTTCTGGCTATACCTTAAGCCTCTAGATACTCATTCCTGTTCACCACTTAGATCGCTGGACCACTGTCCCCTCCCTAGAACTCTGATGCCATCACACTGATCTCAGCAGGTTACATTTCCCTCCTTAATTCACCCCATTCCATGAACAACACAAGGCTGTTGGATTTGACCAAAGGTTTGGAGATAGAGATAATTATACTTTTTATATTAAAAATGACCATAGGTGGGGTGCCTGGGTGGCTCAGTCACTTACAAGTCCAACTTCTTGATTTCAGCTCAGGTCATGACCTCATGGTACCTTGAGTTCGAGTCCAGCATCAGGCTCCATGCTATCAGCGCAGAGCCTGCTTGGAATTCTTTTCTCCTCTCTCTGCCCTTCCCTTGCTTGCTCTCTCTCAAAATAAATAAATAAACATTTAAAAAAATGACCATAGGGATGACTGGGTAGTTCAGTTGGTTAAGCATCCAACTCTTGGTCTTGGGTTCCCTGATGCCTAGCCTTGGCCCCCTGTCCATTCCCAGAATTTGAGAAAGAATATTCCTAAATCCATTATGTTGCAAACCTTTACGTTCCTCTATGAAAATTTATCCCTCTACTTTAGAAGGTCGGTCTCATCCTAAAAGACGGTCCTCCACCTCCAACCAGGGCAATCCAGGAGACGTCACAGCCACAGCAGTATCTCCCCCACAGGTTGAATTGTTCATTGTGGAACAGCACTTTGGACCTCCAGCCAAACAAGACATTCAGCTCTGGCAGAACGAATGTAGTCAAAATCCATTTTAAAGAGAGAAACGACGATGAGGTGCCTGGGTAGCTCAGTGGGTTAAGCATCCGACTCCAGCACAGGTCATGATCTCACAGTTCATGAGTTCGAGCCCTGAGTCGGGCCCCATGCTGACAGTTCAGAGCCTGGAGCCTGCTTCAGATTCTGTGTCTCCCTCTTTCTCTGCCCCTCTTCTGCTTGCACTCTGTCTCTCTTTCTCTCTGTCTCTCTTTGCTTCTCTCCCCAAAATAAAATAAAACATTAAAAAACCTTTAAGGAAAGAAACATTGGGATGCCTGGGTGGCCCAGCTGATTAAGCATCCAACTCTTGATCTTGGCTGGGGTCACGATCTCACAGTTCGTGAGATGGATCCTCTCTCTCTCTCTCTCTCTGTGCCCCTCCCCCCTCTTTCTTTCTCTCTCTCTCAAAATAAGTAAATAAACATTTTTTTAAAAAGAGAGAGAGGGTGAGAAAAACATTTCCCTAAAGGCAACATGATCTGAACAGGTGCCAAAGGAGATGGCATTTTGCCATTATTGACAGATACCAATCCCTTGTTTGTATTCTCCTGCTTCCAGATATTTCCCAGGCTTTTCTCTTTGTAAACCAGCTAACCAACCAATCAGCCAAGGAGCCCATTACAGCATCTTTGAGAATAACAGAACCATGAACATAATCGCTACTCCATAGCAATTCTTTACCTTGGACCAAATCCTATTCTAGTCAAGATTTCCTCCTATTCATGCTAGTGTTGGAAGTGGGGCAAAGACTAACACAGAGGTCCACGGTCCACCGAAGCCGTCTGCTTTCTGCCTGCAGGACTGCTTTTTCCTGTTTTACTGGCATGGAGTTAACACTTAGCTTCTCTGCAAGGCTCTTTGCCATCAGTCCTCAGACCTCATGTCCTTCCTGGGTTGTACCCAATCCCCTATCAGTGACAGCTCATGGCTAATCTGGCAGCCGACTAGTGATGCCTAGTTAGAGTTCAGTTACATGAGCTTTGTCAGTATAGCTTCTACTTTAAAACACATTCAAAACCATCTTCTGCCCACGCATCTTCTGTTTCCCCCATTAATCCCTACCGTTCTAAATCCACATTCTGACTCCTTTCATTAGTTCCCGTTTCTGGGCCAGATTTTACTTCTCATCCTCACATAAGTCTGCTTTCTTCCAACTCCTCTGCTCCCATCTTTTTTTGTTCCAGAATTTCTCTTTTCCTGCCCTGTTTCTCTTCCACATCTGCACATTTTTTTTTCAAGCCGCCTGACTGCTCTGGAACACCTTCTCTCTTCTCACCTGACACGCCAGCTCTCTCAGCTATTGAAATTCAGGAAATTTCCCAACCACGCCAGAGCCAATAGTGACAGAATCACTACTGCTGTCAGTAGACAGTTCTACGGGGCTCAAAATAAACATGACTTGGTTAATCCGGGCTTTGTTGACCATGTTGCAACGGCATAATATATGCATTACTGCAGCTACCTTACCCACTAGAAATGTAACCCAGCGGCATTACTAATGAAACAGCCTGTATGGGATAACCCAAGACTCTAACCACCATTTATAATATTATCTGTTTAGGAAAATGAGGCCTCCATTCTAAATAACCACAAATGAATTTTTGGAATGTGACTGGCCCACCCCTGACATCTGTAAACATTGCAGTAATTTCCCTTCCACTTGCAAGTTTCATCTGATCCAAAAAGCAGCAGCTTTCCTGCTTTAAACTCCCAGATAGACCCAGAAAAAATGCACTGGTGCAACTAGAGGAAGCCCACTTGCTGAAGAGAATAACAGTAAAACATTTATTTCTGTGTATTTTCACCTTCTTACCACATCTAATTTTCAAAACAACTCTTAAGACTTCAAGAGCAAATAGCAAGGACTTGGGCAAAGAGCAAACTATTTAGCAATGGGGGACCTAGGTTAAGGTCTGACTCTACTATGTATTAGACATCTAGTTGGCCAAGTCACGTAAGCCGTGTGAGCCTCAGTTTCCCTAACAGTAAAGCAATTGTAGTAACAACAGCAATATCCCACCTAACAAATTTCATGATTCTTCAGAAGACATAGAAGCAAGACAAGCTGTGAGCAGGGGCAGAGCTGCTGGACAGGTGGGAACTCAGGTGACCACAGAAATTCCAACAAGCACCTAGAGACATGGCAGCCAAGGAAACTAAGCGATGTCCAGATAGACACAAATAGCAGGACGTCCTCACTTGTGGTCAAAGCCTGGTGAGCAAAACTGAGTGTGTGGTATTCACCATCCCAGTATTTCATGGAGGCCTTGAAACAAGCCAGGTTAAATCCTCGGGGAAGAGCACCCAGCATTCAAAATTCTAGGAAGAGAGACTAGAAACCCAGAATGAGAATCCAAAGAAAACCCAGCTCTATGAAATGAGGGGGGACAGAGGACACTTGGAAACAGGTGGCCAAGAATCATGACACTCTTGAGTGGCTTAACCATGATTCAAGACAAATAAGGAATTCTAGTGATCATCTCTGAGACCCCAGGCCCAGCAACAAAAGAACCTTGGCACATGGCATCGGAGCTCATGTGTTATCAGGCCAAGGTATAGGTTATAGGAATGTACACTAAGTTGGCAGAGGAAAAAACATTTTCTAGTAGAATTAAGGTTGACCGATCAGGTAGTTCAATCAGTTGAGGTTCTGTGTGCTTGGCTGGGCACTCAGTCCCAGAGCAGGTGAATCTATCTCACTGCCTTATGGCCACAACCTCTTCTCTGCTCCTGTCAATTACCCTATAAGTGCTGAGTGCCAGGGCACCATGGTGGTGAAGTAGATTGGCACCACAGCAGATATTCATCAAGTGTCAGATGAGTGCAGGGAAAGAGGCTTGAGGACTGAATACAAATTAAAGTCCCCGCATGATAAGTGGGGATTCAGACGCTGTAACGTTTTGTGCAAAGAATAGCCTGTGCTTTTTCTCTCATGCAAAGGAATTTTAAGGACGGTGTCTCGTCCTTCGTAATTAAGCCTGCAGACATCCTTAGTTCTCTGCTTTTGGAACTTTGGAAGAGAAAAGGCAGCTCTCTGCATTTTAAGAGCTGTGTAGAAAAAGGACAAACCAACTTCAAAGACTTCAATAAAAGACGAGAAGTCAATTGTCAACAAAGTTCAGAGTTCCTATTCGAGGCCAGTCAAAAGTAAGAAGCCAAAAAAAAATTGTTAGGCAGAGAGAGTTAATCACTTAGTTAATACTTTAATTCCATTTGAAAGTGACTGATTTATCAGTCCTGACAGCTCTCCTTTGCAATGCTTTCAAGGAGGAGTGTAATATAGGACAGAATCCTAGGTGTCAGCTTCCTGGCGGTTGTGTGAGGAATGTGGACGTCTGGTGAGGGCTGCCCTTGAGCCCTGCAAGATCAAAACCCGGGCGCAAGCCTCGAGGAGCCCTGTCCTGGGGAGAGGCGTGTGGACCTGTGCTTCCCCAGTGCTCATCCCCAGCAAAGGGAACTTCGCATTTCCTAATTAGGTTATATTCAGTCTTCACAGGCTGGTGATGGATGAGATACTGAAGTGTAATCACAACTGATATTATTCATGTCCCAGGAATGTGCAGCCGAGGCTGCTCGGCGAGCTCAAGCAGAAAACAATGCTACAGCCCACAAGTAGCTTTTTTCATATTTCAGATTCTCGTTTGGATGCGCTCCTCTGTTTGGTCACGATTGCAGAACACGTCTCTAGAGAAGGCACATAAACATGTTGTAAGTTCCACTTCCAGGTTGTTACGACTCCTTGGGCCACATAAAGCCTGGCACAGCGTGCTTTTCAGAATGCCCAGAAACGGGCCCAACCGGGGCAGCCTCTGCATCTGCCTGGTGATGCTCAGTTGCCTAGAGGTCCAAGTAAGCACAGAGAGGGTAATTAAATCCATCAGTAGGTGTTGTGCCAGGCACTGTGCTAAAATAAAAGAGGAAGATGAACTGCCTATTCTGAAAGGGTTAGCAATCAGGTGGAAAAGCCAGACCTAACACGCCAGTCACTCTAGGAGTTCTGCTCCCCCACCGCAGTTTCACCTTCCGGTCTTAGCTACTCTCGGTTAACCCCACATTAGCTATTGGGACGTGTGAGACTCAAGGTAGAAACAATCTGACTTATCAGTGAAAGATGCTGATGACCCTCAAATCAAAGCCACATGCTTACAAGTATTTGGTAGGCTTATACCAATCCACTCAAATGCATTCTTAGAACTAACACTGCTTTCCTGATTACAACCAATCCATTCAACAATTCACAAATACATATTGATCACTACTATGTGCTAGGTACTGTTCTTGCACATCAGATGCAACTCAGTGATATCAGAGAGGGATAAATCCTGAGGGGCTCCCTGGAGAAGAAGAAGATTAATTGTGACTAGAGGGAAGGGGGATACCAAAGAGGAGGTTTAAGGAATGAGTAAGTGTATATGGGGAGAGGAAGAATAGTTCAGGAGATAAGAAATGAGACAGAGCCATGGGCAAGGAGTTATAATAACAGAGTCCAGCAACAGGACCAGAGAGCATTTGACAGAGGCAGTGAGCCTTGAAGCTATGGTGTTGATAGTCAAGATGCAGGGCAGAGGGAAGGGCATTCCAGGAAGAAACAGCAGCACTGCTCTAAGAGGTGAAGGAACATAGCAGTTTTGAATACAAGTAACTCAATGTGTTTAGAACCTGGGGAAAGTTTAGAAGATGAGGTTGGAGAAGAAGGCAAGGACCGGGGAATGCCAGAAGGTTTTCCTCAGCCATCTAAGTACTCCGTGTTGTATCCTTATGGCTATGAGAAGCCACCTGAGGTAACTGAATCTCTCTGACTTGGTGAGTAATTGGATGTGGAGAGAAGGTACAGACAAAAGATCCAGGTTAAACATGAATAAACCGGAAATATAACTTGAAAGAGAAATAAAGAGCCTCATGTGATCTCACAGGCTTTAGTAGGCAGGAGGAAAAAATGGAATGATTCTCCTATCTGTTCAGGACTACTATTTTCCAATGATCACTGTCTACCTCATTTCATTATTTATGCAAATACTCTCCCCTCTCTTAGATTATCTGTTCTTGGAGGGAAGACCAGAGAGATTCATGTCTAACTCACCTTTGTGTTATTCACACTTTCTGTACAGGCCTCACACATACTAACCATTCTCTAAATGTGTGTTAAATGAACAGAAGACACAGGATTTGTGTCTGGGAGCGGGGGGAGAGGCAGTGCCAGGGTTAGTACTTAAACAAAGAGAAAGTCCTTCAACTACTTGCTGGGCAGAAAGGTTAATTTCTCTGTCATTCTGCACTTCCTGCAGGCAGTTATGGCCACCAGAGACCTTTGAAAACTTCAGAGTGTCGCTGCTGCTCATCTTAGAGATGATGGACTCTAGAGTCATCCGAGTCTATATAATTTCTAGAAGATTCCAAAGACTGCCAGACATACACTTGCCCGTGTAAGGCAAAAGTGAGTGGGAGTTTCTTGTCAAAATGTTAAGGTATCCGTAGGAGCGCCTGGGGGTTTCTCAGTCGGTTAAGCATCTGACTTTTGATTTTGGCTCAGGTCATGATCTCACAGGTTGTAAGATCGGGCCCTGAGTCAGGCTCCATGCTGATCGTGGAGGCTGCTTGGGATTCTGCCTCTCCCTCTCTGTGCCCCTCCACCTCTCTGTCTCTCTGTCTCTCTCTCAAAATAAATAAGTAAACATTTAAAAAAAACTTTTAAAAGACAGCCACTCACCTATTTACTGATACCTAATGGTTCATGTTCACCAGGATTCTCTCAGGACATTCATTTCCAAGCTGTGTTCTAAAGCCAGCAGTATTTTGTATACTAAAGGTATATAGCATACACCTAAATGCAGAGCTTACTTTTGTCATGGTACTTTTATATTTTCATTTCGGTAATGCAGATCAATAGTGCAATGATCAACTCTTATCAACAGTAAGGAAAATATAGAATTCTATAAATCCCTGGGTTTTCAGTGATCTACCTGGTTTCATTATTTGTGCAAATGTTATCTCCTCTATTGGATTATCTGCTCCTTGAGGAAAGATCACTTTTTCCTGACTTGATTGTTTACTTCCAATTTTCAGAAAGAAAGACTTTTGGCTCTTTATAATGAGTTAAAATTTATTTATTTTATTATTGCAAAAGTTCAGTTTCCGATCTCTAAATTAAAGAATGAGTTAAAGATGGAAACCAGCTTTAAGCAAAGCAAGTAAGCCCAGATCCTTTTCCTAGAACTTAAAAAAAATAAACCTTTTAATTTTAAAATAGTTCTAGACTTAGAGAAAAATTGAAAATATGGTGATTTCCCATATACCATTTCCCTGTTAATGTTTTACATGAATACGGTATATTTGTGACACTTAATGAACCAGCATTGATACGTTATATTTAACTAAAGTTTCAATATACATTATTCAGATTTCTTTACTTTTTATCAAATATCTTTTTTTCTTGCTGTTCCAGGATGCCATTCCACAGCACATTACATTTAGTTGTTATGTCTCCTTAAGCTCTTCTTACAGTTGCCAAGTCTTTCCTTGCTTTTGACCTTGACACTTTTGAGAAATAGATCTCTCAATTAGGAATCGTCTGATGTTTTTCTCATAATTTGACTCTGGCTATGAGTTTTGGGGAGGAAGACCACAGAGGTAAAGTACCCTCCTCATCCTGTAATGTCAAGGTTGCATACTACCAACATGATCTATGACTGTTGATGTTGACTTTGATCTCCTGGCTGAGGCAGTGTTTGCCAGGTTTCTGCATTGTAAAGTTACTCCCTGCTCACCCTCCCCCCCCACCCCCCGCAACACACTGGTATATTGTGTTCCTTGAAAGGAAGTCACTATATACAGTCCACAATTAAGGAGTGGGGAGTTACATTCTACTTCATTGACCGAAAAATATTTATAGAAATTATCTGAAATTCTTCTGCAGAGGAGATCTGTCTATTGTCCCCCATTTATTTATTTATTCAATCATTTATTTATTAATAATTTTTAATGTTTACTTATTTTTGAGAGAGAGACACAGAGAGAGCACAAGCAAGGGAGGGCCAGAGAAAGAGTGAGATACAGAATCCGAAGCAGGCTCCAAACTCCACATTGTTTTCACAGAGCTTGACATGGGGCTCGAACCTACAAATAGTGAGATCATGACCTGAGCTGAAGTTGGACGCTTAACCGACTGAGCCACCCAGGCGCCCCTTCAATCATTTATTTATATCAGTATAGATTCATGGATATTTATTTTACTCTTTGGGCTAAAACCCAATACTACTTTATTTTGTTGCTCACATTGGCTTTGGCCATTGAGAGCTCTGTCAGTTGGTTTCTGGGTCCTTCAAAACACTCAGGTCATTCTGGGTTCTATTGTATACTGCCTTACTTTCCAGAACTACTAGATGGCCCAGGCTTATCTTGTATATTTCCTGCTTCTGTCCTAGAATCAGGCACATCTCCAAGGAGCCCTGGTTCTTTTATTGGAGAATAGTGTTGGAGATCATGATCTGGGTGTGCTGGATGCTACTGGGGTATTGTTGCTTCTAGACCTTCCTAGTTGACAGAAAGAATGTGTGTGTGTGTGTGTGTGTGTGTGTGTGTGTGTTTAACACATGTATATACACATATACCTATAAATACCCAGTACCACACGGATCATTCTAGCCTTCTTCCCTTGCTCGTCTACATCCTTTCCTATACTGAGAAGCTTGGTCCCTACCATCAGCCATCCATTACCTAATTGCTCAGTCCAGTGTAATGTATTTACATCATTGTTAGCCCATAACCCCGTAGAAAATAATTTTATAAACCAGAGCTTATGTACAATCCCTTATGCCTTTTGTTTTTTACAAACTCAATTTATTTCCAAATTTACTTAGGTCAGCACTTTCCTCACCCCCTCCTCAGTGATTGTTCATGCATTTATAACACAGTTACATTCTTTTGTCATATTTTACACTCCATCCTGGGATCCTATAGCCTCCTAAATGATTTTTAAATTTGCATAATTAAGGTTCACCCTGTGTGCTGAAAAGTTTTGACAAGAATAAAGAGGCATGCTTAATACAGCCCATCTTGCAGGATCTTTCTTGTTGGGTCTATTTTCACCACCACTGCCTGAGACTCTCCTCCCCCTTGACCTCCCTGGTTCCTGAGGGCTGAGCAGTAGAAGCCTCTCTGGATGCTTGGGGCAACCTTTCCCTCTTCAAATCGTGGTTAAGATGAGGCTGCTTCTGGCGTCGACGATCCTGCACACCTGTTTCGTACTTCATGCTTTGCAAGGCATGTCAAGTGCACCTGCTGTGTGGTCGCACGTGACCCTGGAGGCGGGGGGGATTCCTCTTTCCCTCTTACTGCCCTTTAACACTTTTCAAATCTTTCCATTTGCTTGAGAATCTGAACATTTACAGATCTCCCTTATCCACATATTATCTTGTATGTCCCTTTTTCTTTTCCCAGATTTATGTGCTATTGTGTCTCCTGGGTCACTCCCGGTGCTTTACCCACTCAACACACGTTTGTTGCACATAGACTCGGTCCCAGGGAACAGGACAATCCTACCCCTGGAGTAGGAAGAACAGATCCGAACATATTTTCTTGAGGTTTGAGAATGTGCCCGTCACATTCATAAGAGCTGTTTCACTTAACCTTCATACCCACTCTCAAGGTGTGCTCTAGGATAAACCCCCCACCCACTCACCATTCTTACAGACAAAAGAACTAAGGCTTAGAGAGCATAAGTCTTGGCCTCAAGGTCACACAGCTAGCTGATGGACAGCTGGGGTCTGAACCCAGGTGTCTGACTCCAGAGCACACTCGTTTCACCTCGATGCCATGGCCCTCCCGGGGACGTAATCTACAGCCCATTCTAATCTGTGCAGGGATGAGCCGTTTTTCTCCAAATAGAAGCCAAATTATTTAGGAACAATAAAACAAACAAACAAAAACCTTTCTAGGCTTGGAGTCTCTGCCAATAACTGGACGCCCTTGAGAAAAATCACTCCCTTTTTCTTGGCTTCCATTTCTTCTGCTGTAACACGGGAGGGCAGGACTAGTGGCTTTATACGGTCCCGCTAAGCTCTGCTGTTCTTCTAATTAACCAGACACATCTGCAGCCCCATTTCGGAGAACCGTTTGCTTTGCGGCCCAATCGAACTAGAGAAGGAAAGCCAGGGAAGACAAAACACTCACCCAGTGAGAAGAAATGTCCCCAAATCTTTGTGGCTGGTGTTTCTGTCAAAATGGGTCTTTCAGTGTTGCAGACTCTGTATTGAAACCATCTAGTGCTGGCACCAGGGGTAAAGAGAAGCAAGCCAATGATTTTGTCCATACCCATAGCATGAGTGTACAAGCCAGGATGAACCCTGATATAAACCATCAGCTTTGAGTGATAATGATGTGTCAATGTAGGCTCACTGGTTGTAACAAATGTAGCACTCTGATGCAGGATGTTGATCGTGGGGAAGGCTGTATCTATGTGGAGGCAGAGGGTATATGGAAACCCTGTCTTTTCTGCTCAATTTCGCTGTGCCACTAAGACTGCTCTGGAAAATAAAGGAAATAATTCAGCAAATATATTTTTAATTGAACCGAATTTTCTGCACAACCCTCACACACTTGTAAATCTGTGTCTGACTTCCAGCTTGGGGTTTTCCATAAACCCTGCTTTCTTTGACAACTAAGTCAGTAGGCCGACAGGGAAGAATAAAAGCAATTAAGGAAGACAGTGGTGTGTCTGACTTGGTCTTTCCTCTATCTTAGTCCTGAGTTTTAGGGGGTTCAAGACGGCATGAACCTCAGTGGAGGCAGCCCACTTCCCCAGCGATGGTAACTGTACCCCAAGGTAGCATAAAACTTTGATCCGCCAGAATGCTGTGCTAAAGGACCAGGATTCTAGTTCATTGGTTCTATGACCCGTGAGAATGTACTTCTTCCCAAGTCTGCCCTCCTTGCAAGAAAGCACAACATCTGTTGTTGCGGTGACCTTGGCATGGGTTTCTGGGGCCCATTGCTACAGGAATAAATGTTAGAATCCACTGTAAACGCTGCTGCTGGGAAAGGACAAATATCTAGAGGAGCCGAGGCCCTAGGCTGACAAAGGGACAACAGAAAGTCCCTTGTAGTTGGTTAGAAGGAAGGATGATAAGAAAGGAGGAAGAGAGGGTCAGAGGAGGCCGGAGGTAAACCTCAGATCCTTCACCATCATGAACCTCACAAACCAAGTGTTGGATCCTCCCTGACATCCTCTGTGGAGGCCATTTCCTGGGTTGTAAAGATCTAGGCCTTGTACAGGTACATTCAGACCACATGGGAAGTCCAAGGATCACCCTATACTAGTGTCTATTTCAAATGCCGTCTTCACCATCAGTCTGTCCTAATCACCCTAAGCAGAGGCAATCTCTACCCTGACTGATCATCTCGCCATGGTTTTACCTTTGTTTCTTGGAGCCCAGAAAAGTCAGGAGGGAGTTTCAAGAAACTCCTTGGGGCCCTTGGGTGGCTCAGTCGGTTAAGTGTCCGACTTCGGCTCAGGTCATGATCTCACGGTTCGTGAATTCAAGCTCCACAAGGGGCTTTGTGCTGACAGCTCAGAACCTGGAGCCTGCTTCGGCTTCTCTGTCTCCCTCTCTCTCTGCCCCCTCCCGCTCACGTTCTGTCTCTCTCAAAAATAAACAAACATTTAAAAAAGTTAAAAAAAAGGAACTCCTTGATGAGCGTGTGGAAGGCCCAGAGGGGAAGGGCCCCAGAATAGCTTCACTTTTGCCCTTCACAGACACCGGGGCCCTCCTTACAATGCCATTTAAACAGGCCACAAATGTATAGGAAATACCAATATTATATCAAATAGTGAAATATCAATATTACTGGGCCATCCATCCCAGAGAACCCAGATGATCTCAACTGAGATACATGTCGTCCTTGTCAGAGAGCACATCAGGGTACACGTCCTTATCGGCCTTTGGACAATATCCTGGAGTTGACATTTATCATACATTGCCTATATTTGTGTTACTCGTGCACTTGTTTTTATTACCTCTATGAATTTCGAATGGCTTAAGTGTAGGAAGCATATTCTTTGCATCCCTTAGACTACCTGCCCCAGTGCCCTACACTCTGGTGCTCAACAAAGAGAAGTTGAATGCCAGTCAGAATGTCAGATCACATTCCCTAGCAAGCCGACTTTATGGAATGAATGTGCTAAATTCTTATCTTTGCTTTCTAGACAGATGCACGGGCAGAAGCAACTTGAAAAGAGGACTTGCCAAACCAAACAGGAAGTCTTAGACCCCTGTCGGAGAACAGAGATTTTAATATTGTACGACAGAGGAGGCACCTACCTTAGAGAAAGCTCAGCATTCAGTATTCACTTGTGTTAATCTCAGTGTTTCTGGGCTAAGGGGCAAAGCATAGTGTGGGGTCACCACATGTTGACTCTTAAATGGGTACCTAATTTGCACACCATGTCCTTCCGCTCAGACAAGTCACCTAACCACAGTCAGGGGCACCGAGATGTCACTGGAATATCAAGATGAAGGCCTCTGGAATACAGTTTCCATATTTAGTCCAGCACGTTTGGAAAGATGAGAGAAATATAGGTCAGCCCGAGAGGAGTGCCAGCAGTATTGGCCTGATTTCTTGGCACAGAATGGCTGCCTAATAAATATGTGCTGGATGTGTGAAATGGCCCCCCTCCCCTCCTGCTCCAACCTGTTCCGTCAGTAGACAGCTCAGGGTGCTCACAGGGCCACTAACCCAAGACATTAACTGAAATGGTCAGTTTCATTTCCTGCTCATCTTACAATCACTGATATATCTCTGTAATGTTCATTTTGGCAGGCAGAAATTGGATGAACATAGAAACTTTGACAATACAGTGGTCTGGACTTGCTAGCAGATAGACACGTGAAGACGATGCAGAGAAAGAATTAGTCGGGATCGAAATCTCTACGAATCCAGTTATCACTATCCGCACGACCTTGCGTGAATCACAGACCCTCCTCTAACTCATTCATGAAGGCGTGGTTTTATTCAACCAACATTCACTGGGTGTCCTGCACGGTGCATAAGCACTGAGGAATCATTTATTCATTCAACAAATACCTAGGAAGTCTCTACTACATGCGAAGCACCTAATCAGGTCGTTGGGATGCAGCAGGGAATAGAACAGGCAAACTTTCTGCCCTCTCAGAGGAGGGGAGAGTAGAGTGATACAGGGTGGGGGAGGAGATAATCAACAAATAAATATACGGTATGTTGGGTGTGTGTGGGGGGGAAGATAACTGACAAATAAATACACAATATGTTGAGTGATAAACGCCAGGAAGGATAAAGGCAGTAAAGAGATAAAAAGGGCCACGAGTAGTATTTTATATAGAAGGTCCAAGAAGGACTCTGGGGAGCTACGCTGGAGCGGAGGCCTGAGAAAGCTAAGGAGGGAGGCATACAAGTATCTGGAGAAAGAGAACACCACAAAGAGCACGATAGGAATGACTCATGAACACAAAAGCCTTTTAAATTGCCCCAAATCCCTTCTGGAAGGAGAGGTGAAGTGTGAATCAATCGTCAGGGCTTTACCTACCCAACACGGACCAAGGACCTAAGAGGGGAAAGAAATGGAATGAAAGGAAAGGGTTCTGTAAGGCAAAGCAGGCTATCTGTACATAAGGTAAGGCCATTTATTAGTCACTGGTTTCCCGGCAAAAATCGAATGTTCAAATAATCTCTATTTGAAGGCTTTATCCACAAATAAAATCGAGGCTGCCTGAGTTCAAAAACTAATTCAGATGCTGAGAGAGTCCCAGGATTTGGCAGTATCTGTGAGTGACTGTCTAACCCTGCACAGAACTGCAGGCTAGGCCTGCAGGCTACATGCTGCCGTAGCCTCAGAGTATACCATTTCCTGCTGCCTTTGATTAGGTGAAATAGTGACATTCTTTATTTACAAGGAAATCACTGGCTTGAAAATTCCTTAACTTTCACTGACTGTTTAACCAAATTCATTAGCGTGGGTTACCTTTATTTCCAGGACTGCCAAAACTAATTGGGGAGCGAAGAGAGGAATCCGCCAATTACAGGGACCTTCTCGTTCAAAATGTTCTAACGTTCCAGTTTCTCTTACATTCTGCCTTACATCTAACTTAGGGGGATAATCGGGAACATGCACACACAAATTCAGTCTGAATGTGGCATTTTGGAGGAAAACCCCAGCTGGGTACACAAGAGTGTGTTTCAGCTTTGCTAGAAGAGAAGTAGTTACGCATTATCCATGGACTATAAAGACATTTTTTGTGAGCCTTACTTTTAAATGTTTGAATTTCAGAACTTAAAATGTTCCATGTGTTTAGTATTTCTGCTCAGCTCCACGAAAGAAAAGTGGTCAAAAATCCAGTCTCAGCATATGTGTGGTGTATTTCAGGAATGTTTAATATATTATTATTTCTGGAGCTATGGAGTTTGTGAACACGGCTTTTACGTTCATTACGGGTTGTCGCCAGGGGGTCATTGATTGAGTACCTACTATGCACCAGGCCCCATTTTACAAAGGAAAGATACAAGAGCAAATAAAGCCCACGCATCAGACAAAACAGGCCATAAATGAATATATACATAAATATAGTATAATGTCAGGTAATGAAGAAATCCTTCTTGCTTTAAGCCCAGGATGGCAATGTGGGTGGGGCTGCTATTTTAGAGAAAAAGCCTCTCCCCTGAAGTCTCATTTGAATAAAGGCCTTAATGGATCATCTGGTTATCTGGGGAAGAAGTGTCCGAGCAGATGGAGTGCCCCAGGCCCTGCTGGAGTTCCTGGAAAAGCCTGAAGGCCATGTGCAGTGAGAGGGATAGCTAGTAATCGGAAATGAGGTCTTACAGGAAGCCATATGTCAAAGGGTTCCTGGTGGCCCCGAAGTGAAAGGGCCACTGAGCCCAGCTTAATTTTCTGGAGGTTCAAACATATATAATGAATTGCAACGAGAGAGCCTGCTACCAAACTCCGATCTCATTAAGTTTCACTTTACCCCATATCAAAATGGCATATTTGGTGTTTTATCGCCCGGGGCCCATTTACCTATGCCTTTCTCCTGCCTGAAATGCCCTTCTTGACTCCTCTCCCTATTTACTCTCTCCCATATTTCAAAGCGTAACTGTAGCTCTGCCTCCTGTGAAGGATGTCCCCCTACCTGGGGATGGCTGACCTTGAGAGGCTCTGACACCGGAGGCTTTTCCGGGACTTCTTACCACTTGTAGACTGGCATTCCGGGGAACTCTGGGGTGGAGAGCTGGAGCGCTGGTGTGCCGTTCTCTGTGTGTGTCTTTCACACAAGCATATTCCTAGGTACCACGAGATTTAAAATGAACCTCTGACTTTTTTTAAAAAAGGCTGATGGGGCGCCTGGGTGGCTCAGTCAGTTGAGCGTCCGACTTTGGCTCTGGTCATGATCTCATGGTTCGTGGGTTCGAGCCCCAAGTCGGGCTCTGTGCTGAGAGCTCAGAGCCTGGAACCTGTCTGCGGATTCTGGGTCTCCCTCTTTCTCCGACCCTCCCCTGCTCACGCTGTCTCACTCTCTCTCAAAAATAAATAAAACATTAAAAAAATTTTTTTTTAAAGATTGAGAACCACTACCTTTGACCAGTGCTTCTCAAACATCACATGTGCACACGAAGCATCTACATTCCATTAAAATGAAGATGGCAAGTCAGTAGCCCTGGAGTGAGGCTTGGGGCTGCTGGTCCCACGGCCACACTTGGTGGCATGATGGTCCCCGCCAGCACTGGCTTGCACACACTGGCATGTCGCTCTGCCCCTTGAGTAGACTGCAGGAGAGCACAAGAGTGCTGCTAACGCTTCTTGGCTCTTCTCCCACCATTGGGACTAATAGAAGAATATGGACTGTCAAGCCTGCCAGATGCTTGCTCTACAGATAGCAGTGTGTTAATTGAACCTGATAGAGTATCTTCTCTACGTCTACTTCCTTAGTCTCGCTTAGGCTTCTAAGGTTACCACCAGTTTTTCAAGGCTCAACTTTTCTGTAATTCAGAGCAGAATCCCAGAACCCTTAAAATCTTCCTCGGACGATCCCTTTCTTCCCCCCTAAGTGAAATAAAGATCCATTGTACCTAAAAGCCTTCAGAGTTAGTACACGAAATGTACTCATTTGGAAGGATAATTCACTGTGTATGTAAGTGCACTCTCCCTGAGGATGTTCAGTATCGAGAAGATGGCCAGTACAAATAAATTAATGTGGAGTATCAAAGAGACCAGGATAAATCAAATCAGCACCACTGGCCCTTGAAGGGGCAGGTTCTGGGTAAACCGTTTAGAGCCCGGGGATGGGAAATCTCACAAAGGGTAGAGAGAGAGTTTCTAGAAGGTGAGGAATGGTGTAGGAAAATGAAAATGGTGTTTGGGGATAAAATAGCTACCCCAAACAACCTGGCACTCTACATTTGCACAAGCTATAAAAGAAGTTATTTACTTAGTCATGTGGAAGGAAAGTGTTTTTAACAGCAGCTAACTATAGAGCAAGTGAAAAAAAATTTTTTTACACATAAGACATATGTGTGAAGAATGTCTTCGTGTGTAAAAAAGGAATTTTTCATGTGGTATTTAATAAATATATACACATATTATTTGTACTTATAAAAATACCACATGCAATGAAAACTATGCATAAATATTTGTAAAAATCCCTTTATCTAAGTAGGCCAGTAACATTTAATATTTTTCAATAAATCCATACATAAAATATATACATTAGTGCCAAATGGAACATATATTTTGAAATATGAACCCCGAGCAAAACTCTTAGGAATCTGGAGTAAAATCCAGGTACCTGCCAAAGGAAACCTTGGAGCAGCCGTCATTTGAAGAAAAGAAACAACGCAGGGTCTGTTATCTCCCTGGACTGCTTTGCTGGTCAGATTTCTAACATCACTTCGGCTGAGTTTTGTATTTGACTTCCAGCCTCACGGCCATTTGACCTGCCAACTATTATTTTCGTTGAGGGTTTTACCACTCCACCCAAGTCCTTCGCTTTCCAGAGCAGTTGCGTCCGTTTCCTTTTCACTTCACCTTAACGTCAGCCCTCGTTTACCACGCAAGCTTTAAGTGCATCCTCTACGGGTTCAGACCCGGGGGCTTGGCGCCGAGGACCTGGAGCTGACAGCGCTCTGGAAAGTCAAGGTCCTCTGCAATGATCTGCTTTGTGCCAGGATTTCCGTCCAACCTGAGAGTCCCAGAGCCCTGTCCAGGCCCGGAGCCCCCCATCNCACCCGTCTGCCCCCGCTTCAGGCAAGTCTCTTTAGGGACCCCGCGGGAGAGGAAACACCTCCCCCTGGACTGGAAAAACCTGCAGCGTCGGCTGTTCGCGTGCCCACTTGCTCAGCCCGCAGCCCCAGGCGTCTCCAGTGCGCCAAATCCACTCTCCGGGTTTTGGCAGCAGCTCCAAAGGGAGCGAGCTGGAAACTGACAAAACACCACCTTTCCCCGGAGCCGGGGCTACGGCCGGCTGCGCGACCCGCGGCCGGGGAGGGTCGGCGCGGTCAGGTGGCCCCGCTTCCCCGAGAGTCAACCCGCCCGCTGCGCCCTAGCTTCGCCGGGCTAGATCGGCTTCTTGGGACGAGGAGAGGTGGGCGCAAGAGGTTTAGTGCAGGTGTCCAGGGAGCGGGCGGAGTCCCTTTGTCCTCGGGCACCCAGGAGCTAGCACCCCGGGGGTCCCTCTTTGAGGAAGGTCGCGCGAACTTCCCGCGACCTGTCTTTGTGCGGAGGGAGCCCCACGCAGCTTTTCGGGGGGANGCACCTTCTTTCCCGGCTGCGGCCGGAGTCTACACCCGCAGGAGCGGGGGCCGCGCCTGGAGACCCGCCGCCTCGCGCGCCTTTACGCCGACTCGGAGTGAATAGTGCTGTGAGGTGCCGCGCGGGCCGCCCCGGCAGGATCTGCGGGTAACGGGCTGGGACTGCGTGAGTCCTCGGGAGGCGTCCGTGCGGGGCGTCCCGCCCAGGGGCAGCGACTGGGATCGTCGGGGCTGCTGGTGAGTTGCTGCCTGCCCTGGGCTCCTTCCTCTCAGCCTGTGAGTCTGTGGGACCCGCGGTCGTGGCCGCTTCCGGCGTGCGCGGGGGGCTAGGCTTGGAAACGCACAGGGAGCGGCGGATGCCGAGAGCATCGCCTTCCCAGCTGGTGTCCAAAGGACCAAAGGGGACGTAAAGCAGCCCGGGAGGGTTCGGGTGGCACGATCGAGACGCACAGCTCCACCATTTGTGCCCACCGCTTTTCAGGGTGGGGCTGCACTGCGCCCTCCGAGCTATTTTGACAGCCATTCTGGGCGCATATTGCATTTTTCCATCTCAGAACAAGCTGCACATGGCTACCGCCCCCCTCCCATCGTGGATTGGCACCAGGGCGGCGCATGGGTGCCCCGTGCAGATCTGCGGTGGCGGTACCCGCCGGGTGCCCTCTCTCTTGACGGGGCATTGTGGCTGGGGCACCAAC
>NW_027530016.1:3479258-3523312 GCF_008692635.1 Crocuta crocuta
GCTTCTTCAAGGTTTTTTTGCTCCTTGAAACTGCCTTGACATAGACAAGTATCAGACACATGAGGACGAATGGATCTGGCCATTTTTTTCGTTATGAATTATTGTACTCCACTCCCTCCCTCCCCTCGGCTTGGGGAGGCATGTGTTTCATCTTATAAATAGAAAGTAGCATATTTTTTGGCAGGACCTCCTTTATACTGTACAGTCTCGGAGAGGTCAGTTTAAAAATAAATATGCACTTGAATGTTGAATTACCGAGAGCCAGGCTGTGGCTGGGACAAGCTGCGTGGACAGCAGCATCAAAGCCCGGAGCGCAGCTGTGTTGAAAAGAGTAAAAGCCCCAGAGTGCAGCCCAGGCTGACAGTCAAGTAATTACATTTTTGTTTAAAAAAAAAAAAAAAAAAAAAAGGCAGGGGGGGAATTAAAATGAGGGCGGGAATAGGAATGTCAGGAGGGTATTGCAACATGAATCTTTCCAGCCCTGGTGCATTTGGGGGAGTCGCTGCTTGTGTGTGCTGAGGGTGTAGAGGGTTCTGGAGAGGGAGGTGCTGGGAAGGGGGAGGGAATTGATGAATGTGTTAGGGAGACACAGATTTCCTCTCCACCCCCAACTTGTAGGCCTCACAGTATTCTAGAGTTTCTTGGGGGTGCTGCTTTTGAAACAGAACAAGAAATTTGGAGTGTAGCAGATGTCCGTGTTTGAACAGCAAAGGCAATCTTGGAGACTTCCCCTTAAGGTCCCAAGGAGACAACAGGCTCACCACGAAGCTCTGGTGATGGGGTGTCCCTAAGGCTATTTGAAAGGCTCCTGTAACGTTTTAACTCAGAAAAGATCTTGCATCTAACAACCAAGAAATGCAACTTCTCCACTTCTCTGGACAGCGCTAGAGGTCTTCTCTTTGATACCACCTGTAATTTGTACGAGCTCTTCTTGGCAGTTAAAGAAGTAGCTAGACGGTATGTGTGTGACACAGACCCTTTCAGAATAGATTGAAACACTCCAGAGATACGTCGGGGCTGTTGTGAACTGTTCAGCATGGTCACACCTGGCATACATAACCGACTATTTGGATAGCCAAGGAATGGTTGGAAGTTCTTCCTTAAGTCTCCCAAAGAATGTAGATTTCCCAGGGGGCCTCACTTACTGAATAAAATACTGACTACCAGCCTCTGGGCCCGAAGATAAGAACTTTACAGAAATTTGGAAGTGTTTCTGGATCCATGGCAGTTTCTGGTTTCCAGTGGTATCATCTGCAAGAGATTTACATTCTGAATTCCTTGATTGGAACATGGTGCTGTGGCAGCAGCTACAGACGTGAAATCGGATGAGCTCCCCCTTGCCTCCAAATCTGAGCAGCAAAATTCTGTTTTCTCTCTGAATGTAACTTGTAAAGACAGCTACAGCACTGAGCCCCCCCCCCCCTTTTTTTTTTTTAATTTTTTTATTGTGAATGTGCAAGAGGAATAAACACAGAACCATCGGCTCCCATGAGCCGGTCTCTCTGCCGTCCAACTTTTCCTTTAATGTGGTGTTTTGTTTTAGGTCCAACATGTTCACAGAAGCTGCCCTTTCTCACTTCTAAAGTTCGTGGTATTCAGCAGCCGTGGGGATAAGGCTGTCTTAACCTGTATCACCCAAAGATTTTTACCAGGCCATACATTTTTCACAAGCTCCGTGCCCTGTAGCCATAGCATTTACCCAGTGGGTGCGGTACAATACCTAACCTGAAGAAACCCTCCAGAAAGAATGCCCTGATGTTTTCTTTTTAACTGTTAAAATTCTTATTTTCTGTCTAATTTCATTCAGGTCTGGCCTAATTTCTTTCTAACCAGACTCCTGTGGACCCGACTTATTCATTGAATAAGAACTTCAATCTATTTTTAAATGCAGTATGTTTTGCCAGAGAACAAGGATAGTCATTTGAAACTAGTAGCCTGAGCCAGCTACAAAATCTCCTTTACCAAGTGCCCGGAGCCCAAGAATTCTGCTAACACGTCACGCTGTTCAGGACTTTAGACGATAAAGATACTTCTTACATGGAGCCTGTCCTAAATGCCAAGCTGTCTTCTCAGCCCTTTACCTTGATTAACCCATTTATTTCTAGTAATCATTCTGTGGAAGGAGGAATTGTTAATATCCCCATTTTACAGGTGTGGAAGCCGGAGACAGACCTATTCTATACTTGCCCAAAATTACACTGAAAGGAACATGCCTAAATATGCATATACAGTTTAACAGCCCAGTATGTGCCTGTAGGAGTGGCTAATCCTGCATGAATATCGGTACCTTTTGAGGCAAGGAGATGGGGGGTGGGGAAACCCTGAGGTTGAGAAGCCTGTCTCTGAGTCAGGCTGCCTGAGCTCATAGCCTAGCTCCAGCTCTTAATACTTGTGTGATTTGGGCAAATTACTTAGCCTGTGTACTTCAGCTTACCAATTATACAATGGGCATAATAATATTACGTGGAGGTTGAAATGAATTAAAAAAAGGAAATGACATATTAATGCACTTAGAACAGTGCCTGATCCAGAGTGTGTACAATAAAAGGTTGATGCTTTCCTTGTTGCTTTTATTTCTTTTCCCCCAGGTGCTTAATATTGACTCTCTTATTTAATATCCATAACTACTCATTGACGTAGATAGTATTGTTTCAAGATGAGGACATGGCCTCAGACAGGTTTAGTAACTTGGCCAAGGCCACATAGCTAAGTAAGTAGCAGAATCAGGTCTGGATTCAAGTCTACTTGACCTTGTACTAAATGCCACGACCCCACTACCAGGAAGGAGTGGCAGGAAGACCATTAAATCTGACTCAGGTCTGGATTCAAGTCTACTTGACCTTGTACTAAATGCCACGCCCCCACTACCAGGAAGGAGTGGCAGGAAGACTATTAAATCTGACCCTTATGAGGGGTTTTGGCCTCTGGCAGTGAACTCATTTCACAGGACTCTATATTCAAAGGAAGACGGCAGTAATTGCCAGCCTTGAGGGGTACCGGTTGAAGTATTTCATTTTTGAAGATAGTTTAATCCCACAGGTATGGCCACAGTCTTCTCTTGCAGTGGATCCAGCATCAGACTGCTAGTTAACGTGAGCATTTAATTTATACCATAAATGAAGAGGTTTGCTACGTGAAATTGTAGGACTCGGGAATGAGGAAAATAAAAAAGAAAGCCCTGAACATCTAGGGGCCAGGAACTTCTAGGGCCAAGGATGAAGGACCACAACCCTGCATTGAAGTTCAGGAGAACCAGGGGCTGCAGTGTCCTATAGCGGTCTGGATGGTCCCTTCTTCAGGCCAGTGTCCACACCCACGGGGTCTGGCCCTTCAGTCCCTGGCACCCAATGAACATTTAATACCTGTTTCATAATGACACTGCTTTGGGAGGAGCTAAGCAAGAGGCAGGAGCCACCAGTAAACTGGAAGTCAGGCCTCCTTACAGTTCCGAGGTCTGCACCTGCCCCGGGCGCTGCCAGATAAGCTTCTGGTGCGACAGACAGAGTAGGGAGGCCTTTGAAACCTAAGAGAGGTGCCCTGGATCAGCCTGCCTGGCATCCACTGCCTTGGACATGTGGGATTGTGATTAGCTGGGAGAGGCCGTCCAGACCAAAGTAGAGGTTCTAGAAAGCACTGCCCAAAGTAACTCAGGTTGCCTCAAAACCAAGAGCAGTAGCCTCAAGCTGTCGGCTTCCTTTTCAAATCTTCCCTTCTTCTGTCCGCACCCTTTAAAGGTTACAAAATAAACAGTACCCCACAAACCAAAATAATATATAAGTAGCCAGATAGTTTTGTAGCAATAGTAGGGTATGTTTCTTTCTTTAAAAAAAAGAAAAAAAAAGGCCTAGCTTGGCCTTGATACATTTCATCTCCGTGCCAAGTTCACCAGCATCTCTGGTGGTGGGCGAGTTTGACAGCATCTCTGGTGGAAAAGCCATTTTAAGGATGAAAACCCACAGTTTTATAATGGGAATGATGATACCGATATTTTAAAAGTTCACTGTTTTCTGAATAGCCAAGCAAACTGATGCATGCGAAAGCTGGTAACATTCCAAATTAGTAGTATTCGATGAATCCTTATTGCTTGCTCGAGCCATGAATGAACAGTAGAAGCCTTGAATCTCAAGTATGAAATGAAAAGAACCTGATTTTCAGGGATTCGGCTTTTGTTTGCATGTTTGAAAACATCGTTATTAGGCTTCTGGCCTTTGGTTCTTTGTTTTCTTTTTTTTTTTTAATGTTCTATTTATTTCTGAGAGAGAGAGACAGCGTGAGCAGGGGAGGGTCAGAGGGAGAAGGACATACAGAATCTGAAACAGGCTCCAGGCTCTGAGCTAGCTGTCAGCACAGTGTCCGACGCGGGATTCGAACCCACAAACCGTGAGATCATGACCTGAGCCAGAGTCGGACGCTGAACTGACTGAGCCACCCAGGCGCCCCCTTTGGTTCTTCGTTAAACCATGTTGCAGCGATAACACATCTGTGCTTAGCTAGTATAGCACCACCTAATTGGAACTCTGAAGTATGAATGGCATCAGAAAGGGATTCTTTGGGAAACTAGTTTGACGAAGGTCCCTTTCTGCAGGACTTCTTAGAGCATTTAATATGTCACTGGGCTTGGAGTCTCCACAGGGAGATAGTGTCCAGAGTCTCAAATCATTAGCCCACAGAGCAACTGACAGGAAACCATCAAGCCGGAGGCCGAAGCCGTATAATTGCAGCCTGCCCTACAGAGCTCAGGAACCCGGGGACATTTTCAAGAGCCCCCGGATTAGAGCCACAAGAAAACACCAGAAGATGTGAGCACACCTGTCATTTTGCTGTTTGATAACATTAATACGAAACTAATGGAAGCCATCACAGAGGTACTGGAGTCGAGAAAACAGCTTCTGGTCTTAGCTTTGATCCGGGGGGAACCGACTTCAGGGTCTCTCTCTCATCTCTTAGAGGAGGCGTTTGGTGCTGGATGCCTTCAGATCGTCTCTATCTGTAGAACCCAGGGAGCTGGAATCGAGACACCCATCAGCCTAGCAGTCTTACTGCTAATAACGGAAAACCCTGTGTGGGGAAACAGACCAGGGCAGCTCTGTGGCAAGCGGCCTGAGCCGGCGTGCAAGGCAGGGAACTTCAAAGTCAGGCGTCTATTTAGACAGCTTACACATTTGGGAATCTGTCATGTTCGGGGGACAGCTTGAAGGTCATATCTGTGGACACATCATTGCCAGTGATAAATCACTGTGTGTGTAGCTGAAAAAGACCTGTTCTGTTCAAATTCATTAGAGGCTACACACAGTTTCTAAACAAGCAAGGCATTTTGGGTTTAATGTGGCTTTGCCATTTCAGAATGTATTTGATTGCTTTTCCTTTTATTTCTTTCTTTCTTTTACTTTTTTTGTCTTTTTTTTGCCAAGGATCAGTTCAGATGTATAACATTGATTTTAACGCAGCAGGAGACGAGGCTCTAAGCCCTTGGCTGGCCAGATGTGTCACAAGGCGCACCCTGCCCTTCCCTGGGTGGGCTCTGCCCCCTCGTCTGTGAAGCAGCGGAAGGGGAGGGACGGGGACACAGAAGAAGCAGATGGACATTTTGCAGCTCTGGCTGTAGACCGCTGTCATTCTGTCACTCTTTGCCCCACTTGTGTCCGAGTCACTTCCACAGCGTCTTGTACTTTGCATTGTAACACTGCGTTTGAATGATCGTCTGTGGACCCTTGAGGCTCCCTAGTTAGACTGCCGGCTCCTTGGAAGTAGGGACTGAACCTAGTTCATGTCAGCTTTCGTCTCTTTTACAAACAGGACCTAAAGGAATAGCAGTCTAGTCCTAGCCTCTTCTGTAGTTCTGCCTGGGGCACGGTCTTCTCCCAGTGTTGTCAAGCCGGAAGTCATGTTCACTTAGCAGCTTATTCAACTCCTGCTGTAGTAGGGGTGCAAACAAATCGAATCCTGCGGCAGTAAAGTTACTCCTTCCCAGGCTACAGAACTTCCACATTCAAAGGGAGGCACCACCAGTCCTTCGATTCTGATGGTCACGATCACCCAGGGTTCTCTGAGCAGCAGGCCACCACCAGAACCTTCTCTAGTCGTCTTGGCTGGGTAGGTGCAACCTGTTCTGAAGCCTCCTGCCCGGGTGCCACTGTGGCGGCTCAGTGCCACGTGTCAGCCTGGCACTGGGCAGAGTCATGGTCAGTGCACTTCCTAGTGCTTGCCTGCCTCTCTCGGCCGTGACTGCATGAACCATGGACCCCCTGGCGGACGTACTGATCGTTTGCTTCTGCGCGCCCGAGTGTCTGCTCCCAGCGGGTCAGCCCTGCAGCCTCTGCTCCTGCCCCTCAGTAGAGGCTGGTGAATGTGAGTGATCAGCCAGGACGAAGGCCCGTGGAAGCTTCTCTCCAAAGCCTACTTCTCACTGAGTCAGTCAGCTCCAGCCACGTGTCCCACCAGGTGCCTAACATAGCACCAAACTGCAAAGTGTTTTCTTGCTCGCAGATGGCTTCAGAGTGAAATGTCTTCCACAGGCAGTAATGTTGATTGGGGGGGGTGGGTGGTGGTGATTCGTGTAAGTCTGGTAGAAGTTTACGTTCATAGGTGTATTTCGTTCTGTCTTCCTCAGAAGCAAGCCTTCAGCTATGGGCTCCCCCAAGGGGCAGGTGGTTCTTTTTTTTTTTTTTAATAGTTTTTAAATAGTTTATTGTCAAGTTGGTTTCCATGTAATACCCAGTGCTCATCCCCACAAGTGCCCTCCTCCATGCCCATCACTCCCCTTCCCCTCCCTCCCCCCCCCCTCAGCCCTCAGTTTGTTCTCAGCATTCAAGAGTCTCTCATGGTTTGCCTCCCTCCCTCTCCCCACTATTTTTCCCTTTCTTCTCCCCCATGGTCCTACGTTAAGTTCTTCCTAATCCACCTATACGTGCCAACATGTGGTATCTGTCCTCTGCCTGACTTATTTCGCTCAGCATAACACCTCAAGTTCCATCCATGTTGCTACACATGGCCAGATTTCATTCTTTCTCATTGCCATGTAGTATTCCATTGTATAGATGAACCACATCTTCTTGATCCATTCGTCCGCTGATGGACACTTAGGCTCTTTCCATGTTTTGGCTATTGTTGAGAGTGCTGCTGTGAATACTGGGGTACATGTGCCCCCATGCATCAGCAACCCTGTATCCCTTGGGTAGATTCCTAGCAGTGCTATTGCTGGGTCATAGGGGAGTTCTACTGTTAATTTTTTGAGGAATCTCCACATTGTTTTCCAGAGGGTCTGCCACAGCAATTTCTTACTTGACACATCCCCAAAGGCAAGGGAATCAAGAGCAAAAATGAACTATTGGGACCTCATCAAGATTAGAAGCTTCTGCACGGCAAAGGAAACAATCCATAAAACTAATAGGCAATCGATGGAATGGGAAAAGATAGTTGCAAATGGCATCTCAGATAAAGGGCTAGTATCCAAAATCTATAAGGAACTCCCCAAACTCCACACCCGAAAAACAAACAATCCACTGAAGAAATGGGCAGAAGATATGAACAGACACTTCTCCAAAGAGGACATCCAGATGGCCACCAGACACATGAAACGATGCTCAGCATCCCTCCTCATCAGGGAAATACAAATCAAAACCACACTGAGATACCACCTCACGCCAGTCAGAGTGGCTAAAATGAGCAAATCAGAGGACTCTAGATGCTGGCGAGGATGTGGAGAAATGGGCACCCTCCTACACTGCAGGTGGTTCTTAACTTACAAGCCTGGTGGAGTGCGGACGTGCCTCTGGGGCAGTGTGGGCAGCGAGATGGTGACTTCTTTCCAATTCCGGTTTTTTTCGCAGGATGAGGAATTCTACTTGGAACCAGAACATTTGGGGGGGTGTGTGTGGCAGGGGAGGTTCACACTATTTAAAACAATCAGTTCAGGTACATGGCTAGATCCCAAGGTCTAAAAGAAATAAGGTTGGATAAAAATCCCAACAGTGAACTTCCAACCTGCCTCGTTCCTTATGCAGCTCTAGTTTCTTGGAAGGATTAATAATAATTGCCTCTTCTACTGATTTGTCAGCTCATTGCCTAACAGAACTTTGTCAAGCACTTTATACGTGTGTTGTCTCCTCCTAAGAAACACTGTTCTTAACCTCCACTCCGCAGAGGAGCAAAGTGAGGCTCCCAGAGAAAATTACCGGCCTTGCTTTGTACCCTTAATTTGGTACCAGGAAGGATGGGAAGAGATGATGAACATTTTATAGGCTGGTAACAAGTATTTTGATTCTAAGGATAGTCTTAACTTCATTAAAAAGTGTTATGGTTTTTTTCCCCTTAAAATGCCCTGGAAACTAGATGTTTCTGCAGATGTCGAATCACAGACTCTAGCATTTCACAGGTGGAAGGGTCCTTAATTTCGGCGCTGCTCTCATCCCTACAGCGTAAAACCAAGGCCCTAAGAGTTGAGTGACAGAAAACATGAGTCCTCTTCCGGACTTTTTCTTTTTTCTAGCTACAGCAAAGAAAGAAAATCTTAATATAAACCCAGTATATTAAATAACAGATTTGAGAGTCTTTTGGTTGAAGAGGAGGAAGGAAATGGGTAGGGAAGTTGGCCCTACTCTTCTGTCTACCTTCCCTTCACCAGTGACCCAGATGTGCCTCCCTTGAGCTCTGGGAGTTCCGAGGAACACAACGTGAGGAATCTCTGTTGTAAAATGCTTTGTCTTTAATACCAAGGATAAATCTTACAAGTCTATGGTTATATCATCTCTGTGCATCGGTGTAGCTCACAGACACCTGCCAGAGACTGCTACTTTAAGTCAGGAGCCTGGCCTACGGGATATCTAACTCCCAGGGAGGGGAGGGGGAATGCTTCCTCCCTCCTGCCCTCCCAGAGAATCCAGACAGCATCTCAGCCTCAGCGGGGAGGCCTCTCCCCTTCTTCAAGCTGATTAATTCAAGTTGTTTCTTCCTCAGCCCCAGCCCCACCTGGCCTCGCCATGACCTCTAACCACATGCCTCTGTCTTTCCTTGGGACCCTACACATTCCCTCTCACCCGACAGCTTACCAAATATTTAAAGAAAATAACTAGAGGCCCTTAAATTTTTCTTCATCTGACCGATCGTGGTTGATGATCATTTTCCCAGCTCATAGAAGTCTCATTTGTCCTCAGGCTGGGAGAATTGTACCTGGAGAGAAAGGATGCCTGTACATTTGTAGGAGAAGCTAGCCCCGTGTCAGAGGAAAGAATTATCCCCTGAGTCAGCTGGACATGGGAGTTTCTTCCAGCTGTGGAGACTGTTTACAGGGTGGACACGAACCATTTTATTGATGACTGCTACAGACAACATTTAAGGAGAAAATTAATTTGGCGATTAGAATGGTTCCCCTCCGTCATGTTGAATTTCAGTAGATGTTCTGGTTTTTCACTTGGTATAAAGATGATGCTTTGTGTTTACATAGCGCTCAGCTCTTAGAATCACCTTTAAGAGAAGAAGGTTGGGGCACCTGGGTAGCTTAGTTGGTTAAGCGTCCAACTTCAGGTCATGATCTCACTATCTGTGAGTTCGAGCCTCACATCGGGCTCTGTGTTGACAGCTCAGAGCCTGAAGTCTGTTTCAGATTCTGTATCTCCCTTTCTCTCTGCCCTTCCCCTGCGCATGCTCTGTTTCTCTCTCTCTCTCTCAAAAATAAAGATTTTAAAAAAAAAGAGAAGAGAAGCAGGTTGGGGATAATTGTCTCCGTTTACATAGACGATAACTGGCATATATGTGTGTGTCTGGAGTTCTCCAAGGAGCTTGCAAGCCTGGCTTGCCGGGAGAAGTCTTTGCTTCTCCCCTAAGGCCTAGAGCCTCAGCGAGCTCTGTTGTTTTGTTTGCCAATATGTTCATTCATTTGATAAGTTGTTTTTCTTAAGTACCTGCTCTGTGCTAGTCCCACATTGATATTCAAAACAACCCTTTTCTGTCGAAGAATGTCCATTATACTTTCTTGTGGTTTCCTTGTACCTTTTGGGCCAAATAATCCAAATTTCCCCCTTAACCTATTTCCTTTTGAAAGGAAAGGTCAGGAGAGTGAGCTCATTGTTTCTTCCAGGGCCTCATTCTTTAAGATTGACTTAAATATAACTAGCGGGTCTGCATTCAGGGGAATGTATTGTCAATTTATTCTTGCCTGTCTCTCTGAGATGCTATTTGCACATTTCAGTCAAGACTTGAAGTCTTGTCCCTTCAAATAGCACGATAACAAATATTCTCAGCCTTAATCCCAAAGATCTGTCAGAGCCTATAGAATTATGCACATTTCAGTCAAGACTTGAAGTCTTGTCCCTTCAAATAGCACGATAACAAATATTCTCAGCCTTAATCCCAAAGATCTGTCAGAGCCTATAGAATTACTGTGGCTTGCATTGATAGGCTGTAAAATTCTTACCCAGCATGGATAGAGAAAAGTTAAAATGTCTTACAGATGGAGAAATGAAAGAAAGCCTTTGCCACAAGAGGCCACAGCTCCTTTGTTAAATGATTTTATTTATTTTTTTCCCCACAGGAGTCACAGAGAGACTCCATCTTGGACTTTCAACAAGGGGGGCAGGGTTGAAGGGGGAGCAAGTCAAGACAGTCTCTTTCAAACTTTCTCATTTGTTCCTTTATTCAACATTTATTCAGTGCCAGCTGTGAGGTAAATATAATCGTCTCTCCCCAAAAGAAGGCAACCTGGTGGGAGACAGAAGTGGTGACAGCAGCATAGTGTGATAGTTGGTGGTTTTGAAGTATAAACAAGGCACAGTAGGGGCGCCCGGGTGGCTCAGTTGGTTAAGCATCTGACTCTTGATTTCGGCCCAGGTCATGATCCTACAGTTCGTGAGTTCAAGCCCTGTGTCAGGCTCCGCGCGGACAGCACTGAGCCTGCTTGGTATTCTCTGTCTCCCTCTCTCTCTGTCTCTCCCCTGCTCATGCTCCTTCTCTCTCAAAATAAATAAACATTTAAAAAAAATAAACATTTAGAAAAAATAAACATTTAGAAAACATTTAAAAAAACATTTTAAAAAAACATTTAAAAAAACATTTTAAAAAAACATTTAAAAAACCATTTAGAACAAACAAGGTACAGTAGAGGCTCAGTTTAAGAGGCCTTGGGGGAACGGGCAGGAAATACTAGCCGCAGGGGTGGGCAGGACCCAGAGGGCTTATTCTGTGTCCAGGCTACAAGAGTGAGCCTGCCTTTGAAGACCGAGAGTGACCAGGTGACTTGGGCATTGTAGCTGGCTCGCTCAAGATGAGGTTGGAGGCAAGGAGAGAAGTGGAGAGGCAAAATGCCCTTGTGCAGGAGAGAGATCTTGAGGAATTTAAAAAAAAAAAAAAAAGGCTGAGGCCGTGGTGTTGATGAGAGGAGACAGCCGTGGGCCTTGATTTGGAGAATGAGGCAAGGGGAGGGGGTGGGGGTGACAGCCGGCTTTTGGGTTGGGGTGACTTCCTGCCGTTTAGCAAGAGAGGAAAGTACAGAAGGGCTGTGCTGGGCCAGAAAAGGGGAAAAGATGGCACATTCGTGTGGGACGAGTTGAACAGGAAGTGCCTGGGGGAAGCCAAGTGAAGTCTCAAAGGCCAGGGGAGAAAAGTCCAATGCTATCCGTGAAGGAGCAGTGTCTTTTTTAGTGTTTTATTTGTTTTGATTTCCAATCCATTGTATACTGATACTAGTGTGCACAGCGCTTACCTTGGGCCCGCACCCAGCTCCCACGCAAGCCAAATGGTACTTGGCTCTCAAACCCGTCAATAGCCTGTCCAAGCTGAAGAGGCCACTCACCATGTGCTTGATTGTTTGGAAATGTCCAAAAGTTTCTAGTAGCTTACTTTTGATTTTCTTCTCTTGTCATTAGAGGAGACAGTTGAAGCCACGTTGAGAGGGAGGGGGTGATTGCAGGGGGATTGTTAAAGGTTGGGGGATGGACAGTAACTATCCAACCCCTGGAAATGCCATATCTAAGGCAGGGGCTCAAACTTTTTCTGTAAAGGGTCCATTAGTGTTTTAGACCTGGAGGGCCACATAGCCTGCCGTAACTCCTCAACTTTGACCTTGTCATGTGAAAGCATCTCTCCCACGTTTCCCAACGCCAGCACCACTGAGAACTGGAGCCAGATAATTCTTTGTTGTGGGGGGGCTATCCTGGGCATTGTAGAATGTTTAGCATCATCCATGGCCCCACTCACTAAATGCCAGTACCACCCCCCCCCATCATGAGAATCAAAAACATCTATCGACATTGCCAGATGTGGGGGTGTGAAATCACCCTCAGTTGAGAACCACTGAGCTAGAGACAACATATAAATGAATGGGCTTGGATGTGTTCTAATAAAACTTTATCTACACAAACAGGCCAAGGTCTGGAGTTGGCCCACTGATTATAATTTGTCAATACTAGCTCTTACTCATAGCGTCTTTGCTCGCCTTATTCTTATGGAGCTTACCACCAATCTGGAGATATCAGGCACAAAATCACAACACCAGAAAACAGAAAAATAACAAATGCAGACTCTTCAGGAGTCCTAAGAAAGCCTCTGCCAATGCAGTTCTGAGTCTGGGTTGCGTGAGGGGAGTTGGGAGAATTTCCCTGGGAAGGAAGTGACTAAAGCAGGTCTTGGAGGATGTTATGAGTAAGGGTCGATCATAAGCAGGTGGGAGGACATTCCATGTAAGGAACACAGGGTTCTTCGTTTCAGAAAGTTGGGGGGAAGTGAAGTGTCACTAGTGAGGGAAGGGAGCCATTGTCCCCGGTGAAAGCTGTTTGGTTGTTGTAAATGGCCCCCTGCACGTGCTTCCTCTGGGAGAAGAATTAACGGCACTGAACACTATTTTCTAAGAACAGGATGTTTGTTTTTCTCCTCGAGACTCAAGGGGCTTTTATTACTGCAAAATTTTAACCGTTAGGCTTTTCTCTTACAGAAAGTCAAATTCCTTTTGAGATCCTTTTTGACAAAATTCTTTTGGTTGGTATCTAGGACCATTTTATTCATTTTTGCTTCCCAACAAGGTTAAGTTATGATCTCCGCCTCTCACTGATGTTGAGACCATAGTGTATCACTTCTCCGTGCTGTCAGACCTTAAGGCAGGTAGCCTGCAGTGGACATTCCATTCTGAACTCACTTATGTGCAAGTTCTCATGTTGGCCGACCAGTAGCAATTAAGAGCCCGGACTGTGGAGTCGAGCTGTGGCTCAAATCGTAGCTCCTTCATGTTTTGGCTGATTGACCAAAGATACGGGCTTAATCTAAGATCCCTTCCTCAGAGGTGTTTTCTAACACCTACCTGGCCCACAACAAACACTCAGACGTTTGGCATTAATATTCGTAAGTGTGAATTCCTTAGAAAAGCAGGCATTTCAAACTTGCCACTTCCTTGAGGAGCCCCTGCAGAGTTGGACTGGGGGTGGAACCGGGGAGCAAATCAACTCCTCTCTCATGACAGAAAGTGTCACAGGGGTTATGGATTTAAACACTTCTTGTCTTGATGTTCACTGCGTGTCATGTGTAGTGCGAGGCAAACAGAGAGGACCCAGTTCGTGTCCATAGACAGCCCAGTCTGAGGGGACATTCATTCATTCATTAGATAAATATTTGTGCACAGATGTTTACATACAAATAACACAGGAGAGCCTGCCTTGGAAGTGGGCGGCGAATGGGATTGGCCACATGTACCCAGTGGTGGTATGAGGTGGAGATGCCATGATTCAGCCCATCCACTGAGAATGAATGGTTATCGAGGACCCGAGCAGGTTGGGAGAACAACATGGAAGATCCCCTATCTGTCTTTTCACCCCATTAAGAAAATAGAGTATTCAAGGGGCCTAACCTGTGGGGTCAAGTTCTCTTTCTGCATTGATATTGTCCCCGCTGCTTCTCAGGTCAGGTGGGATCCATTAGTTACGGAAGCATGCGAGCAGTTCACGTATCCGCCAAACTATCGTGCCAGCCTTGGTCTTCCTGACTAGCCCTGAGTCTCTGCCCCATGTAAAACTAGTCATGAGAAATGACTCAGGCATTTTGAGAGAACCTGTCCTCCTTCTCCCAACTTGCTACAGGTGCCAGAGTTCAATGTCCCTTTTGAGTCCTCCCCAGTAACTGATTTTACTGGGAAAGGGTGTGGAATGGCCTGTCTTCAAAAGCGCAGACTCTCAAGGTGGATGTGCTGTCTTCCAGTTTCGCTTCTAAAACATCTTTCAACTCGTACAATTAGATCCTATAAATGTGAGGTGTGTACACAAATTAGCAGTGAGTTTGTGGCTTTCTACAAAGCAGGTCGTAAAAGAAAAATAAATACAAGCTGTAGCTGAATCATAAACGAGAAGTCCATTATAAATAAGTGAAGGTGAGATGTATCAGCCTTTCTGAGTGGGTCTATAAAATATAGTCTGTTCAGTCTGGCTGTAAGTTCATGTGCATGAAAGAAAGCTAGGCAGCTGGGGGCCAAGAGAATGTGGAGTTTTGCTGTCTTGCATTATACAGCTGTGTCCTCGGTTTGGATGATGTGGGAGAGGGTAAGAATCTAAAAACATAAAAGGCATCTTCTTATCTTTTCATGGGTAGAATAAGTAGACCAAAAATATGAAAAGCATCCCTTCAGGATGCTGTTTATCGGGTGTTCTCTGGTTACATTTTTTCTCTTAGATTTTGATTGAAGTTGAGTGTGGAATTTCAAATACTGTGATTTTTTTTTCTGTGAATTTCGAATTCTTTGAAATTTTAGTAAAAACACAGCCGTCTTCAAATGGAAAGTCTTCTAGGTAAAGTCTGTGAGCGTGACCAGAGGCCATGAGTCCGTTGGCAGTGATCGTATTCCCCAGTAGGAGACTTAGAATGAGCAGGGACAAAATCACCACCCACCATGCACCACGGAGGAGGCCTGGGATGAGGGCTGCTCCCTATGACATCGTCAGACCTTGATCGCCATCCCCCATCCCACAGCCACCCTTTCCATCTTTGAGAGACCTGGAGTCTCCCTTGGAGAAGCCAAAATCTATGTCCCTGTAGCTTTTGCTGAGTAATCCTGGGGCCTCAGAGAATAAGCTAATCCCCTTTCGATGAAGGTTTAAATGAATCCTTGAGATTCCTAAAGATTCGTTTTCCTTCGCTTTGAATTTTCTTTCAGCCGCTCCCCTCCTTGAGCTGTTCACGTGTCATGACCAAGTTCTTTGTCTCCCAGTTGGGACTCCTCCGAACATGTAGGAACATGTTCCAGGTAGCCTTTATCCCTTCTAAAGTGTGGAGTCCGGGGCCAAACAGTTTTCCAGGGCTTCTCACAGCGCATAGAAATACCCCGAAGATGGCTGGGGGTGGAGAAGTTCTTGACTGAGTCCTCATCATCCTTCCCCGGGGACTGACGATTCAGACTTGAAGGAGGAAGCATGTCACATTTTTGCTTGGGGCCCAGGTGGTGCGGCAGTGCTGCATCTGGATGTTTGGAAGAAGGGAGGCAAAGTGAAAAGTGGTAAGAAGCTAGGATGTCCTTGGAGGATGTGACAACCAAGCAAGAAAGGGGAAGTCCGGTACACGCTCACTTCCCGAAAGTAGAAGAATGAAAAAACCTCAGGATGGTGTCCCCACCCCCCACCTGTCCCTGTCTTTACACATGTGTGTTTTAAATCAACATCGCAACCTATTTTGCAGGATGCAAGGACTTTTTTACCCTCTCTCTCCACCAAGAATTACTCTAAAAATAATTAGTAGACCAACCAAACATTCCTTTCTTAAAATAAATGGAATTTTAAACATCTAAACCTCTTTGTTCTTTTCAGATGAGTTGTTAGTCTGGTCAGCTCTTAAATGATTCAGGAACTGATTTTTCCGTGTGTCACTTCTTAAGAACCCCCTGTTTCCCCCCACCTCCTGGCCACGGCCCTGCTTTGGTCTTTTTTGGCATCATTCTGTTTGCCAAAAGGATGGTAAGGAAGTGAATCAAAGGGCTGCTTCAGTTTTTTTCTTTATTGAGTTATTATCGTGATAGTGATGATTTCTCTTATTAACACTGTCACTTATGCTTCATTCAGTGACCAGAAAATGGAATTGGCCAGCTTATGGCAGGAAAGACAGCTCCAATGCTGTCATTCTTATCCAAACCGTGACATTAACTTCCTCTCGAGTCCTTCCGTGTCGTGGAATACTTGCGTTTCTCCCAGATTCCTGTAAGTGGGGGCCTGTGCGTTTGCAGCTGGACCCATGTCCCCACATCTGCCGGACATGCTCTCTCACCTTCATAGAGGGTGACAAGCAGCTGACTGGGGAGGTGACCCCCTTTGTTGACAAAATCTATCCTCTCCAGTGCCCCGGGACTGGGACCTTTGCTTTCCAAGGGATCTAGTTTCCCAGATGAATATTATCTCCAGTGTCATCGAAGTGGGAGAAAGAGGAGCAAACAGTGATCCAAGAACACAGAGAAAGGGATCAAGGCGGGGCACCTGGGTGGCTTAGTCGGTTAAGCGTCCGACTTTCACTTAGGTCATGGTCTCGTGGTTCGTGGGTCCGAGCCCTGCGTCGGGCTCTGTGCTGACAGCCAGCTCAGAGCCTGGAGCCTGTTTCACTCTGTGACTCCCTCTCTCTCTGACCCTCCCCTGCTCACGCTGTCTCTCTCTCTCTCTCTCCTAGAAATAAATTTAAAAAAAAAAACAAACATTAAAAAAAGAAAGAAAGAAAGGGATCAAGGCATCGTGGAGAGTTCGGATTTCAGGGTCAAGAGGAGAGTTTTTGAGAAAAGGCCCGCACGTGGGAAGATTTCTTTCTGTCTCCCTCTCTTTTTCTTTCTTGTCTTCCTGCCTCCTTTCTCTCTGACTTTCTGTCTTGGGATTTGAGGAAGATGGTGGGAGGAGAGGAATCAGGGCCAAGAGAGGCCCCGAGTGGGGGCGGGCAGCATCCCTTGGGTGGTTCGGTACCAGGTGTTCAGGATGGATGGTAGAGTCTTGACTGATAGTCACAGGCTAGCAGTTCTCTTCATTTGACCCGTGTAACACCCGGGTTCTGGTTGCGTAGTTCACACCTGGCCTGGGCGCCCCTCCTTGCTCTCCCCACCCCAACCTATGGCAAGTAATCCCACTTCCTTCTGGGCAGAGGGCAAAGCCTCTGGGGTGTCGCCTGACTCAGGCTTTCCCACTGGGATTCATCCCCGCTGTATCTACTGCCGTAGCCGGCAGCCTCCCGGAGCCCAGGTCTCCTTTTCTGCAAGCGGTGAGCCAGGGACAGGATTTCGCGTTGGGTGTTTAGGACCGTGGCATCGTAGAGCATGGTCCGTGACAGTAGCCACCGCCTGAACGGAAGCTGTGCGCCCGAGCCCCGGTGTGTCCTCTGGTCGGTGCTGCCCTCCTCATGGACACTGCTGCATCCTCTGCCTCTTAGCTCTTCTCACGTCTTGGTGGCTAAAAACCCTTCTCTTGTGAGATCTTTTCCATTCTGCAAAGTAACACCCGTGCTACCTCAAACGTGAAGGCCAGGTCCCTGTAGGAAGAGGTGATCTGTCCCTTGGCCATGCTCCGGAGACACCAGGTCAGCCCTCTCCTGAGGTCTTCATATACCCACATGCACCACCCTCCATTTTGGCTTTTGAACACAATTGCCACACGAGTGTTTGCATTATGATCCAGTAACAGGTTGAGTAGGCTTTTCAGGACCTTTGTATAACACTCGCTCTGAGGTTTAAGCAGCCTTATACTTACTTACTTACTTACTTACTTACTTACTTATTTAAATAACTAATGGCTAAGTCATTCGTGTGGTTCGAAAACCCAAAGTCACACAAGGATATACAGTGAGAAGTTTCTCTCCCACCCCTGTCCTGTCCTGTCCACCCCTTCCTGGGGGCGGTCACCATGATTAGTTCCTTGCGTGTGCTCCCAGAGGTACTTAGACACACAAACCAGTATCTTATAGATAGATATCTTTGAGCTCTTTCTATCAGCAGACAAAGAGCTGTTGCAGCCTTTATACGAACTGTGTAATAGTCATTCGTAATTGATAATACCTTAATTTCTTTAACCGGTCCTTTATCGGTGGACAGTTAGGTTGTTTCCAACTCAAGACTGTTGTAACCTCCTGGATTTGATAATCTTGTACATGTATTATTTCCGCTACATGCAAGCCAGGTCAATCTCTGTAAGTGGAATTCTGGTGTCAAAGGCAACCACCTTCCAATGAGGTGGAATCTGTTCGGGCTTTCACCACCGGGTAGACGCAAGGCCTGACCCCACCCTTATCAGCCCAGTGTGTCATCACACGTTTGTTTCTTAAACAGTCTCTGGAATGCACCCCCTTCATAATTTGGGAGGTGACTGAATTACCAGTGAGTGTGATCATTAAGCGTCAGGACCTTAAACTCTGGAGTCTGGCCACTGGGTTTAGTGCCTCGTAGCCATGTATCCTTGGCAAAGGGACTCAAGACTCAATGCCTGTACCTCAGTGCATCATTTATAAAATGGGGATGTTAACAGTAGCAGCCTCGTGGGTTCTTCTGAGTGAGCTTGTACATAGCCAAGGCTGGCACGGTGCCCAGAACATAGAGATGCTCTCAGTAATACTTAGTGTTGATGGTTCCCAGGTGCATGCACGTACCCTCCCCAGGACCAGCTCCTTTGTTAACAACTAAGAAATTGTGCATTAGCAACGGCAGAGAAGATGCGGAGGGAATAGGCCAGGAAGGGAAAGGCACATTGATGTACGTTGGCTGATAAGCCAGGGGGCCCAGAATATCCAAAAAGGAGGGGGGGAAGCAGCCAGTGTGAGAAATCCTCATTATTAGGTCAAACATGGTTGCCCCTGAACAGGAGAAGAGAGATTAAATAGAGGGATGGGGTCAGAGCTCCATTTCCCCCACGTTACATTGCAAATAGCAACTCACCTAAAGCTAGAGAGACATTTATGTCCAAACTTCCTTTAAAAAAAAAACCCCAAACAACTTCCAATGAACGGGAGCTCACGGGTACATGGGAGAAATTCAATACAAATTCCTGTTTGCAAAGTCCTAGAAGCCTACATCCCTCTCACGCAATAAACACTATGTAAATATTTATAGGAGGAAAAATGCCCTTTACAGTGTCTTCTCCTCCACCCCAGGCTCACTGCCTGCAGCTGATCTAACCTTCACTCACCAAGCATTTTCTTCCTCTTTCCCCCCTATGTTTTGTCCCTTCCTTTCCACCTTTGCGTCTGTGCCCCTGGCATAAAACCCAGCTTCTACCGGACTGAGCCGGCCTCTGGTGAAAGGCCGGCAGTGCCCACGGCCGTGACCGTGGCCCACAGGGACTGAGGGCGGGCATTCCTCTCCCTTCTGTCCCCAGAGCAGCCAGACGCTGTTCAAGTGAGGGCGATGGTGAGTGGCCCAGTCAGCAGGGCAGAGAGCACGGTCCTCTGGCTGCATCCTCACCGTATTTTTACTTCCCTGCCTGCCTGGAAGGGCCCCGCCTCGATTTCTGGCCTCGCGTAACCCTGGCTGCACCCGCTGACCACGGGCAGCCGTCCCTTGCCCCTGAGCTGGCAGAGGACATGCTGTATCTCTCCCTGGCAGCTGTGCTCCTGGCTGTGTGAGCCTGGACACCGCTCCAAGGGACAGCTGTCCCTCAGGGCTGCCCCCACCTCTTGTGGGCCCGGTGCCCTGGCGGCTCCTGCAGGCCACCATCCACCACGCTGTGCCCAGAGGTACAGAAGGGCAGTGCCAGTCACCCCTGAGTGGCAGGGGCCGCCGGTTGTTGTACACTCACAGGGGGGAGGACGTCTCGCCATTGGGATCCAGGGCTTTGGACTTGTGCCACCTGCCACTGCCCCCGGACCCAAATTAGCGTCAAAGCTGAGAGAGCATCCGGACCCACCAGCGGGGCTTCTTATGCGCATCTCTGTTAGTAACTGTTTCCCTGCAGCCCTAGCCTCATGTGGGAAGCAGAACCACGGGGCACCGCCATGTGGCCGCAGCAGCAGCACTTCGGGGAGCCTGGTGGAGCCAGGTCCTTAGTTGGGACTAAAGAGAGAGGTGGTGCGTGTGAGTTCCGAGCTGGCAGCTTCAGGGTCGGCTCACTCCGGGTGCAAGCCAGTTCGTGCTGCGTGGACCTCCTCCCCACACACGAAGTCAGGGCGGGGTGGGGCTGGCCTCTCCAGCCCATCGGTCCCTGCCTTGTCCAGCCCGGGGGGCATGCCAATTCCCAAACAGAGCTCGTTGGGACCTTGCCGCTGGGTGCCAGAGCACAGCTCTTTCCACCTGCCATGGGGAAATGGACTCAGAGTTTTCATACAGATAGCCTCCAGCTGCTACAGAGCAAATGTGACTGGCTCTCTCCCAGCAACCACCCAGCTCAGCTCTTGGACATTTATTTCTTTATTTGCTCCGCTGCCAATGGGGAGGGGAGCCCAATGGGAGAGGTCTCAGTGGAGCATTTCAGGAATTCCCGTAGTGGGAAAGGTTTTCAACTTCTTCACGCCAGCTGATGGGACTGAAGAGTCAGAGGATTTATTTTTAAGAGATGAGGAGTTTCTCATCTGTAAGATGAGAACCCAGAGCCCCACACCTCCTGGCTTAGCGCTTCTCATCGTGTGAAGTAGCACGTGCAGGGACAGCGTGTGCATTTTCTATGCTGGTAACACATTGCCGCAAACTTAGTGGCTTACAGCATCACCTAGTTATTGTCACACAGTTTCTGTGGGTTGGGAGCCCAGGCAGGGCTTAGCTCCAGGGTCTCATCAGGCTGTGAGACAGGTGTCAGGGGGCTTTGGTCTCATCAGAGGCTCAACCGGGGCCAGGGGAATCTCCTTCCAGTTCCCCCAGGTTGTCGGCAGAAAAACTCCACAGGCCCTCCCTCAGCACAGAAGTTACTTTTTCAAAGCCAGTGAACGGCACCCTCCTCCAGCCTAAGACAGACTCTTTTATCATGTCACCTAACCACGGGGTGGTGACATCCCCCCACCTTTGCCATATTCTGTAGTTTAGAAGCAAGTCCCAGGCTGTGCCCACACAGGTGTTAGCATCTAGAGGCACATCATGGGGGTTACTCTGGGGTGCCACCTACCACAGGGAGAGGACACACACTTTATCAACACGTGTTCCAAAAGTATTTCCAAGACCCCACCCTGTTGTAGATGATCACACTATTTTTAATTTGAAAAGAAGTTTTGTTCTTTTGCTTCTATCAAAAAATGCCTCCACGACCTGAATCCCTTGACAGCCCAGTTTTCTGTGCCACAACTTGGTTCCAGCTCCAGCTCTTTCTGTACCAGCTGGGTGTTCTTGACGAAGGGTGATTTACTGTTTGATTCCTGAATCCCTATTTTCTCATGTGGAAGACGGCATTTTGCTGAGATTTTGTTGGCCACTGGCATATAATAGCCGCTGTCACTTAGCCAGTGATAATTCCAGCCCCTTTCCTTATAGGACTAGTCGCTGCATTGCTGTATTTAGATGCAGAACTCAACAACAAAATATTATCAAACAAAAGAGAAAACATTTTAAAGCAAATCCACTTTGTATTGAAGGAGCTGAAATCACTCTGGTCATGTGCTGACAACAGTTCTCATAATAGAGGAAAAATCTAAAATCTTAGGCATCTGCAGAAAATTGTGTCCATGGCCAGGTTTAGAAAGTACTGATGTCATAGATACGAGCTTTTTTTTTCATCTCTTTCTTGCCTTTTCCCCTTTTTTCCCCCCTAAAATAAGACTAAGATTAGTGGGCCCTTAGTAAAAGACCCCGAGATTAAAGTTTTTATCCTACTTGATGGAGAGAGAAAATAAAATCAAGTTTGGCTGTAGATGGGAACTGGTCCTGCCTTTATTCACAGGCTCTGGGGGAACAGGCAGGCCCCCGTGAACCCTGAAGGGTCAGCTGACTATAACCTGCTTTGGTTTCCTTTCCAGGTTTCTCCCCACTGTGGAAGGGGTTGGATGACGTAACTGGCCCACCAGGACGCCACCCGTGGCTGTGACTTCAGGAAGGCCTCTTAAACCCAGGCTCCTTTCAGAGCCACTTCTGGAAGCTTCTTGAGAAAAATGATGTGACAGATCCTATCAGAAAGGATATTCGGAAACAAGATCTGCGAAGAAAGTGGCCCTTTTCCCTTTGGCAAAGCAGACCTTCTCCGACTCCAAAATGCCAGCCAAGACCCCAATTTACCTGAAGGCTGCCAATAACAAGAAAGGAAAGAAATTTAAACTGAGGGACATCTTGTCCCCCGATATGATCAGTCCTCCTCTGGGAGACTTCCGCCACACCATTCACATCGGCAAAGAGGGCCAGCATGACGTCTTTGGAGATATTTCTTTCCTCCAGGGGAACTACGAGCTTTTGCCGGGAAACCAGGAGAAGGCCCGCCTGGGCCAGCTGCCCGGCCACGGCGAGTTCTTCCGGGCCAACAGCACGTCCGACTCCATGTTCACAGAAACGCCCTCCCCGGTGCTCAAAAACGCCATCTCCCTGCCGACCATCGGAGGCTCCCAGGCGCTCATGCTGCCCTTACTGTCACCGGTGACGTTTAGTTCTAAGCAGGAGTCCTTCGGGCCGGCCAAGCTGCCCCGGCTCAGCTGTGAGCCCGTCGTGGAGGAGAAGGCCCCGGAGAAAAGCGGTCTGTTGGAGAATGGGACAGGCCACCCGGGAGACATGTCCTGGGGCTCCAGCGGGTCCGCGTCCCAGTCCAGCCAGGGCAGGGACAGCCACTCCTCCAGCCTCTCTGAACAGTACCCCGACTGGCCGGCCGAGGACATGTATGACCAGCCTGCCCCGTGCGAGCTCGTCAAGGAAAAGACTAAATCAGAGGAGTCCCTCTCCGATCTCACGGGGTCCCTCCTCTCCCTGCAGCTCGACCTGGGGCCCTCGTTTTTGGATGAGGTGCTGAATGTCATGGATAAAAATAAGTAACAGCCACCGCCAGCTCTGGTCCTCGGGGGTAGAAGGTATCAAAAAATAAAAACTAAACCAACCACAGTCCAAGAGGAGAGCGTCGCTGGCTGTGTTTGCCGTTGTGTGATAGGTTTTCTAAAATAATGTTCCTACAAAGTATTTTTTGCACCTGTTACGCCCTGTTTGCAAAAACAAAACAAAGCAAAAGACTGTCCTGGCAGAAAGAAAGTGAGTCAGTCAGGACCCATTTTTTTTCGGCGGGTATTGCTGATGTTCAGCTCATGTTTTCTGCTTCCAGACACGTAAGAAATCTGGCTTGGCCAGGACTGGCACTAGTTACGAAGGGCTGCGCAAGTCACGTTAAAGAACTTCATGATACTCTAGCATTTCCTGGGCAGGAAGAAGTCAAAGTTTATTTAACACCTAAGCCTTTTTTCTAGACTCTTTTCTAGATTATGTCATTTGGGCTCGCCGTAGCAAATTCTTCAGTGTTAAAACTATTTCTGTTTTCACATTTGAACAACTTTTTGGGTTCAGGGGATTTTCTTGTAGCTCTTTATATCCCTATATATTCTATCTATCTCGCGAAATTCTGACTGTCCGCTACATGTTGGTAAGACACAAGCAAAGTATTACTGTAACTAAGTTATTTTTAAAGTTAAAATATATTTTTATGTGCCTTTGGCTTTTTATTGCAGAGTCTACATTTTATAGATATTACATCAAATGTCATTTGACTTGTTTCCATGTGGGGTCCCATTGTAAGCTGCGTATGTATATGTTTGGAAAAGTGTATTCATATTTAGCTTTATTTCTTTTTCTTCATCTGTTAATCATACTTTTCACAGCACCCAGCAATGGATTGTAAAGTATAAAGGTACAGGTTACTCAAGATGCTTCTGCAGAGACTGTGGGCTACACCATATAATGTTATTTGGAAATATAGGTATTTTAGTACAGTACATACTTGCATTACATAGGTACTTCATGCAACACAATAAAGAGTAAATGTTAAAATGAAGTTGCTTGTTTATAGTAATAAATAAAAACATAATAAGAGAATGATAATCTTTTCTGTAAGTCCAGGCCTAGGAAAGCTGCTTCTCTGAAGTGTATGTGAGCCTTTAAAATAAGGTAGGAGGTGATATCCATCCACTCTGCAGTTTTGATTATTTCCCGAAGGTTTGAGATTCCAGATACAGCACCCCTCAATTTTAGGAAAAATGGACATGTGAGATCAGAATTTTTTAAAAAATATTTATTTTGGGGACAGCATCAGTAGGGGAGGGGCAGAGAGAGGGGGGACAGAGGGTCCAAAGCAGGCTCTGCACTGACAGGCTGACAGCCGCAAGTCTGATTGCGGGGCTCGAACTCCCAGACCGCAAGATCACGACCTGAGCTGAAGTTGGACACTCAACCCACTGAGCCACCCAGGGGTCCCTCAGAGTTTTTAGGGCAACATTGATGCCAGCCTCTCAAAATTCGTTTCTGTGCATCTCTGACTTTAACGCACTATAACCAACTCTCGTAACCCCGTCCCCATTGGACAGATGTTTCCTCGCTGCAGGACCCATATAAACAAGATGAAGGCAGCTAAAAGGAGGGCAGTAGAGAACACTCCTCTCCTCCCCACCCCCACACCAAGGAGGAGAGATGCCTGAGGATGTCGGTTAAGGAACAGGAACAGGAAATGTACACAGCGATTCATGACCTCCTGTCAGCACCCTCCTCCCCCTTCAAAGTCAAGCGCTTGCACATCGTAACTTTCATGTCTCCTTGAACCGTATCCTGAAGTGACTTCCTCTCTCAGACATTTCAGTGACTGTCCCAGCTGTTTTGGAGCTGTTGAAATTCTATCATCCGATCATCTAAAATAACCTCTGAACTTCAGGTGAAACGCGGGACAAGGAACCACATAGAAGAGGAAACCGGTTTTCCTGGAGCCCTGAGTCCCTGCCTTCAGCTGTATTTCTATCTCACAACTGTCTAGTGTTCTTCTGTTCATCCAGACCCTTTCAACATTTCCGCCTTCTTAATTATTGGTCCCATTTATTCTCATTTTACTCTTCATCTGCAGCGTGACCTCAAGAAAAAGATTTAACTATCAGATGGAATGATGTTTGTGCATTTCCTCTGCTACAGGACGGTTGGTTTGAGAGAATCTAAGTAGTAATGCGTTCTTGCAGGTATTTAACTATTATACTTTCTCTGGGTCTTTTCCCGTACAGCCTCTCAGTAGATTAGGTATAATTGAGGGGGTACAAATATGCCTCTATTGGAGAGGAAGCAGAGCTACATCTGGCTTCTGATTTTGTTAAGTCATTTCTCCCTTGGCAGCCCTTCTAAGACTGTTTCCTTCTCCAGGGAGCAGGTTACAGAGCTAGTGGTGGCTTTCTGCAAAAAGGCACTTTCAACTTGTACCTGCCAAGAGCTGAATTGCTGTTCTCAGTCTCTGAACATTCTCCTTCTTTGAACCTTATTTATCAAGATGCACTTTATTTACAAACTCAGAGCGGCGAGCCACCTGTGACCCAACAACCAGGAAGGAGACCATGTAGCTTCTCTAGGTAGAGACACTGCGTGTTGTAGGTGAGGCTCTTGGAGGTCATCTTTTCCCTGGGCAATGAGTCCTCACAAAGGACATGGATATATCATTTCTGCCTCAAATTAGTTGCTTAAAAAAATTGAAACCATCAGGGTACTTAGCTCTTCACACATATAAGCAGACAAAAAGAAAAGTATACATTAAATGATGGCTCTGCTCCTCATAATATGAAGCCTGGTGAGACTGAATCATTTTACTGTGAGACATAAAACGAGTCAACGTGATGGTTTCTCTCCCATAAGAACTTCTCCTTTGGAAATCGTTACCAACCTAGTCCCTAACTCAGCAATTCTAATAAATAAAATCCTCAGACTTTAGACTTAGTTTCCAGACTAATGTGAATGATCAACTAAAGTTTTTTTGGACAAGTCAATAAGCCATACACATAATTAGGTTATTGGCTGCCACCCTGTGTCCCCACCCATACTTTTGGGCCAGATCCAGCAAAATCAAAGAAATTTCCAGATGCTAAATGATGAACTAGGATTAACTCAGATGGGTAGCCTTCTGGTTTCTTTGGCTGTATGGGACTTGAGAATGTCACAATACTCAAAACTATATTCACACACACTAACTTACGGGGGCCTAAGCAATACAATTATTTTCTAAAGAAGAGATGATCTCCCTGCTTGCTTGACTGATTGGCATGTTTGTGTCATCTGATGGTGTCTGGAAAGTTGCATGCTTCACTGGTATTACACACCAGTTCAGCCAGCCAGTCTCCTACCTGAGAATGCTTTATTCTTAACCTTATTCTTAGGGCAAGTGATTATTGAGAGGCAGGCCTAGCCATCTCTTACTTGGGTTGCCAGGAGTCATCATTCTGTGATGAAATGAAATGCTGCAAAGAAAGTCACGTGGGAGAACCATGCTTAGTCTATGAAGAGATGGATAGCATAATGAAGTCTATTTTACTACAGTAGTCCCTCTTATCCGTGGTTTTGATCTCCAAAGTTTCAGTTACTCATGGCCATGGGGTCTGGAAGCAGACAATCTTCCTAGTGACCAATCACCAGAAGGTTATAGCCTAATGCTGTGTCACAATGTCTACTAACCCTACTTCATCTTACTGTGTAGGTATTTCATCAACTCTCACAAGAAGGAGGGGGAGGTACAGTACAGTAAGATATTTTGAGAAACAAGTCACATAGTTTATTACAGTATGTTATTGTAATTGTTCTGTTTTATCATTGTTGTTAATGTTGCTGTGCCTAATTTAGAAATGAAACTTTATGGACGTATGGAAAAACATAGTACATAGAGGGTTTGGTACTATCTGTGTTTTAGGCATCCACTGAGGGGTCTTGAAGCGTATGTATCCCTTGTGGATAAGAAGGGGCTACTGTACTATGCTGCCTTTAATTGTCTTCCATTTTTACGTTAAAAAAAAAAAAGTCTGATAGTGAATTCACTTCCATTGGCTTCCAAGGGAGGTCAATAATCTTTGTCCTTTGAAGGTCAGCCAAATTTCCCTCATGGAAAGCAGATTGACACTAGTGATAGATCTATAAAAACATCTGCCCAAATCAAAGCCACTTTGCCAAAGACATTTAATATTCCAGAGTCTCCTTGTGCAGACAGAGATTCCTGCCATAGGTCAAAATCAGGAAAGCTTACTAGGTGAAGTGGGTATTAAGCTTACCATAAAGCAATTATTGGAGTAAGTCATAAGATGTGTATGATTCATTGCCAAAAGATGGTTGGGAAAAAAGAGTTATGGGGAAGGAAAAATGTGGATGGCTTTATGCAAGAGGAGGAGAACCCAAATAGATTTTTTTCAGGAGGGGGAATTCTCAGGAGGAAGATTATAAGCAAACAAAAGGGTACACTCTCTCCTAGAAGGATTTCTACTCAAAACAGTCCAAGAACAGGGATTGAAGTAGAGAATGCTCAGTTCCAGGCCTGAAAGAATTGGGCGCAAGCCTGAGAAGGTTCTGCCAGGAGAGTAAGAAGACTCTGGAATCCGAGATTGTGATACAGGTGGCTCCCAGGGTTAGAAATCTATATCCAATAAGCCACCATCTTGTGAAAGCTCATGTCCAATTAATGGTACCTATGCTATAACCTGAAAGCCAGACTGGGGACACTTCAACTGTGAGGCCATTGAGTGTTCAAGGAAAGTGACTTATGATGAAGGAAGAAGAAAGAGAGGCTAAGTATCTCCTGAAACAGCACCCGATGAAACAAGTTTTTCTTACAGTCCCTGGACTGAACCTACTTGGGCAGTAGAACCTCCAGGTTGCTTCTTCAAGCCCCCTCTCAACCATCTTTTCCTGGCTGGGTTACCATTTCTGATTGAACATCCCCAAGATTATGAGAGAAAGCTCCTCAGGAAATGGAGAGAAAAGTCCAAATGTCATTGAAGTATTTCAGCTGGGAGGCAAAGAAGCTCAATGGAGGAGAGCCAAACAGCCCCTGACGTTCCCTCAAATACCTTGAAGTCCAAACTCACAAATCCAAAACATAGAAAGAGGCAGAGATTCTGGACTTCCAGACACAGAACCTGCCCGAGGACCTGCCTCTTCCCAGTCAGGGGTGACTTCTGGGCTGCCTACCCCTTAGGGAAGACCACATCTTCTCACTGGATTAGCCCTTACCCTGCAAGGTACATCAGGAAAACAGGTCAGCACAGCACAAAGTCCCCAATGTTTACACCACAAATAACCACCAGTGAGAAGTAGGAAGATCCTTGCATGATGTTTGGGTCTTGAACAAAGATGCCCTTGAGGTACTGTTTCCATGGAAAATTCCATCTTTGATTTGAGTCACAAGAAATGTGAATTAAAACCCCCAAAGGATGTTGTCCCCACACCCATGCCCAGAGTTGTTTGTATGAAACAGGCAGAAGTTGAGTGGCCTCAGAAAGACAACCCTGCTCAAAACAATTTCTCCTTTATGTAGCTGCCCCAGGGCCAGAAAATTTGCCATTGGAAATGGGCTCTTTTGGGTACGGCATTATGCTAGGCATGAGTCCCCTTAGAATACTCCCTGGAGTATCAGCATCTTAAAGCCATCAACAATGGGATGTGGACTCACTGTTGTTATACGTCTGCTCTAGAAATGCAAGCCTCTAGCAAATGGACTAGGGTATGGGAGACACAGGGAGAAAGAGAAACTGGGAGAAACACAAAAGAGTGAGTTCGCTTAATGTAGAATTTTGCCTGGAACCCAAAAAAGAAGGGGTGGGGAGACCGGCTTTTCCAAGATCCTGTCACCAAATGTGGCCCTCACCAGAAGAGATAATAAAGATTAGTTGGCCGGTCTCCCTGGTGCCGGAGGAGTAAATGTAAGCCTTGCAAGTAAATCTAATTTTGAACCAACACAAATTAGATAGTACAGGAAGAATTTCAAGTAAAGCTTTCAGTGATTAACATGGTTCCCCTCCCCCTACAGGCCATAAGGCATTAATGCCGTGATACCAAATGTTGATATTTCTTATTCGCTGTCTCATCTTCCCTCTGCCTTTCCCCTCCCTCCCCTAGATAATAGTCTCTTGGCGACATGGCTTCCTTAAGCAGATTATCACTTTCTCCTAAAGTCTCCTTTGTAACTTTATAATAGTTTGTCTGCATTCTGAGGTAAACCATTAGCAATGCTCCACAAACACACGAAACTTTGAAAAGCCTGAAACAACCTTAAAATCACATACTGAATTTTTCAGAGTAAGCAGTAATGTTTAAACTTATCTTTGTAAAGCAAGCAGAGGCGTTGTTAAAAGCAGGATAAGAAAATTGCTAATTATCTTCTAACCCCTACTCTCATTGCATGAAAATGAAATTGGGACGGGACTAGAAAGAAGGAAGAAAACATTTACAGTGTCCTGGCCTCAGATAATTTTTTACCATAAATGGCCAGAAGGAAGAGCAAACACAAGCTTAGATATTAGATTAGCATCCAATAAAGTTCTCCAGTCCTCAGAGCAGATCATGGGTCCAGTGACCAAATAAAGCACTGTTTGTGAAGATTCACTCCACAGTAACCCCCTTCTTGAAAAAGAAAAAAAAAAAAACAGTGGTGGCTTCGCTATTGATTAAAATTGCTAATTTTCAACACAGTTGGCTTTCCGGACTTCATAAGCACATTGAAAATTGAGAGGGGAAACTGTATCATGATGGGGGGGGGCAGACCCTGTGGAAGTGGGGAGGAAGCAGGGTCTCCCTTGTGGAGACCCCACTCTCAGAGATGGCTCGAACTAGAGGTAACCCAAGTACTACAAGCTAAATAGCCCACCCTTATGCCTAGCCATGAAATAGGAATGCAGAGAAGGCTCCTTCCTTCTCACCACTGGTCATGTGAGCATTTCCTCTCCAAGGACACCCTCCCAGTCCCTTGCCCCGAGCCCTCCCTTCAGATCCTATGAGAAAGCCATGGGAGAGGACAGAGCCACCTCTCTGGAAGATGATTTGCAGAGTGTGATCTCACCCAGACATGCCCAAGAAAGACATGTTTGGGTCTCTTGTCCTTCCAACAAGAGCTCCTCTCGATTGACTCCCCTATTAAAACACCAAATGACAGTATATGAACAATATACCTAGGGTGGGCTGAATAAAGGCCCACGAAGATATCAGGTCCTAATCCCTGGACCCTGAAAATGTTACTTCATTTGGAAAAAGGATCTTTACAGATATGATTAAATCAAGGGTCTTGAGATGGGGAGCTCTCCTGGATGAACTATCCAGGTGTTCCCTAACTGCAATCACAATTGTCCTTATAAGAAAGAGATGGAAAGTTGACACGCAGAAGAGGAGGAAACAATGTGGCTACAGAGACAGAGATTGGAGTGATGTGACCACAAGTAAGAGAATGCTGTAGGCACCAAAATCTGGAAGAAGCAAGGAACAGATTCTCCTTTAGAGCTTAGAGCTTCGGGAGGGAGTGTGATCCTGTTGACAGCTTGATTTCAGCCCATGGATACCAATTTCTGACTTCTGGCCTTTAGAACAGTGAGAGAATAAATTTCTGTTCTTTACGCTACCAGGTTTGTAGTAATTTGTTAAGGCAGCAGAGGAAACTGATGTAATAGCAAAGCACTGGAGACAATGCAGAAAAATATAGTACGTTAAGGTCAAAGAGCACTATGGACTGAACTGTGTTCCCCTTAAATTCGTATGTTGAAGCCTTACCCTCCATGCGGCTGTATTTGGAAACAGGGCCTTTAGGAGGTAATTAAAGTTAAATGAGGCCATAAGGGTGAACTCTAACCTGCTAGGATTGGTGGATTCAGAAGAGGATGAGGGAAAGATCTCCCCCACCATACCTCTCTCCATGCACATACCCAGGGCAAAGGCGATGTGAAGACACAGCAAGAAAATGCCATCTGTAAGCCACAGAGAGAGGCCTCAGGACAAAACAGCCCCACTGGCCCCTTACCATGGACTCCCAGCATCCAGAATGGTGGGAAAATTCATTTCTGTTGTTTATGGCACCCAGTGTGTGGCACTTTGTTATGGTGGGTCCAAGCGAGCCAATACAGAGAGAGTCAACAAAGAAGACTCCTTTTAAGAGTGTTCTTTAAGGACACAAGGCCAGGGTGCTCCCACCTCCCTGGGCCTTAGTCTCCACTGTAAGACCAGGCATTTACGCTGATTCAGGGGTGCTCTGGCTGGTGGCGAGCAAGGGGAGAACATTCCAGGCAGGAGATGAGCAGGAGCAAAGTCTAGCCTGGCATTCCCATTTCCAGAAAGCACCCCCCCTACGAGTGCAGGAGAGAAAGCTGCTTTCATGGGCCATATGTTCAGACAGGGTAACACAGTGTCTAATCAGACGCAGGTGTGATGCCTGGCCCCGGGGGGGCCAATTCAGCCACCTTCAGGAGGGTCATTGTCACTCACAATTCATTGTTTCTGTGTGATGTAAGTCAAGTGTGTGCTCGGTGGGCAGGTTTGGGGGAGAAGGAAAGGAAGGATTTAAAACCTGTTTTGAGGCTTGTTTCCAGTCCCAGACAGGATTTGACGTGGGCAGGGGCCAGATTATCACTGTCATCCAGATAACAACAAAAGGGAAGCAGAGAAGACCTCAGAGAGGAGCTAGGTTGTTGATAGGAACATATTCAGTAGCTCTTTGCCCAAGAAGTGTTCCCACACAAATGCAGGCAAACTTAAATAGGCCTTCCGAGTCTGCAGAGGGCAAATCTAGGAGGAAGCCGGAGAGCGAACTGGAACCCAGGCATGCTGTAAGGGGATTGCAAATCCCCTCCAGGAAGCTGGTTGGCAAAGATAGGGTGCTGGAGGTGGGGCCCTTGGGCAGTGCTTCCCATGCCATGGTGCCACAAAGGAAACAGAGGCATTTGAATGACACCCTGGGGAAATGAAAGCGCCGTTATAGCTGAGGCAAGCCCCCCCCTAGCACCCCAGGTGCTGTGGGTTCAGTGCTTCAGCACCCTGGTAACGTATGGACACCTGGTAACGTATGGACACCCCACAGTGGCACTGATGTTTTACAATGACCAGACCATTCCAACTGCCAGACCGGAAAAGCGGATAGCAGCTGAAAATCTAGAAGACCACACCCCACACATCCCCTTGTCTGTCCATGGCCGTGGGTTGAACACTTACCGCAGACCATGAGCTCTCTGCCTGCTCTACTGCACATATGCCCCACCCCCACCCCCAGCCTTTCCTATAAAACTCTAGTGACCGTCTTGTGGGTGGAGAGGTTAGTGGTTAAAGCTTGCACCTGCCACCTCCCCAGGCTGCCAGAACCTGAAATAAATTTCTCCCTTTCTCTCTTCCAAACCCTCATCTTCTCTTGCGACTAAGTTTATCCGAGTTTGTTTGGCAATAGTGTTGGCAGGCCCAGCCAGGAGCTGGGCTTTCTCTGGGTCAGCCTTCTTGGAAATCCCCTGGGCAGGAGCGGGTGGCCCCAGCAGTCGGGGCTCACATGTTTGTTTCTTGAGTTAGTGGCTGTGATAGATGGGTCGGTAACGGTGACAGTACTCTGCACCCAGGGGTCATCCCTGTCCTTCTCTGTGTCCCTCTGTTTGTGGCAAAGCTTCAACCACCAGCTACTTATTGATGACTCTCAGCTCTGTATCTCCTGCCTGGACTCAATTCTTGGGCTTCATACCTGAATACCCAGTTGAACACTGCAAAGCTCCACTTGTTTGTCCTGCAAGAACCCTGAATTTACCGTATTCCAAACTGAGCTCACCAACAATATGCTTCCCTCCCCTTTTCCTATTCTAGTGCATGACAATCACCAGCCCAGCCAGCTGCTCAAGACAAAAACATGGGAGTTGACTCCTCCCTCCCCACAACCGTCTCCTTCACCCCCCACCTTGATAGTTCTTACATTCAGCTCTTTTCTCCATTCCCACTAGCACTAGCTTTGTTCAGTTCCTCATCATCCCTTTCTTCTATTACAGCAACAGCTTCCAAACTATTACCCTGTCTTCACATTGACCCCTGCCCATGTTTCTGTGTTATTTTGCTGGTGGTGAGTTTTCAATATTTCAATATTTAAAAAATATTTTACGGGCACCTGGGTGGTTCAGATGGTTGAGCTTCTGACTTCGGCTCAGGTCATGATCTTGCCATTTGTAAGTCCAAGCCCATGAAGAGTCTGCTTCAGATCCTCAATCCCCCTCTCTGGCCCTCTCCTGCTCATTTGCTCTCTCTCTCTCAAAAATAAACATTAAAAAAAAGATTAAAAATATTTTAGATTTCTCCACAATATCTAAACCCATAAAGTTCCAAGTTAACAACCTTCAGAGACTCCCTCTTACCATAAAAGCCTAAACTCCTAAGCAGGCATGTAAGGTCCTCCATGAACTCATTGTGTCAGTGCCAGAAACTGGACATAAAATCCAACTTTCATGAATCAAGTCTAATGCTTACCACCCTTCCCAACACCCTAATCCATATCCAAGGAGGTAAAAATTGGATTTACACTTTTTCAGGATTAAGTTTAGAAGATAAACACCCTTGCTTCTGACTGGGTACTTCATTTAGAATTTCTTCCTTTGAAGTTCAACTTTCTTAAAATTTAGATCACGTCTCTCTCCTTGCTTCCTAGCTGCTGGTGGGTTAAATGGGTCTAGGGTCTCCTAATGACTATAGAGCAGCACTGTCTTTCTTCCCTGTCTTAAAAACCCATGCAGGGGGGCACCTGGGTGGCTCAGTCGGTTAAGCGTCCGGCTTCAGCTCAGGTCATGATCTCGCAGTTCGTGGGTTCGAGCCCCACGTCGGGCTCTGTGCTGACAGCCAGCTCAGAGCCTGGAGCCTGCTTCAGATTCTGTGTCTCCCTCTCTCTCTGACCCTCCCCTGTTCACGCTGTCTCTCTCTCTCTCTCTGAGAAATAAATAAAACATTAAAAAAAAATTTAAAAACCCCGTGCAGGAACTAGGTCAAGACCAGGAGAAAGGAGCCAAAGATATCCTTTCACCTGCTTCTGGTCTTGAACTTAGAGGAGGCAGAGGGTCCTTAGATGCCACCCAAGGCTTATCCCAGGGGTGGGGGGTGGGCCAGGATAGGCACCCACATAAAGTGTAAGGGGTAAAGCCCTAGCTGGTAACTGCATGTCCCTTTCCTGGGGATTGGTGACAAAGAATAGGACAGGATTTGAGGCTTTAGGACCTTGCCTACCTTCTCTGTGTAGGTGTGACTGACTAACTTCATTTACACCCCTGGCTTCCATCACACGGACTATCGCTGACCTCCCCAAACACCCAACTTTTCAGCCTCTGTGCCCTGGCAGGAGCTCCTCCTCTGTTCCCAGCCCACTGACACCTTCTCTGGGACGCCTGCATGAGAAACTGACGGTCATCTGTTCTCTCCGTTTTGGGCCCATCCCACTTTGCTCAAGCCTCTCTTCTGCGGGTCTTCTACGATACTACAGCCGCTGTATCCTGATGCGATGACACCGTTCTCAGACCTGACCCCAGACAGACACAGGAGCTGCGGTTCAATGAAGTAAACAACTAAGGAAAAGAGTGACTAAATGGATTAAAAGTAGACACTAAAATTAATGCTCACCAAAAAATTTTTTTACTAGTCCACAAGCTATAAAGCCCACCAGAAGTTAAGGCACCTCAGGAGCCTTAACTAGATGGGAGCCATGTCATAAATTCTGAAAAAGAATTTTTGAGAAAAAGAAAACCCGGTACGATGCACATCTCTAATGTATCCAAGGGAGATACAGACTAACTAACAGGACTGAAACTTTTGAAAAATCTATATATACTTAAAAAGATTCCCATGGATCTGGTTTGTTTTTCCATATGTATACATTATTGTTAGCTACCTTATAAAAGAATATAGCCCTATAGAAATGTATTATTGCTTGCTACAATAAGAGAGAGCCATTACGGGAAGCTTTTAAGATGTTGTTGGTTTAAAGAAGGACAAGAATGTGATTTGGAGCCTGTGGGCACTTACGATCCTGAACAAGCCTAAACAAACATTTTTAATCAGCGCTAGTGCTTTATGAAATTTTTAATCTGCCACTTAAGAGACACTAATGTGCAAGCTGGCAAAAAAGAAAAAAAAAGCTGTCACCTTTCCCGTACATTATCTAAATGTGCTGAAGCAAATGCATTTCAAGTGCCCTTCCCTGCTGATGCATGAACACATAATAGGACAGACAGTCAGCAACTGATTTTATGTCCTAATTGGTGGCATCGGCTGTTTCTAGGACAGCCAGAGAGTGCCCGGAATAAAGACGTATAAATTATCTGTAACAACAAAGAGGAATAGCACATAAAAATGGATGGTCTCATCTCCCAGTAGAAAGCACGAATTGCATCTTAGGCTATCCAAATATTTTTAAATGCCAGAAAATGTGATTTTAGTTCAATAGTCTCCTATTGTGAAAATGTAGACACACAGCCATGAATTACACATAGCACCCCTTATCTCATCTAACACTGCAGCTGTCACAAGTCACAGGACATTTGATCCACAGACAAGTAAAAGTTTAAAGAGCCAAGTTCTAACCACAGACTGGAGCACACAACAGGGCATCTAAAAGAATTCCCACTTGTGTGCCATCCTGGCATCTTGGCATTCTTCGCATGCTATGTAAGACCTCACTGTCCTGACGCTAGATTCGAGAATGAGGGGGAGTCATCCCGGACTCTCTAACCTGTATCACATGCAAGCCCTTGATTTCATGAGTTTCATAGTTCCTAAAGCAAGAACACATCCCACAGAAACGTGCTGCCTACACATCAAAGCGTTATGTTCATTAGTTGTGTGCATGCCTGTGTGATGTGGCATGTATGGGTAGAGTGTGTGTGTATGTGTGCGTACGTGTGCGTATGCGTGTGTGGATGTGTGACAGAGAGAAAGAAAAAATGGCTGACAGATGAAGGCAGATGATCAAAGAGACAGAGAAAGGGTGGCAAATTGTCTGCTTGAAAAGAAGTCAAGGGGTACACAGTATTACAAAGCCTGGGTTGATTTTTGCGAAGGAGACAAGAAAGGGCTACCTGAATGAGCAGAAAACATACAGGAAAGCACAAACCTGAAAAGATACAGGAGAAACTATAAACGGAATCAAGAGTGACTCATCTGAAAAGAAAAGAAGGTGACCCCAAGCGGGATTGTCCCTAGAGTATGTGCTCCGGGCAAATCTTTCTTTTTTTTTTTTTTTTTGCAAGGCCCGTGTTTATACAAACAATTTGATTTTTTTAAAATATCTATTTATTTATTTTGAGAGAAAGAGAGCCCATGCATGTGAGCAGGGGAGGCACAGAGAGAAAATCCCAACTGGGGGTGGGGGGGTGTCGACTGTGCAAATAATCATGGGATCATGACCCTAGCAGAAATCAAGAGTCGGATGACTGAGCCACCCAGGCACCCCTGATTTTTAAAATGTTTTACAAGTTGGTGGACCTATGTGAAATATAAGGATTTATCAATGGAGACTTAGAATCACGGGTGGATTAATATTCATATTTGTTTCTTGTCCAGTCAGCATATTGAAGATGATTCATATTGCCTGCACTTACCTGAGGTGCCAGAGTCATCTATTTGTGTTCTCTATCATTACATGTGCTACTTTCACCTCTCCCGCTGGGAGGAAAGGGTGCCAACATTATTATCACTCATGCTCTGGTTCTTCAGAATATGTTTGTATGGGAGCAGCACAGATCTTCTTGCCTCTGCATTTCCCCAAGACCCTTTATTTAATTCCGATTTATTATCATCCAGGATGCCCCATCCATCCTGCCACTCACAAATCCCAGTTTCCAGTGACTCTCAAAGGCTCTCACTGGCTTTGCAGACGATGCCCACAAAGGCCGTTTTACTCAGAGTGTGAAGGGAAATGGGAATGCTAATTACTTTCTCATCATGTGAAATTCACTGTTTGAAATTTTACAGAATAAGCATGGAACAGCACATTTTTCTAACCTTATCTTCTCTTGAACTCCTGTGGGTAATCGCTGAATTCCTAGAATGTGATTTCTTCCAATGCTGACCACACCTCTGCCTTCCACCAACAGTTGTGGTGGGGAGTGGGCTATGAGTAGACAAAGAAGAGTGGTCACATTTGTGTAAAGAATGTCTGTCTCTCACCAAAGTGGCGTAACCTGGATTTCAGGATCAACACGTTGATCGGCACCTAGAGAGGGCATCAATCACAAGGGTCTGCTGCCATTGAAGAACAATGGCTTGAAAGCTATTGGAAGAGAACGACATAGCCACCTCTGGAGGACTTCTCAGGCTGGGGGTTTGACCATCCTGGCCCCTATGATGAGAGATGAGCAGGATCAAGGATCCATGATGCCACATTTAGTGTCCTGGGGGTGCTACAGACCACAGGCTGCTATATCTTGGAACACGGAGGGGTGAGAGGTGACACATGGACCCAACGTGTGGCAGCCCAAGTGTTGGCAGTGTGCCACGGGTACCCCAGAGCCCTGAACTTGTGTCTCCTACCTGAGAGTCATCAAAATCAGCGTGTCTAAACTTACACGGTAGCTCAAGCTCATGAAGTCTCATCAAAGAGAGACTGGGTGAGGTGGGGGGGGCACCTGGGTGGCTCAGTCGGTTAAGCGTCCAAAGTCAGCTCAGGTCATGACCTCACGGTTCGTGGGTTGGAGGCCCCGCATCAGGCTCTGTGCTGACAGCTCAGAGCCTGGAGCCTGCTACGGATTCTGTGTCCCCCTCTCTCTCTGCTCCTCTCCCACCTCTCTCAAATAAATAAACATTAAAAAGATTTTTTTAAAAAAGAGAGGGAGACTACTAGGCTATCCTGGGGGCAATCACTTGTCAGACCACCCTCTTGGAATCAGGGTCAGGCCAGGAGCCCCAGAATGATCCCATATATTTGAATCCTGAAGCTCTTTGGGGCATCTGGTTGATTCCATATGGTAGACAGGGAATAGAGATCAAAGATACCCCAAAAGGGAGAAATGAGGGCCAGAATCCACAAAGATATTGATCCTAGGATCCTGCCCAGATAACACAGCCATCCTAGTGTGCCCAGTTACCTGAGGGGAACTTTGAAAATGTTGAGGAAGGCATCCAAACCATGGAGGCCCTGAGGCATAGGGCCTGGGACAGACGTGCTGGGTCTAAGGGCTGTGCTGATCTCAAAGATGACATCTATTAACAACTGGAAGAGTGCTGGAGAAATCTAAGACACAGGACAGTTAACCAAAATGTCCAATACGCAGCTTCTAAGTGGTAGAGTCTGATTTGAACCCAGTCTAGCTCTAGGACCTGTGTTCTCTCTACAAAAATATCTAAGATTATAGACTTAATATTCGGACATACTTGGGCTTGACTCAACAGCTTGACAATACCAGTGTGTGAGTTGGGGGTCAAGTGGGGATAATGGTATTTACTGCATAGGATTGTGTTGCAAGGATCAGCTAACTTGTTCTATAAAGAACAAGATTATAAATTCCTTAGGCAGGCAGTCCATAGACTCTCTGCTGAAACTGCTTGTTCTCTAGCCTGGAAGGAGCCAGAGACAACACATAAGTGAAGGACATTGCTCTGTCTCAGGAAAACTCCATACAACAGACGGTGGGCTGGACTTGGCCCACACGGCTCAGTTTGCCAGCTGCTGGCTCTGAGTATTAATTCAGATACTGCCAATAAAAGTTTTATAAAAGTTATCCACACTTAATAAACATTCAATAAATATTAACTGTTATTATGATACCAACAAAAGGCCTACATTCTCAACTTGTTAGTGTAAGATTCTAGTTATGCTTGCCACCTTTTTTTTGGTCTCATTATTTTACAGTTACATTTTATATGTTTGAGGGAAAATAATAGGTGACTTTCTATTTATTTGAATTCTTCCTCATTACGATTATTTAAAAAAAGTTTTTAGAGTTATTTCACTTCTGAAAACTGTCATTGTCTTTGAAATGTGTGAGTCAAAATGAGCTGCTACCACATGATTTCATTTATATATGGCGTCTAAAAAAACAAAACAAAACAAATTTTAAAAACCAGACTTTTAAATTCAGAGACAAATTGGTGGTTGCCAGAGGCGAGGTGGGTCAGGGGCTGAGTGAAATAGGTGTAGTGGATTAAGACGCACAAAATTCCAGTTATAAAATAAATGTCATGGAGATGAAAAGTACAACACAGGGAATTTGGTCAATAACACTGTAATAACATTATATGGTGACTGATGGTGGCCACAGTTACCATGTGAGCACCAACTTATGTATCGAGTCATCAAATCACTATGTTGCACACATGAAACTAATATAACATTGTACCTTAACTATACTGCAACAATTATTTAAAAAGTGAGTTGGTATCTCTTAAGTGTGGCTTGATTATGTATTTAAAATAAAATTTTCTCATCCATTCATATTTCTATTTCAGTAATATAAAATAGTGAAAATTTTAGAAGCTACACATCAAATTTTTCCTTGAAACCTACAATTCACAAACACATGTAATGTATCTACAAAATAAAATGACAATCTACTAAATGGAAGATATTTGCACATGATATGTCAGATAAGGGGTCAATATCCAAAATATATAAAGAACTTCTACAACTGAACACCAAAAAACCCACAAGGAAGAACCCAATTAAAAACTAGGCAGAGGACCTGAGTAGACATTTTTTCAAAGAAGACCTACAGATGGCCAACAGACACTTGAAAAGATGCTCAGTGTCAAGAACCATCAGGGAAACGCAAATCAAAACCTCAGTGAGATATCACTTTATACCTGTTAGAATGGCTAAAATCAAAGGGAGAAGAAATAACAAGTGTTGGAAAGGATACAGAGAAAAGCGAACCCTTTGTAAATTGTTCCAGCCACTGTGGAAAACAGTAAGGGGTTCCTCAAAAGATTAAAAATAGAAATACCAGGGGCGCCTGGGTGGCTTAGTCGGTTAAGCGTCCGACTTTCGCTTAGGTCATGATCTCGCGGTTCGTGGGTTCGAGCCCCGCGTCGGGCTCTGTGCTGACTGCCAGCTCAGAGCCTGGAGCCTGTTTTGGAGTCTGTGACTCCCTCTCTCTCTGACCCTCCCCTGCTCACACTGTCTTTCTCTCTCTCCTAGAAATAAATAAAAATATTAAAAAAAAAAAAAAAAGAAATACCATATGATCCAAGAATTCCACTGTTGGGTACTTACCCAAAGAAAACAAAACACTAATTCAAACAGACCTACGCACTTCACTGTAGCATTATTTACAATAGCCAAGATATGGAAGCAAACTAAGTGTCCATTGATAGACAAATGGATAAGGAAGATGTGGTGTATGTATACATATATATATATACATATATATATATATACACATACACATAATGAAATATTATGCAGCCATTAAAAAGGAATGAAATCATGCCTTTAAGACAACACGAAGAGACATAGAGAGTATTGTGCTAAGTAAAATAAGTCAGACTAAGAAAGACAAATACCATATAATTTCACTCACAAGTGGAATCTAAACAACCCCACCAAGAACAACAAATGTAAAAACAGAAAGTAGAATCTGACCTATAAACACAGACAACTGACTGTTGCGAGAGGGGAGGGGGAAGCGTTGGGCAAAATGGGTGAAGGGGAGTGAGAGATACAGGCTTCCAGTTATTGAATGAATAAGCCACAGGAATAAAAAGACAGCATAGGGAATATGGTCAATGATACTGTAATAGTATTATATTGACAGACTGACAGATGGTAACTACACCAGGGTGAACTTGGCATAATGTACAAATCCGTTGAATCATGTTATGCACTGAAAACTAACGTAACTAACGTAACATTGTGTCTCAATTATACTCAAATGATAATAATAAGTTTCTATATATTTGATCTTTGTCCACAGTTCCTGGCTTCCAGCTCCTAAACCCCTTAGAATTTCTTAAGTGATGAGAGCAATAAAGATATCTCTTGTAACGTTAATGAAGTCATTTGGGGGAACACATGGATGGAGGCTAGCAGTCCTGAGAAACAACCATTGATTAGAGGGTTGGAACTGTCAGTCCCACCCAGACCTCCAGCTAGAGTACAGGGGCTGGAGAGGAGATTGAGTTCAGGCATTAATGGTCAATAAGAGAAAGAAAGGGAAAGGGGAAGGGAAGGGAAGGGAAGGGAAGGGAAGGGAAGGGAAGGGAAGGGAAGGAAAGTGAAAAAATAATGAAGGAAAGAAAGAACGAAGGAAAGAATGAAGGAAAGAAAGAAGGAGGAAGGGAAGGAGGGAGGAAAGGAAAGAAGGAAGGAAGGGAGCGAGAGAGAGAGAGAGAGAGGAAGAAAGGATGAAAGGAAAGAAGAGAGGAAGGGCACAGGTAATGCATACATAATCAGTTTTATTATCATTTACTTGTGATCTCCATGGCCATTTGTAGGATCATCTATTTGGAACCTACATAGCCCCTTTCTGCTCTTCTTTTTTGGACAGCATTTCTTAACTTTGGGGGATGACCCCTTCCTCCATTCTATTCATGTGATTTGAAACAGCTACCATCGATGCCAGCTGGTTTTGGAGGTGAGCCTTGGGTCCAAGCAGTGAGCTGCTTCTGCTGGTCTTATTTCCAGCTGCTTGGAGGACATTTGTCAGAAAGAATGGAATCACTGAGCAGCAAACAGCAGCGGGGGGAGGAGGGGTACAGAGCTGGGAGGACAGAGGCTTACAGTGATCGAGTCTTCACCCAGTCACTGCTAAAGCCTTGCCACAATCCTGTGCTCTCCTGATCCAGTCACGAGACACAACGAATTCCCCCTTTGCCTGAGCACGTTTCAGCTGACCTAGGACTGTGATGACATCACTCTTGGGTGATGTGAATCATCCCCATTTGGCTCATCCCAAGGGAAACTTTCCCATCTGCCAGTCACCAGATGTGTGGCTTTGGCACCACTGAAAGTAACTTCCAAAGAATAAAGCTCATTTGGAGGCACTTCCTTCATCTGGAGGACCAGACGGAAACAGGTTGAGAAGAGAGTTACTTTGAATGACTGGGCATGGTTTTTGCATTTAGTTTTTATAACGAATACAATCGGGAACATTGTGCCCAATCAGGGAAAACTTTTCTGGAGGAAAACTCTAAGCTGATATCGCGGGGCTAAGAGAAATTGGGGCTAATTTTATAGCAAGTAGCCTGTACTCAGGGTTTTATAGCAAAACACAATTTTAGGAAAACCCAGTAAGGAAGGAGCATTCTCGGGCTTTTTTAGTTTTTGGTTTTGTTTTTTGTTTTGTTTTGTTTTTTGTTTTTTGTGTTCTTCCTAGTTCTTGCCTGGCTTCTTGGGCTTCATCTTGTGGACATTTAATAGACAGCAGATATGGGTACATGACTACATGTTAGCACAATGGTCCCCATGCTCTCTGTGTTCTCCTTTATTCAGTTTGGGTTGCCATAACAAAATACCACTGACTGGGTAACTTAAACAGCAGAAACATATTTTTCCATAGTTGTGGAGGCTGGAAATCCAAGATCAGCATGCCAGCAGCATTGGGCTCTGATGAGACGCTCTTTCTGGCTTGTTTTCTTCTGTGCCTTCAGATGGCAGGGAGAGGGACAGGGACAGGGGAGAGGGAGAGAGAGAGAGAGAGAGATAGCAAGCTCTTGGACAGCTCTTCCTAAAAGGGCACTGTTTCTGCCATGAGCACCCCATCCTCACTACCTCCTCTAAAACTGGTTATTTCCCAAAGGCCCCACCTCTAAGTACCAACAAGTTGGAGGTTAGGGTTTTAACATATGATTGTGAGGGAGACATGATTCAGCCCATTACACCCCCTTCGACTGCTGATCTTTAGAGATTAACTTATTAGTCCTCCTGAAAGTTAAGAAGAATTAACAATCAAAATATATTTTCATCTGTTGTTCAGGTAGCAGAGTGTGAAGGAAGGAACTAGGCCTCTTGGAGCCAGACATCTGGGTTCAAGCCTTGCCTAGACTATTTATTTAAGTAGGTGGAGTTTTTTGAGCCTCAGTATCCCCTTCTGTAAAAGTGAGATAGTAAGAGTATCTGCTCTACAGGGATGAACAAGATATATATATGAAAAGATAGATAAGAAATATTCTTAACCACTTGGCTTTAAAAGATCTTTTATAGTGTGGGGGAGGGCTGGGTGACTCAGTCAGTTAGGCGTCCGACATTGGCTCAGGTCATGATCTCACCGTTCATGAGTTCAAGCCCCACATTGGTCTCTCGGCTGTCAGCATAGAGCCTGTTATGGATCCCCTCCCCCACTCTCTGCCCCTCCTCCCCTCATTCTCTCTCTCTCTCTCTCTCTCTCAAAAAAAAAATCCTCTATAGTGAATAAGCACCTTAAGTTTCCAACCCCTCAGAGCATCATCAATCATTCACACCTTAGTGTGAATCAATCAATCTGATTGCTTCTTCTGGGATCAGCCCCTAGGAAATGGATATTCTGAAGAGGTGTGGCTGGGGATCATTTTGGAAAGTGGGGTACATACAGTAAAAGAAAAGACTGATGGTGTTGCAAAACAAAATTAAACTGGACATTTGGGAAGTAGGACAAAGGTATCTGTCAGTGGTGAGGATGGGCTGGTATGGAGGAAAGGGTCCCAGAAGGACACAGGAGAAAAAGAAGGTGGAGGTCCTCAAAAGTCAGCTTTATGGTTTTCTAAAAATCAAGGATTCCTGCCACATCTTCTAGTAATCGGTGTGTCTGGGGCAGGAGGAGGGGAGCAGAGGTCAGAAGGTCCTATTCGGCTGACGCCCATCGCCACCAGAGCAGCCCCTGACCCAGAAAGTAAGCAAGCCATGGTCAAGGCCAGCTGTAGTCTGCAAGCTCCCTGGCGGACGCTGCCAGCCTGGGCCTTTCTGTGAGGCGCCACTGTAACTCTCTGCCAGGCAGAGCCTCCGGAAGGCACAGAAACAGAGACCAGACACCTAACTTCATAAAAACTAACAAGTGTCTAATCCTCCCAGAGGCTTGCTTATACAGCTGTACCCACTGCTTGAGACATCTCTCCTTCGCCCACACGCTCGCCAACCGTAACACTCAAGGAGAACAGTCTTTCACAAAGGGTCAGAGGAAACCAAACACCGCCAGGGATTCTTTCCAAAAGTGATTGGAGAATGTCCTTCCCCTCAAGATCACTTGATTCAACTAACATTCGTCTTACTAATATTCCTCTGTCAGAGACTGTGAATTTTAAACGACAAAACTCTATTTTTCTGGAATCTTCCACATTGCAACTGCCTATTAATTGTCTC